>NC_045956.1:60111173-60411173 GCF_010909765.2 Amblyraja radiata
CACTCCCTCGCCCTCCAGCTTTCTCCCTCTCTCCCACTCCCTCTCCCTCTCCCCCTCTCCACACCTACCACCCACCTCCCGATGAACCAGCCCTGGGTTTAGTGGCAGGGCTTGGCAGGCAGGCGACCCACTGTGAGGCTGATTGATGGCCTCAACATCTGAGGGGCTTTTTGTCTTCAGCTGCTCACTATGAGGGGCCTTAATGTGTGAATACTTAAATAAGGTCAGACCTTATCACATGTAATCCATGCCTGAAAGCAAATCAGCAGTGACACTCCAGCACGACTCTCTAGCTCAAGTGAGAAAACACATCATTTGTGCGGCTGCTCAGGCAAGTCATACAACTCCTCTCTGTTCTTCCCTCTACCTCCTTCACAAATACTTTCCTCTCTCTCCAACTCTTTCTCTCTATCCCCTCTCTCTTCATCTCTCTCTCACTCTTGCTCTTTCTCTCACTTTCCCTCACTTTCTTGCTCCCTCTTTCTCTCTCTCTCTCTCAGTTCACCACCCCCTGCCCCCTCTCCCATCTTTCTCTCTAATCCAACTGCACTTTCTCTCTTCCTCCGCCTTTCCTCTCCTCTCTCCTCCTCCCAATACTCTGTTCAGTATTTCCCCCCCCTCTTTATTTCCTCTCATACCTAACTACACTCTTCCTCTATCCGCCCCCTTCTTTCTCTCTCTCTCCCTCTATCCCTCTCAACTCTCATCTAACTGCTTACAAACTCCCTCCACCCCATCCCTGTCTCTGTGTGTCTCTTTTCTCTCTCTTTCTCTCTCTCTCTCTCTTTCCCTATCTCTTCTTTTCTCTGTTTCTCTGTCCCTCTCAGCCTCTGCCTCTCTCTCTCTCTCTCTCTCCCTCTCAGCATTTCTCTCTCTCTCTCTCTCTCTCTCTCTCTCTCTCTCTCTCTCTCTCTCTCTCTCTCTCTCTCTCTCTCTCTCTCTCTCGCTCTTATTCCCTCCCCCTCCCACCCACTTTTTCCCTCCCTTCCCTCTTCCCTCCCTCCCGATGCTTTTCCTTCTTGTTTTTGTGTGTGTGTGTGTCTGCACATCAACTTGGCAGCATTCTCCAAGCCGGGGGGAGACGTGCTCTGAATGCTGTGTGGGCTAATCAGAGGGCAGCGACTGTTTATTTGCCACAGAGTGATGATCTCTCTCAGTGGGATGTTTGCACGGGCTCCTCTCAGTGCAAAATGAGTGAGCTAGATCTCCCTTCCAGGCAAGAACATGACTGGGGGGGTTGTCTCCTGGATTTCAATACTATTGGGTTTAGTTCAGTGTTGAGAGTGTTTGCCATGTTCCCAACAATGGACTGGATTGTGTTTGAGTTGTCGTCAATTGGGATATGTTCACCCCGTGGTCTCTCTCCCGATGAGAGAGTCCACTCCTGCCTCAGGCCCTCGTGCAGTGTCCTCTCTCCCGATGTTGTCCCACCGGGATCTGTCCGCCAACAGCCCGCGTCTCACTGACAATCTTGTCTTTCACCTTTCCACCCACAGGCTGATCACAGAGTTCCCCGGAGCGCCTGATTAACTGCACCGTGTACCTCGGCCGGGCTAAAGGCAGTGAGCAGTGGGAGCTGCAGAGGGCACCCAAATACCAGGGCGATGGTTGTGTTGGCTGGCGTAGGGTGGCAGATTGCTGTGACCCAGTTTGTGCTGCTCTCTCTACACACCGGAGGTAAGTGTGCCTGGTCAAGGCTGCTAGGCTGCTGGCTTTGCCCACTGGTTTTTAAAAGTGCGGAAACACTGTTAAGCACTGTGACCTGCTGCAGTTAAAAGCAACCATTCCCATGTCGGGGCAGTCTGTCACATACTTTGCATTTTGCTCTTTACTCCGTTCTGAAACAGACCGAGAGAACTGTGTGAGTGATCAGAAAGGCTTTAGTTTTGAGTTTTTTGCTCCGTTATTGTACGTTTCTCATTGCCGTTTGTCCTTTGCTTTTCCTTTAAAGAGAAGCCCAAATGGTCCTTGTGAGAGATCGCTACCTGTCTTGGTGCAGTTGGCATTTTCTGATTACTGTTAAATAAATCATAAAACCCTGTACATGGCTACATTCAGTCTGGAAATGCCCTCATCGGTCGGGGCATTGGTCAGTGAAGGTTGGGTGCTGATTTTAGAAGGACGTTTGATGAAGTCCTTCATGGTAGACCGGCCCGGAAGATTAAGATGCATGGGATCCACGGGAACGTGTGCTTGGATTCAGGGCTGGATTACTTATAGAAGGCAGAGGGTTTTTGTGGAGAGGCGTTATTCAGGCTGTGACCAGTGGAGTTCGGCACGAATCTGTAGTTTGTGATATAGATAAACTACATGGATGTAAATGTAGACAGACGCAAAATGCTGGAGTAACTCAGCTGGTCAGGCAGCATCTCTAGAGCAAAGGGATAGGTGACATTTTGGATCAAGACCCTTCCCCACTCTAAATGTAGATGGGTTTTGATTTATTGGTTCTAGAGTCGTTGATTGTGAGGAGGGCTGTCAAACTATACAGCAGGATATAGATTAGCTACAGCGTGGCACGGTGGCGCAATGGTAGAGTTGCTGCCTTACAGCGCCAGGGACCCGGGTTCAATCCTGGCTGCGGGTGCTATCTGTAGGGAGTTTGTACGTTCTCCCTGCGACCGCGTGCGTTTTCTCCTGTTTCTATATTCCAAAGACATACAGGTATATAGGTTCAAAGGTACACAAAATTGCTGGAGGAACTCAGCGGGTGCAGCAGCATCTATGGAGCGAAGGAAATAGGCGACGTTTCGGGCCGAAACCCTTGTTCATTTGACTTTGGTAAAAATTGTAAATTGTCCCTAGTGTACAGGATAGTGCTAGTGTAGGGGGATCGCTGGTCGACGTGGGCTCGAAGGGCCTGATTTTGTGTTGTATCTCCAAATTAAACTAAACAATAAACTACAGAAGTGCACAGATAAATGGCACAAGGATGAGCAAGAGTAAAGTGTAGGAGGTCAAATGTAAGGGGAAAGTATACAGCCAATGGCAAGACTCTTAACAGCATTGACGTACAGCATTTTTGGGACCAAAAGTGTAGCTCCATGGATCTGCCAATACAAATGGTAAAGAAAGCTTATGTCATGTTTGCCTTCATTGTCGGGCATTCAGGATCAGAGTCAGGAAGTCATGATGCAGGTTTATAGGACTTTAATTTGGCTACATCTGGAGTGTTGCGTGCAGTTCTGGTCGCCCCGTTACAGGAAGGATGCCGCGGCTTTGGAGAGGGTGCAGAGGTGGTTTACCAGAATGCTGCCCGGATTGCAAGATATTAACTAGAAGAGAGGTTGGACATAAAGTGCGAGAGTAACTCAGCGGGTCAGGCAGCAACTCCTGAGAACATGGATGGGTGAGATTTTGTGTCATGACCCTTCTTCAGATTGACGAAGAGTTCTGACCCAAAATGTTTCTGATCCATGTCCCGACCCCAAACGTCACCCATCTTTTTCCTCCAGAGATGCTGCCTGACCCGCTGGTTGTTTCCGTTGCAACATCGGAGGCTAAGGTGGTAGAAGTACATAAAATGATGACAGGCATCGGTGGTATACACTGTTAGAACCTTTTACCCAGGGCGGCAATGTCAAAGACTAGGGAGCATAGCTTTGAGGTGATGTGGGCGACAGGCTTTTTACACATGAGTGCCTGGAACACACTGCTAGAGGTGGTGGTGGAGGCAGATGCATTAGTGGCGTTTTAAGAGACTTTTAGATAGGCAGGGGGTGGAAGGATATGAATCTTGTGCAGGCAGCGATTAGTTCAACTTTGCATCATCGAAAACCAGACTCCTCTGGTTTTTGATTCCCCTACCCTGGGTAAAAGACTGTGTATCTATCCTACCTAGTCCCCTCAAATCTTCTACGCCTCATCCTCCTGCACTCCAAATAATACAGTCTGTGCCTGCTCAACCGCTCCCTATACTCCCTCGAGTCCTAACACCATCCTTGGCATTGTGGGCCGAAGGGCCTGTTCCTGTGCTGTAATGTTCGATGTTCAATGTTCTATAAATGGTGAACGGATACTTAAATAAACCTATAGTATTAAGTGTGGGGCGGCAAGGTGGTACAACGGTAGGGGTGTGGCCTCACAGTGCGAGTGGCCCGGGTTCGATCCTGACTACCGTGTGACCTTGCAGGTTTTCTCCAGGTGCTCTGGTTTCATCCCACGCTCCTCAGAAATACAGGTTTGTAGGTTAATTGGCTTTGGTAAACATAGTAAATGGTCCCCCAGTGTGTTTGAGAGTGCTAGTGTACTGGGTGACCTCTGGTCAGCACGGACTCAGTGGGCCGAGTGGCCTGTTTCCGTGCTGTATATCTAAACAAAACAGCAATGGAGCCTCCAATTGTACAGTAGAATAATGTGTTTGGAATTTGCCACATATAAGGGGTGAGATGTTATCGGCTGTAGTCAATGAACCATGAGTGAATGATTCAAGTGTCTCACAAACTGCTGTTTGTATTGGTTTGTGATTTGTTTCTGTCTGATAGCGACTTGTGCAAGTTGGAACAGAATAATGTCTAGTCTTATATATCGCAATGTTCCCATTGCTGCATTATAGCTCATGTTTCACAATAATGTGCCTCGCTGAAGGATGCTCCACAGACTGTGTGATAATCTCACACACACTATCGAGGCAAGTGGGCTGGTAGGCTGCACGCAGTCAGGGAAGCAGACTTTTAGTTTGGTTTCGAGATACAGCGCGGAAACAGGCCCTTCGGCCCACCGAGTCCTGTTATTCCCGTACACCAACACAATCCTACACACACTAAGGACAATTTATAATTTTACCAAGCCAATCAACCTACAAACCTGCACATCTTTGGAGTGTGGGAAGAAGCCGGAGCACCCAGAGAAAACCCACCCAGGTCACGGGGAGAATGTACAATCTCCGTGCAGACAGCACCCGTAGTCAGGATTGTACCTGGGTCTCTGGAGCTGTCAGTCAGCAGCTCTGCTGCTGTGTCACTGTGCTGCCCCTAGGTCACTGGATTTTGGTTGCGTTCAATGCGGCTTTTATTTTGCGGTGTACACTCTGATAGCAAGCACATGAATTTATGCCCCATGCTTAACGAAACAAAGTAAACTCTAATCCCACATGACCAGGCATCAAACTGGTGTGCCTTGTGTACGGAGGAACTGCAGTTGCTGGATTACACTAAAGATAGACACAAAATGCTGGAGTAACTCAGCGGGTGGGAATGGTGTCAGTCACTGGTGGGAAGTCTGCTCCGTTGGATGGACTGGGCTACATCTGTTACTCTTTGCGATCGTAAGTGGGGAGTGGGTGAGAAGTGAATGGTAGTACAGGGTGGGGTGTAGGTGGGGATAACAGGCTGGGGAGAACAGGGTGTAGAGTGGATAGGAGAGCAGGTGGGGAGTGGATAGCACAGAAGAAGAGAGAAGAAGGATCTTCAAAATTATCTCAGAAGAAAATAGTTTAAGTTGGTTTATTTCTGAAACAAAGACTGAGTTTCTACTCAGCCCATCCAAAATATATTTAAAAAACATTGAAAGTAGCCATGTTTATGTGAGGAGAGCTGGGAGCTATTCATGTGAGACTCTTGGCAAATTTCTTAATGAAAGGGTCTCATTTGTTGAAAGTTGAGAATGGTTTGGGTTCCGCTGTGGTGAGGGCAGGTTTCAATTCAAGGTTTAGTTTGGTTATGCTTTGTGTAGATGTAGGAGAGATACTGTGTCCACATTCTTCATGTGACCTTGCCGAAGTTGTCCTCTTAAAGTGATAGATAGATGGGTGGCCCTGTGAGTGTTTGTCTTCATTTTAACGAAGGCTGCTGACGGTTGAAAAGCACTCTGCTGCCCACTGTTTAGATTCTTGTGAAAAGAGCGAGTTATTTATTTTTGTGAATATTTAGTCTATGATTGCCGTTTGAAAGTTGAAAGGCTGACATTATCTGCTGTGAGGAGGATCGGGCTGTATCTCAGAGTTACGGCAAACAGAAAACAAGGAAACAGAGAAAAATGTAAACATATCTCAGCAAGGAAATCCACAGTGCTGTGTAGAAACAAAGAATTGCAGCTGCTGATTAATACAGAAAAAACACACAAAGTGCTGGAGTAACTCAGCAGGCCAGGCAGCACCTCTGGAGAATATGGATAGGTGGCATTTCGGGTCGGGACTCTTCTTCAGAATGAGGAAGGGTCTTGACCCGAAATGTCTCCTATCCATGTTCTCCACAGTGATGTGTGTTGAAATGCCCTGTAAGTGTGGATGCAGTTCACTGTAATTTATCTGCGCTGTTTGGTGTCACTGCATTGCAGCACAGTGGCGCAGCTGGCAGAGCCGCTGCCTTACAGCACCAGTAACCCGGTTCGGTCCTGGCCTTGGGTGCTGTCTGTGTGGAGCTTGCACGTTCTCCTGTGACCGCATGGATTTCCTCCGGGTGCTTTGCCAGTCCATCCTCGAGAGGGATATGGGCCAAATGCAGGCAAATGGAACTAGTTTTGATGGGGGCATCTTGGTTGGTGGGGCCAAAGGCCCTGTTTGACAAAGCTTGAAGGCTGTATGTTGAGAGTGGAGCAATTGGGACAGATTTCTTCAGAATAGACGAACGAATCGACTTAACAGAATGACTGATAGAATTTTTGAGATGTAGTGCGGAAACAAGCCCTACGGTCCACACTGACCAGTGATCACACCATACGCTAGCACTATCCTACACACTAGGGATAATTTGCTATTTTATTGAAACCCACGCGGTCACAGAGAGAACATACAAACACCACACATACAGCGCCCATAGTCTGTAATCTCCACCGCTGCGCCACTGTGACACCCCGAGTTAGTAAGAAACAACCGTTACCATGGAAAATGTTGCTGACCAGTTTGTAACAAGATTTAAGATATTTTTTAATGTTTTAAATTTCGTCAGAACTGGGGCATAGAAATAAAAATATAGCACAGAAACAGGCCATTCAGCCCACAATGGGACATGAATTGTGCTGTGTATGAGGGAGGTGTTGAATGTGGCAGAAGAACAGTGAGGTGAGAATAAAGTGGGCAATTAGGGGAGGGCACCTGTAAATGGGCAATTAGGGGAGGGCACCAGTAAATGGACAATTAGGGGAGGGCACCTGTAAATGGGGAATTAGGGGAGGGCACCAGTAAATGGGGAATTAGGGGAGGGCACCAGTAAATGGGGAATTAGGGGAGGGCACTAGTAAATGGGGAATTAGGGGAGGGCACCAGTGAATGGGGAATTAGGTTTCCAGTCGGTGAGGAGTTTTCACGTTCTCCATGTGACCAGGTGGATTTGCGCCGGGATCTCTGGTATCCTCCACATTCCAAAGACGTGCGGGTTTTGCAGGTATTGTAAGTTGCTCCTAGTGCGTAGGGAGTTAGTTTATTATTGTCACGTGTTACAGTGAAAGGATTTTGTTTGTGCGCTATGCAGTCAAAAAAACAATACAGGATTAAAAATAAGAATAGTGGATGTGAAAGTGGAGTAACATGGGACTAGTGTGAATGGTGATAGATGGTTGGCGTGCACTCTTGGGACAACATTTCTATGCTGTATCTCTGAAACATTTATTACACATGGAACATAATTAGACACTAATTTGTAACTGGTATTTAATCTTCAATCTAAGGTGGTCGGGATGGTAGATTAGCTCTCGGCAAACTGTTCTGGTAATCTTTAATGAATGTTTGTAAATTGTAGCAGCATGGCCAATGGTTCTAGTTTGCTCCCGGCCTCTTTTGTTGAAAGGATTGAACATAAAGTTTTGTTCAGTGCGAGAGTTGTTGCAGATAAAGACATCTGCTGTACCTTTGGACCCAAGCCCAATTTTGTATATGTCTCTATATGTCCTTGCACCTGTTAAGCAGTGGATGGAGTAATGCTGTTCTCTGCTCAACTCCGCTACAAGGCAAGCTTGTATTGATGCAAGATATTTCATGAAAGATGTACTGGAATTACTTTGGGCAGCTGTGGAATGTATATTCTGTTCGTAATCTTGAATTTGTAAAAAAAAAAACAAACAAGTCTTCGTAATGGTGACCTTACAAAACATTGCAGAAACCCATCTGGTGCACTCATGTCCTCCAGTAAATCTGCCATTTTTATCTGGACCGGCCGATTTGTGATTCCAGAGTCACACCATGGAAGTTTTAGAGGGCCTCCTACCTGCCCTCTGAAGTGACCCAACTTCACTTAATTGCATCCTTGTTGTTAAGTTCAAACAGGGAAAGAATAAGGCAGAGGGACCTTCACCAGAAGGACAACAGTCTCTCCTGTTTGAAGAAGGGACCCGACTCAAAATGTCACCTGTTCCTTCTCTCCAAAGATGTTACTCCAGCATTTTGTCTATCTTTGGTATAAACCAGCATCTGCATTTCGTTCCTACAACACCGTATCACTTGCCAGGCTTTGTCTTGCCCCTGCCTCTCTGCTCCAGCTTTTTTCCCCACTGCTACAATCAGTCTGAAGAGGAGTCTCGACCTGAAACATCACCTACAGTATTTATCACTTCCACAGATGCTGCTTGATCCACCGAGTTACTCCAGCACTTTGTGGTCAACTCAAGATTTCAGCATCTGCAGTTCCTTGTGCTGCCAATATCTCATCATCAACATCATCTCAAGGGAAGTTAAGGATGTGTAACAAAGACTGTCCTTGCCGTGAATAAATAAACCACAACATTAGCCTTGGCTTGCTCGCATACAATGGGTCAGAAGATTATCTGTTCAAGCCATCATACAGATATCCGAGTTTAGTTTAGAAGTTTAGAGATTCAGCGTGAAAATAGACCCTTCAGCCCACTGAATCCTTGCTGACCAACAATGACTAGACACTAGTTCTATCCTGCACAGCGGCCTCACCAATGTCTTGTACAACTGTAATCAAACATTAGTTTATAAATCATGCGAGCAGAATTCGGAAATTCTGTGTATTCCCCATTCAATTAATATCTGATCTATTTCCCTTTCCACATTTTCCTGCCTTCTTCCCGTAACCTTTGACACCCTTAAGGGACTGTCCCACTTAGGTGATTGTTTTCGGCAAATAGGCTGTCGCCACATGGTTGCGGGGTGACGCCTGTATGGTCGTGAGTAGTCTCCTCAAGTCGTCTATAGAGTTGTAACATTTTTCTTGTTGCCGCTGGATTTTGAAATGTTCAAAACCTTTCGGCGACTGTGGGCTTGACGTTGCCTGTCTTCTTCTGTCGTAGGTGCTGTCGTAGGTTGTCGCCAGGATGACGCAGGTTGTCGCCAGGTGACGTTGGTTGTCGCCGAATTGTCTTCCGTTGTCGCCGACATGGTCGTTGCTTGTCGTAGCTTGTCGCGGGTGGGCGTAGGTTGACTTTGGTTGTCGTAGGTTGTCGCCTGTGTGGTGGTAGGTTGTCATATGTGTCGTCGTAGGTTGTAGCTGTGGTCGTAGGTGGACGTCTTTAGTTACGAAGAATTGGGTCGCCGGTTGTCGTGGCATGACGTAGCTTGATGTCGACTAGGTGGTAGGTTGTCGTAGACTTTGTCGTAGGGAGGGTCCAGTCGCCGTTTTTTCTGCGACCTGCTACGACTGTGACTGTCGCTGGCAGTCGCCGAAAAAAATCGGCTAAGTGGGACAGGCCCTTTACTAGTCAAGAATTGTCACTCCCAGCTTTAAAAATTCCCAATGGCGGTCTCTACAGTTTGGAAACAGGCCCCTGGGCACAACTTGCCGACACTGACCCATATATATGCCCCATCTATACTAGTCCCACCTGCCTGTGTTTGGCCCATATCCCTCTAAACCCATCCTATCCATGTACCTGCCCAACATTGTGATAGTACCTGCTTTGACTACCTCTTCGGGCAGCTCATTCCATA
This sequence comes from Amblyraja radiata, assembly GCF_010909765.2. Classification (NCBI taxonomy): domain Eukaryota; kingdom Metazoa; phylum Chordata; class Chondrichthyes; order Rajiformes; family Rajidae; genus Amblyraja; species Amblyraja radiata. The sequence goes on from NC_045956.1 coordinate 60,120,997, forward strand.
TACCCATCACCCTTTGAGTAAAAAGGTCGCCCCTCAGCTTGCTATTAAATCTTTCCCCCCTCACCTTAAACCTATATCCTTTGGTTCTTGATTCCCGTCAGGCAGAACGTTCAGATGCTTGAAATGTGATGGACTGGGCGACATCCATAGCTCTATGCGATTTCTTGCGGTTTTGGGCAGAATTGTTCCCAAACCAAGATTATTTTTATTTTGTGACAATACGATGGTTTGGTGGGTTACAGTTAGTGAGCCGCGTCTTTTTTGAAGCAAAATATATCTAGATTTTAATCTGAACTCTGGTCCGTAGATCAGCGGCCCAGAACTCTGGGTTCTTAACCACTCCAGTCTGACCATGCCACGGAGGCAGAAGTGCTACTCGGTACGACACAGCGACACCAATAATTACTTTCTATCCACTTAATGTGAGCAATATTTGACTAATGTACAGGATACTTGTCAACTGGTACGTCCTTCTGCTAAATCCTTTTGGGACTATTTCAAAGCAAATATAACCCAAACTTTGGATGCTCAGCCAATTTGCTTTGTTTTTTAATCATAAGATCATAAGATCATAAGACACAGTAAAATTGGGCCATTCGACCCATTGAGTCTGCTCTGCCATTCGTTCATAGCTGATCTGTTTTCTCCCACTCCACACCATTCCTTTTGACACCATTACTAATCAAGAACTTATCAGTCTCTAAAAATGCCCTTGTACACTTTTAGAATATAAAACAGTACAGCAAAGGAGAAAACAATGCTTGTGCCGCACATGATGCCTTGTTAAACTGATCTCATCTGCCTGTAGATGATCCATGTCCCTCTATTCCCTTCTCTTCCATGTGTCTATCTAAAAGCCTCTTGAACACCACTATCATATTAGCATATCTGCCCCACACCACCACCCCTGGCAATACATCCCCCCCCCCCCACCCTCTGTGGAAACCTGCCCCGTACATCTTCATTCAACTTTCTCCCTCTCACCTTATAGCTATGCTCTCTAATGTTGGACATTTCCACCCTGGGGCAAAGATTCTGACTATCAACCCTTTCTATGCCTCTCGTAATTTTATAATCAATATCAATATCAATATCAGTTTTATTCGTCACTTACACATAAAGTGCTTTATGTACTTCTATCAAGTCTCCCCTCAACTTCAAACATTCCAGAGAGACCACTCCCTGTCCAAGCTGTCCCAGTAGCTGAAATCCTCTAATTCAGGCAGCATTTTGGTAAACCTCCTCTGCACCCTCTCCAAAGCCTCCACATCTTTTCTGTAATGGGGTGATCAGAACTGCACGCTATGCTCTAAATAAGCCCTAACCAAAGTCCTTTAGAGCAGCATGATTGCCTGCCTCTTGTATTCAATGCCCCTAGCAATGAAGGCAAGCATTCCATATGCCGTCTTTACATAGTCAGCTATGAACTTGGACTCCAAGATCCCTCTGCACATCAGTGCTGTTAATGGGCCTTGCCATTAACTGTATACCCTCTCCTTACATTCAACCTCCCAAAGTGGAGCATTTAATTAATGAAGTGTAAACTACGTTTTTTTATAATTTAACACAACGCATAATTGAAGAGGCGAAAGTGCTACACATTAACCATTCTATACAGTTTCCGTGGACATTTGTACCCTGGCTAATATTTAATTGTGTAGCAAACTAAATTTGAGTGTGTAAAATTAAAGCAGGTTAACTATGCACAGTTAATGTTAAATGAAGAGAGATCACCCTGGTTTAGGGTGAACAGATCTGGTTAGTTTCAGGTGAACCATTAGGTTCACTGGCCATTCTAGAGCAAAAATCACAGCGCTGGAAGAACTCAGTGGGCCAGGTAGTATCTGTGGAGGGAAATGGACAGATTTACAGTTTTGGGTCGGGACCTTTCTTCAGACTGTTTGGAGTTTAGGAGGACAAAGCTGGAAAAGAGTAGGGGTGGGACAAACCATGGCAAGTGATAAGTGGATACGGATGAAGGGGAATAGACACAAATGCTGGAGTAACTCAGCGGGACAGGCAGCATCTCTGCAGAGAAGGAATTAGTAACATTTCGGGTCGAGACTCTTCTTCAGAAGACCCGTCTGAACATGGGTCTCGATCTGAAACGTCATCCATTCCTCCTCTCCAGAGATGCTGCCTGTCCTGCTGAGTTACTCCATCATTTTGTGTCCATCTTCGGGTTTAAACCAGCATCTGCAATTCCTGCCTATACAGATGAAGGGGGTTTGAATTGGCACATGGGTGGAGCAAGTGACAAAGGCGTGAAGAAAGAAGAGGAGAAGTGAAATGTAAAACCAGAGGGGTCAAGGAGGAGTGGAAAAAAGTTTAGGTGTGCGTTTATTTAGTGACATGTACCGAGATATAGTGACAAGTTTTATTTTGCATGCTATCCATACAGATCAGATAATACTATACATAAATACAATCAAGCCAAACTGGTGAATTGGGTAGAGAAAAGGGGAAGATACAGAGTGCGGAATACAGTTCTCAGCATTGTACCGCATCAGTTCCATAGACAAGATCCAATGTCTGCAATGGGGTAGAGGCGAATCGGACAGTACCCTGTGGAAGGACCATTCAGAAGCCTGATAACAGAGGGCAAGTCGCTGTTCTTGCCTCTGATGGTGCTCGCTTTCAAGCTTCTGTGCCTCCCACCTGATGGGAGCAGGGGGAAGATGGAATGACCAAGTCTTTGATTATGCTGGCTGCTTTTCCAAGGCATCAGGCGAATAAAAGTGCGATATGGGAGTCAGGGATGGGTGATGAACATATGGAGGAGAGGAAAAAAACCAATTCTGTTCAAGTTAATAAATGATGACCTTGAATAAACTGTTCATACGTTTTTGTGAACTAGAAGTTAATGGTAATTGAATACCAAAACAATCTTCTCTGGATTTTATTAGCCATTCATACATTTTTGGCAAATGTTCAAGATGTTTGCATCAAGCAACAATTCAGGCTGTTTCCAATTACGATATATTTTCACAAGGAATTATTTTCATTGGGGTCGGATATTATCTTTATCAAAGACGAATGTCCAATTATGGATCATTTTAGGTGGGCCGTTTCAATAGAACTTTGAGGAAGATTTGTCTTCACGACTTCCCACGCGCCCTTTAATCAGTGAAACCGCACTTATAATTGGCATTGTCAATTGGTATTATTGTCATGTCTATCGAAATGCAGTGAAAAGCTTTTGTTTGTGTGCGGTTCAATTAAATCAGAGCGCACTATACTTGAGTACCATCAAGCCACAAGCACAGGTAGTGCAAAGGGAAAAATACCTGAGTGCAGAATACAGTATACAGCATTGTAATGTTACGGTTCCAGCAAATAAAGTGCAATGCCGGCAATGAAAGATCGGAGCCATACTCTAGCTTAAGGGAGGACTGTCCCGTAGTCTGATAACAGAGGGAAGAAGCTGTCTACCCCCTACTGTATTTTGGTGTTCCCTAAAATTCTTTAGGGTTTGGACAGGCTAGATGCAGGAAGATTGTTCCCGATGTTGGGGAAGTCCAGAACAAGGGGTCACAGTTTAAGAATACGGGGGAAGTCTTTTAGGACCGAGATGAGAAAAATATTTTTCACACAGAGAGTGGTGAATCTGTGGAACTCTCTGCCACAGAAGGTAGTTGAAGACAGTTCATTGGCTATATTTAAGAGGGAGTTAGATGTGGCCCTTGTGGCTAAAGGGATCAGGGGGTATGGAGAGAAGGCAGGTGCAGGATACTGAGTTGGATGATCAGCCATGATCATATTGAATGGTGGTGCTGGCTCGAAGGGCCGAATGGCCTACTCCTGCACCTATTTTCTATGTTTCTATCTGTGAGGGGAATGGACAGACAATTTCAACCCAAGGAAGGACCCTGACCCAAAACGCCTTCTGTCCATTCCCTCTACAGATACCGTATGTAGGAAGAAACTGCAGATGCTGGTTTACACCGACGATAGACTCAAAATGCTGGAGTAACTCAGCAGGACAGGCAGCATCTGTGGGTAGAAGGAATCGTCACCCATTCCTTCTATCCAGAGATGCAGCCGGACTTGCTGAATTCCTCTAGCACTTTGTTTTTGCTTAATAATAATAATAATAATAATGGATGGGATTTATATAGCGCCTTTCTAATACTCAAGGCGCTTTACATCGCATTATTCATTCACTCCTCAGTCACACTCGGTGGTGGTAAGCTACTTCTGTAGCCACAGCTGCCCTGGGGCAGACTGACGGAAGCGTGGCTGCCATTCTGCGCCTACGGCCCCTCCGACCACCACCAAACACTCACACACATTCACACACATTCACACACAGGCAAAGGTGGGTGAAGTGTCTTGCCCAAGGACACAACGACAGTATGCACTCCAAGCGGGATTCGAACTGGCCACCTTCCGGTCGCCAGCCGAACACTTAGCCCATTGTGCCATCTGTCATCTCTCAAGCAATCATTGGGTATTTTTAAGGGGGAGATTGACAGATGCTTGACTGGTAAGGGTGTCAAGGGTTATGGGGAGAAAGCAGGAGGATGGGGTTGAGAAGGAAAGATAGATCAGGCATGATTAAATGGCGTAGTAGATTTGAAGGGCCAAATGGCCTAATTTGCTCCTATGACATGAACATGAGAAGGTTGTCTTTGTAGACTAGAAATTAAATCCTAAAAATGACATGATTTACGGGCACTTCCTAAGTTATTAGTTTCCTTTGCTCTGCATGGACGATGTTTGCCTAGATGTTGATAATCAGACAGCAGATCTAGACACAGTGAGTAGTATTCAATTTTGCATTCAAACAGCAGTTCGATATTGAACTTTAGACTTTAGAAATACAGAGCAGAAACAAGCCCTTCGGCCCATTGAGTCTGTGCCGACTAGTGATCACTCTGTACACTAACATTATCCTATACACTAGGGACAATTTTACAGAAGCCAAATAACCCACAAACAAACGTTTTTGGAAACCGAAGCACCCAGAGAAATCCCGGACGCTCATGGGGAGAATGTACAAACTCTGTACAGACAGCACCCGTAGTGAGGATCGAACTCGTATCTCTGACGCTTTAAGGCAGCAACTCTACCGCTGCTCCGCTGTGCCGACCTTTCATTTCCTCTGTTGTTCCATTTTCCATTTTCTCACGTTCCAAAAGTCCTATGTTGAAAGCAACCGAACAGGAATGAGTTTCCAAACAATGATCACTTAGACAAACTATATTACTTTGACATTTTAACAATTGGATTAAGCTGCTGTTTTTTTACATTGTGCTGGGCAATCGAGTAATATGAATAGTTTGCTTTTTATCCACCTTTAGAAACTGGCACACTTATTTTCATAGACGTTCATCATAAATATACTACATACAAGAGATAAAATAAACAATGCAGGGTTTCTTTACATTCCTAGTTCGGGGCAGCACAGTGGCACAGCTGGTAGAGCTGCTGTCTCACGGCACCAGAGACCCGGGTTTGATCCTGATCTCGGGTGCTGTCTGTGTATAGTTTGTACGTTCCCCCTTAGACCGCATAGATTCCTCCGGATGCTCCGGTTTCCTCCCTCATCCCAAAGGCGTGCAGATTTGTAGGTTCATTGGCTCAAGTGTGCAGGAAGTGGATGAGAAAGCGGGATACATTAGAACGATGGTGAACGGATGATTGATGGTCAGCATGGAGTCGGTGGGCCAAAGGGCCTGTTTTCCATGCTGAATCTTCCAATCAATCAATCATTCAATCAAGTCTGTACACTCATAGAGCCATTTAGTCACACTGCATAGAAACAGCCCCTTCGGCTATGGTATCAGCACTGACTACTGATCACCCGTTCAAAGTAGTGCTATCCTACACACTAGTGACAATTTACAGAAGCCAATTAACCTTCAAACCTACACATCTTTGGGATGTGGGAGGAAGCCGGATTACCCAGAAAAAGCCCAAGCAGATACAGGGAGAACATGTACACTCTGTACAGGCAGTACCTGTACCCAGGAGCGAACCTGGGTGTCCGGCGCTATAAGGCAGCAACTCCACCATTGCACCACCGTGCCTCCTCTGAACTATTTAGGTAGCGAACCAAACAAAGCTTTTCACTGTACATGTGACAATAATAAACTTAAGCTTAAAACCTAAACCGAGCAGAATTGGCAGAATTGAAAGAAGAGTTGCAATTTCCAGCCACCCTCTGTGCAGTGAAGTGCTTCCTGGTAACTCTGTCTCACTCACCCCTCTAGGGCCTAATGTTTCAGGCATAAATTGTTTAACTTTTCCATCTCCTACTCAGAGTATTCATTCAAACAAAGCCTCTGGTGATGGACTGCCCAAGCAGTAATAGAATCAATAAATGAGATTTATTTAAGGGTTAGGTTGAATTATATCCACTTTCCTAACGTTAATCTTTGCAATCCAGAGCAACCAAATCTGCGGGAAATATTACATCAGTTGCCTTTTAGATTTTTTTATCTAAAAGATAAACATGCCGGTTCTTAATTTTGCTGCAAGTTTACGATTATGTGTTTTAGAAATTCGGAGCTATTGCTTTTAGAGTCATAGTTATCGTGTAACAGGCCCTTCTGTCCAACTTGCCCACATCAACCATCATGTCCCATCTACACTAGTCCCACCTGCCTGAGTTTTTCCCATCTATCTATACTATTACTAAAACTCTCATCTTGACCACTTCCAGTCTGCATTGTAATTACATTTGCGCAAGAAACGCTACCCTAAATCGCTAGGATTGTTCGCCACCTTACTCGCCGTTCTCCTCTAGTCCAAAACATCAAGTTTTGTTCCAATCGGTGAAATATGAGAAATGTTACGAAGGTTTAAAAAATCGTGGGATCAGCAGATTGATCTTCTCGCTGTCAGTCACCATGAAGGTAACGCCCCTAACGGCACCTGCTGGAGTATAAAGCCCCGGAGGCGAGACTGAGGAAACAAGCCGTGCTAATTGTGTCCGCAAGAGTGGAGTCAGGAGAGCCGCTGTGTGGAGTCGGGAGGTGCTGTGGTGCCGTGGCTGGTGGCCGCTGGATGGAGTCCCTCCCCCCACACACACCCTCCCTTCCCCCCTTCCCCCCACACACACCCTCCCTTCCCCCCTTCCCCCCACACACACCCTCCCTTCCCCCCTTCCCCCTCCCCCTCCTCCTTAAACATCCCCCTTCCCCCCTTCCCCACCTCCCTCCTCCCCACACAGCCCCTTCCCCCACACACACTCACACACCCCCCTTTACCCCTCCCCCGTTACTCACCCATTCCCCCCACCCACACCACCCCACCATCCCCTCCCCCCAAACCGCCCCTCCCCCACACCACCCCACCCTCCCACACCACCCCTCCTCCCTAAACCACCCCTACCCTCCCCCACACACCCCTCCCCCCAAACCGCCGCCCCCACACCACCCCCTCCCCCCCAAACCACCCTCCCCTCCCCCACACCCCCCCTTCCCTACACCCCCATCCCCCGTACAGCCCCTCCCCTACACCTGCACCCCCCACCCCCCATAACCCCCCTCCCCCACACACACCCTCCCCCACCCTCCCTCCACCACTCCCCCCTCCCCCACATATCACCTTCCATACACCCCCCACACCCCCACCCCCCCTCCCCCACACCACCCCCTCTCCCACCCGATGGTGGAATATTGCATTGGGGAATGGGTTGCATTGGAGGCCCAGGCCTCCCGTGTGACTGGGACCCAATGGGTCCCACTTAGTCTAGTATCCCTCCAAACCTGTACTATCCATGTATCTGTCTAAATGTTTCATAAATTTGCAATAGTCCATACCTCAACCTTCTCCACCGGCAGCTCGTTCCATAAACCCACCATCCTTTGTGCGAAAAAAATACCCCTCAGATTCCTATTCAATCTTTCCTCGACCTCTCCCTATAGCTCAGCCCTTGTGTCCTGGCAACATCCTCGTAAATCTTCTCTGCACCCTTTCCAGCTAGACAGCATCATTCCTATAACGCAGTGACCAGAACTGAACACAATAATATTAGTAATAACATAATGTTATCCAATATATATTTTTTAATAAAGGGAATGTTAACACCATACTAAGGCAGCATCCCTTGTTGCCATTGTGTATATAGCGAGCAGGAGTAAGTTAGGAGATCAAGTCAAAAGTGTTTTATTGTCATATATCCTGAAACAAAACAATGAAATTCTCACATGCGCCAGCACAACAGGTTTGCAAACACTGTACTTAATAGATAATATAATAAGCAAACAATGTGGGCGGCACAGCAATACAGTTGAAGCCTTACAGCACTAGACACCTGGGTTCAATCCTGACTGCGGGTGCGGTCTGTACGGAGTTTGTACATTCTCCCTGTGACGGCGTGGGTTTTCTCCGGGTGCTCCAGTTTCCTCCTCCGCTCCAAAGATATGCAGATTTGTAAGTTAATTGACAGTAAAAAAATTGGAATTTGTTACTAATGTGTGTAGGATTGTGTTAGTGTGCGGGGATCGCTGGTCGATGCGGACTCGGTGGGCTGAAGGGCCTGTTTCCGTGCTGTATCTCTAAACTAAACTAAACCAAACTAAACTAAATGAATGAAAAATATCCGAAATAGTGCAAAAACAAAACAATACCCGAAGTTCCCAGTGCTACCAAGGCAGTTTGTAGTTCGGAGTTTAGTTGAAGTTTGTATTGTTCAATAGTCTGATGGTTGTTGTGAAGAAGCTGTACCTGAACCTGGTTACAGTCTTCAGACTCCTATACCTTCTTCCCAATAGCAGGAGCGAACTTTGGGCTGCCATTTAATAAGACCAAGGCAGATGCGATCTTGACCTTGATGCTACTTTCCCACGCTTGCCCCTTGTCTACCTTGTAGTTCAAACATCAAACAGTTCTTCCCCTCTGTTGATCGTCTACTGAACAGTCTTTTCCTACATAGAGTGTAGTCCCGATCTTCCAAACAGCCTCATTACTGACACTGGACTTTTTCACAAGGAACTGTGGAAACCTACGCTGGAACTTTCCACAAGGAACAAGGAGCTATTTACAATATACATCAACGATTTAGATGAAGGGATTCAAAGTAACATTAGCAAATTTGCAGATGACACAAAGCTGGGTGGCAGTGTGAACTGTGAGGAGGATGCTATGAGAATGCAGGGTGACTTGAACAGGTTGGGTGAGTGGGCAGATGCATGGCAGATGCAGTTTAATGTGGATAAATGTGAGGTTATCCACTTTGGTAGCAAAAACAGGAAGGCAGATTATTATCTAAATGGTGTCAAGTTGGGAAAAGGGGAAGTACAACGGGATCTGGGGGTCCTTGTTCATCAGTCAATGAAAGTAAGCATGCAGGTACAGCAGGCAGTGAAGAAAGCGAATGGCGTGTTGGCCTTCATAACAAGAGGAGTTGAGTATAGGAGCAAAGAGGTCCTTCTGTAGTTGTACAGGGCCCTAGTGAGACCACACCTGGAGTATTGTGTGCAGTTTTGGTCCCCAATTTGAGGAAGGACATTCTTGCTTTTGAGGGAGTTCAGCGTAGGTTTATAAGGTTAATTCCCAGGATGGCGGGACTGTCATTTGCTGAGAGCGGCTGGGCTTGTATACTCTGGAATTTAGGATGAGAGGGCATCTTATTGAAACATATAAGATTATAAAGGGTTTGGACACGCTAGAGGCAGGAAACATGTTCCCGATGTTTGGGGAGTCCAGAACCAGGGGACACAGTTTATGAATAAGGGGTAAGCCATTTAGAACGGAGACGAGGAAACACTTTTTCACACAGAGAGTTGCGAGTCTGTGGAATTCTTTGCCTCGGAGGGCGGTGGAGGCCGGATCTCTGGATACTTTCAAGAGAGAGCTAGATAGGGCCCTTAAAGATAGCGGAGTCAGGGGATATGGGAAGAAGGCAGGAACGGGGTGCTGATTGGGGATGATCACCCATGATCACATTGAATGGCGGTGCTAGCTCGAAGGGCTGAATGGGCTACTCCTGCACCTATTGTTTATTGTATCTATTGTAAAAAACTGCAGATGCTGCATTACAAAACAAGACACAAAGTGCTGGAGGTAACTCAGCGGGTCAGGCAGCATCTCTGGGGAATTTGCAAACTTCACACACAGTCAGCACTCGAGGTCAGGATTGAACCTGAGTCTCTGGCGCTGTGAGGTAGCAGCTCAATCAGCTGTGGCACTGTGCCACTTTATTTTGTCACATTTACTGGGGTCAGTGAAAAGTTTTGTTTTGCATACTATCCAAACAGATCAGACATACCATACAGAGATGCAATTAGTTCAAACTCAAGTACAATAGCTAGGGCAAAGGGAAAGATACGGAGTGCAGAATACGGTTCTGTATTTACAGGTAGAAAAGCGATTTAAAAGTGTGGAGTGATTATATCAGATGGTAGTGTATCTTTCTCTGGGTAGAGCTTGCAAAGAGTCACCAGTCTTGCCAGTAATGTTCTGATCCTAAGTAAAAAGTGGTGAGATATGATTCTCTCCCACCTTCTGCTGAAATACTGGCATCATATCCGTGTGAGCTAATAAGATGGATCTGAAATAGGCAAGCAAAAAGGCATTTGTTGACAATAAAAGGCATAAAAAGGCATTTATTTCCACCACCAAAGTTTGGTTAAAGGTAATATAAAGGTATACTACATTAAATGACCAAAGCTGCCTGGTTGCACATAATTACTAGCATTTTGTTTCAAATTATCTGGTGTTAAACTATGTTGTCTGTCAGACAGAATATGCTTCAGTTGTGAAAAACTTATTTCTACCTCTTCTTCTTGCGTACGGCGTGCACAGCCTAAAATTGTAGGACAACTTGTTCTATTTGATCTTATTTGATTGTGCACGCTGGTTTGATTGCATTCGTCAAAACAGGGTGGAACACGTGAAGGTTGCAATGTTCCACCCCGGATCGTTGGTGCATACCCGAAACAAGCTACAGACTCTATATTCATGTCGATATCTTGTGCATTACAACTACTTTTGAGAACTTTAGCTATGTTTTCTATTTCTTCAAGATCTTTGTTAGCTAAAATCACTCTCACATTTTCCTTGTATGTCTTTACCTATGTCCCCAGGAACTTTACGAATATCATCAGTTACTTTGTTGAAAACCCGCAAGTTATTCACTAATGTTTCGCTATGTTTCTCAAAGGAAGTGATAGCTTATGGAAAGTTTGCAAAATTGGAAGCAATAAACACAAGATCGCGGTGGGGGGGACTTTTTCTGCATGATTTCACTGGCGATCCTGACTGCAGCAGATTCTTGTTCTTCAAAACAGTTGACAATTTATTTTACCTTTTCAAAATTTGCAGCATAATAGAGTACAGCAGAGAGCCATGTACCCCACCTAGTCAAAATGGGCTGAGGAGGTAGCAGAATCTCGGGTGCCATTTCCTTGAACAACTGCACATGTGACGGTGCTTTGAGAAAGACTTTCTTGACATTGGAAACTAGGTGATCGACATTTGGAAACAAGCTACGTATGTGCTTGACAATTCTATGAAGTCCTTGAGCTAAGCATGTCAAATGCAACTTTTTGGGGAATAAAACTGTCACAAACAGAAGAACATTCTGGTGTTTTATACCTTCAGGCCAAAGTACAGCAAGTGAAGATGTGAACAACTGAGCAACAGTTGAGCTGTTTGACTTCTCCAATACTTCCAATGTCAACAAATACTCCTTTGATGGTTGACCTGCCTCCAGTGTACCGATGACCACATTGGCAGCATATCTCCCCACAGCATCTGTTGTCTCGTCTATTGAGATCCATATTTTGTTGCATGCAACTTCATCTCTACATTTTCTGCACAACAATGTTGAAGTTACTGTCAGCATAATTCTTCCGTAATGATGACTCACTTGGTCTATGTTCCTCTGTGTATTTCTCTAAAAAAACTCTTAAGAGGTTTGTTTTCCAATTTTCACAGTGCAATTCCAGCATCAATGAATGCCTTACACAGATCACTCGAAAACTCAGATTTGCGACTGGAGCCAGCATTTATTGCATTCATGGCAAAATCCTGGCTCAATTTATGAGCCAGCGAAGTGGCCCAGCCTGTTCAACCTCTCCCTATGGCTCAGACCCTCTAGTCCTGGCAACATTCTCATAAACCTTCTCTGCACCCTTTTCAGCTTGACAACATCTTTCCTATAACATGGTGCCCAGAACTGAACACAATACTCTAAATGCAGCCTCACTAACTTGCAACAGCTTAACATAATATATATAGATAACATATACATAAAACACACAGCAATTTAATAAATTAATAACCATTTGAGTGGGGACAAAACCCCAAAGTCCTTAATACAACCGAAGACAGCCCGTAATTCATACGAGGTTAGTGTCGTGTGGTTCACAGAAGAGCAGTATCTGCAACTTTTTATACTTAAAACCCCAGGTAAAACAAGCCCGCTTGTTTATTATTAGATGTTCTTTGATCCTGCCTTTGGAATTTGGAGCGGGCACAACCTTGGGTGCAACCTGTCAGCGGCCTTGGGGATGAGGATTATGTTCCTTAAACAAATAAAAAACAATCCTTATGATTGTCCAGTCCGCCACTGCTGACAACAACCTAAACCAAAGGCCAGAGCAGGAAGTGTTTCTGCAGCAGTTCACAATCAAAACTACAAATTTGGCCTTTCTTGCACAAGGGAACACAGGATGAAATGCAACTTCCAGAGGACAGCAAGTGAACGCTAATATCAGATACCGATTGGGACTAATAGTCAAGATGTCATAGAGTCTTCATAAGACCATAAGTGATAGGAATAAATTAGGCCATTCGTCCCATTAAGTCTACGCCATTCAATCATGGCTGATCTATCTCTCCCTCTTAACCCCATTCTCCTGCCTTCTCCCCATAACCTCGGACACCTGTACTAAAGGGCCTGTCCCACTAATGCGACTTTTCAGCAACTGTTTTCGACCTTCAAGCTCGAGGGCACTCGCCTGAAAAACCTCGAGCTGGATCGACCGTCAGCGATGAAACTGCGAGCTGGATCGACCATCAGCGCGTGCGCGCGCACACACACACACACACACACACACACACACACACACACACGCACACACGCACACACACACACACACACACACACACACACACACACACACCGCAAAGGCGGGGGCCAGGGAAAGCGGGGGAACGCTGTCTGAAATTCACACCCGCGATGAACAGGAAGGTAAAAGACGGCTGGCACAGTGTACAGTAAGTCCTTTAGAGAGCGCGGGGGGGGGAGAGAAGGGGAGGGAGGGGGAAAGAAATGGGGAGAATGGGGGAGAAGGAGTGAAGATACTTTTAAGAAGCCAGACAACGATTAATAAAGTTTAGCGGGCATTTAACATTACCAGTCAGTTTTACTTGGTTCTGAAAACTCCATTGACCAATTAAAATACCTGGTCAGCAAAGGAGATTGCTTATGGCCACTTCGACTGCCTGTAACCACATAGCGACCCCACTCCACTGCACTACGAGTTCAAAAGAACCATGTCGACCAATTCTTACTCGCGGTAAATTTTTCAGCATGCTAAAACATTTTCCTTGACCAAACTGAGGCCGCGAGTATGCGGGAACTTCCCTCGAGCATGAAGGAGAGTTCCAGTGACCTCCTAGGACCTCCCGGGACCATGTGTCAACCATGCTGCGAGTTTGAGTCGAGCACAAACTCTTCTAAACTCGCAAATTAGGTCGCCGCAGTGGGGCAGCCCAAGAATCTATCTATCTCTGCCTTAAATATATCCACTGACTTTGCCTCCATAGCCTTCTGTGGCAAAGAAATCCAAAGATTCACCACCTTCTGACTAAAGAAATTCCTCATCTCCTTCCTAAAAGAACGTCCTTTAATTCTGAGGCTATGATCTCTAGTTCTAGACTCTCTCACTGGTGGAAACATCCTCTCCACACCCACTCTATCCAAGCCTTTCACTATTCTGTACATTTCAATGAGGTCCACCCTCATTCTTCTAAACTCCATTGAATTTAGGCCCAGTGCCATCAATGGCTCATCATATGTTAACCTACTCGTTCCTGGGATCATTCTTGTAAACCTCCTCTGGACCCTCTCCAGAGCCAGCACTTCCTTCCTCAGATATGGTGCCCACAATTGCTCATAATTTTCCAAATGCGGCCTGACCAGCGCCTTATAGAGCCTCAGCATTACATCCCTGTTTTTGTATATAAGCCCTCTCGAATTAAATGCTAGCATTGGTTTAGCTTTCTTTACTACTGATTTAACTTGCAGATTAAATTTTTGTGAATCCTGCACGAGCACTCCCTGCGAGGCTTACAGCGTGGAAACCGGCCCTTTGGCCTAACTTGCCCACACCGACCAACATATCCCATCTACACTAGTGCCACTTGCCTGCATTTGGCGCATCTTATCTATCTATATACTATTAAAACTCTCGTGCCATCCGACCGGCTGCCGTCCGGCTGCCTGTCTGCCTTTTGATTCGTTGACTTTCTGCCTTTTGATTTGTTGACGGCTGCTCCTTCCTATCAGCTTCCAACACACTTCGAAACAGCTTCCAACACACTTCGAAACAAACTTGCAAGACAGGAACACTCTGAACCTTTCACTGCTGCAGCAGGCAGGGGCGGTGCAATTTGATTTGTTTTTTAATCCACTGCTGAGGGAGGCAGGGGAGTGCTGGAATCTTACATTTGGGAACGGCTTCAGTTCCATTGGACGAATATTGGGTTGGGGGATCACAACATTGGGGGACCAGACCCAACGGGTCTGCACTTGGTCTAGTAACTATTAAAAGCCTGATCTTGGATGTGTATTTATGTGTGTGTGTGTGATGTTCGTATGCGTTTCACATCTCCTCGAAGACACGACGCGCTAACGGTGAAATTTTTACATATTCCGATAGAGATTTACGCCATGGTCAAAAATCGGCTTATCTGAAAATTTCATGCATTATTTCTCGAGTTATTTATGAAAATGTTCAAAAAATTCAAATAACTTGGTCTCGCTGATGACGTCACAATGGCTCTGCTCCTCGCGGCCTGCTGCGCTATGTTCCACGCGCAGTGAGTGACATCACCCCCCTCCCCCTCCCGCAACTGCGCGTTGAGCGGACGGGACCCAACAGGTCCCACTTGGTCTAGTATCCCTCTAAATCTGTCCAATCCATGTACCTGTCTAAATGCTTCTTAAACATTGCGAGAGTACCTGTCTCAACTGCAGTACCTCCTCTGGTAGCTCATTCTATACACCCTTTGTGTAAAAAACGTCACCCCTCAGGTCAATCTGTGGAATTCATTGTTACAGACGTCTGTGGAGGCCATCAATGGATATTTTTAAGGTGGAGATTGACAGATTCTTGATTAGTAAAGGGCCTGTCCCACACCCAATTTTTTTGGCAACATGTTCAACAAATTTTCAGCGACCTGCTGCGACTATGATGGGTGCCGGCAGTCACTGACAAAATCGCATGAGTGGGACAGGCCATTTAGTGTGTCAGGGGTTATGGGGCAAAGGCAGTAGAATCGAGTTCTCCCACTAGTCTTACTGTCTGCGCCTACATTCTATCTTTGTCTCACCACCTCCCCTGACATCAGTCTGAAGAAGGGTCTCGACCCATCCCTTCCCTCCAGAGATGCTGCCTCATCTGCTGAGTTACTCCAACATTTTGTTCAATGACGGTATACTTGAAGGGATGAATGGCCTAATTCTGCTCCTAGAACTTATGAACATGAAGTAATGGGGTCATTGATGAAAAGTGCAGTAAAAGAGTATGTGTCAATGGTGGAGAGGCAGAGGCGATGGCTGAGATCTCCAGAGCTTAGGGCTTTGGGGTGGTTAAAATTGCACATTTGGTAGTGTGGAATCGAAGGTCGTTGTAGGTCTAGACAGTGATGTAAGATCAGGATGAGTGGGGATCCAAATAAAAGATTGGGAACTCGATGCATTCTTTGGCCAAACTCAGCTCCCAACAAACCATGGTTCTAATTTGTATTCCTTATCCCTATGTCCAAGACCCCATCGATAACAGAATTCTCCCTATTATGCCTATAATAGGGATCATGCCCTTAACATCATAGAGTCATACAATATGGTATATTGGCCCGTCAGCACAACTCATCCATGTCGAGCAAGATGTCCCATCCAAGCTAGTTCTGATTTGCCTGCATTTGGCCCATACCCCTTTAAACCTCTACTGGGTAGAAGTGTACTGGCAAACTGGGTAAAGTACCTTTGACTGTGGTTTGTTTTGGGTGATCTCTTGGCGATGTTTCATGTTTGTACAGGTGTTTTGGAAATATCCCGTAGGGACAATTAACAAGTGAAAATTAACTGCCGTCCCTTGTCCCCATTTAAGCTCACCCGACAGCCATTTAAGAGACTGATACCTATGCTAGGCAGCACAAAGTCAGCATAGAAACAGGCCCTTCATCCCAACTCATCCATGCTGACCAAGATGCCCCACCAGGTTTAGTTTAGTTTATTGTCCCGTATACCGAGGTACAATGAAAAGCTTTATTGTTTTTGTTCTATCCAGTCAGCGAAAAGACTATACATGATTATAATCAAGCAGTCCACAGTGTACAGATACAGGACTAACGTTTAATGCAAGATAAAGTCCAAGTAAATATAGTTTGAAGGTCTGCTATGAGGTAGATGGGAGGTCAGGACCACTCTCTCGTTGATGATAGGACAGTTCCGTTGCCTGATAACAGCTGGGAAGAAACTGTCCCTGAATCTGGAGTTTTCACACTTTTGTACCTCTTGCCTGATGGGAGAGGGGAGAAGAGGGAGTGACCGGGGTGAGACTGGTCCTTGACTATGCTGCTGCCCTAGCTGAGGCAGCGTGGTTTAAATGGAGTCATTGGAAGGGAGGTTGGTTTACGCTCTTGGATGGAGCTGTTTCCAAACCCTGCTGTGATGATCCCAATTTGCCTGCATTTGGCCCATATCCCTCTAAACCACTGCTGGTAGGTGATGTATCTGTAAAGTTTGTAAAGAATCTTGTGACCTTTGGCTGTGTTTTGTTTTGGGTGATCTGTTGCCAGTGTATCATGTTCCTACAGGTGTTTTTGAAATATCCGTTGGAGCAATCAATGTGTGAAAAATAACTGCCGTCACTTGTCTCCATTTAAGCTCGCCCTACAGCCATTGAAGAGATATACGCAGCATAACATTGGCATGGAAACAGGCCCTTCAGCCCAACTTGTCCACGCCAACCAAGATGTCCTACCTAATCTAATTCCACCTGCCCTTATCCCTCTAAACGTTTCCTATTCATATACCTGTCCAAGTGTCTTTTTAAGCAGACAGAAGGATATCATCATACAACCTTGTGAATAATATAGAATATATATTTATTCATATAATAATCATATAATCATGTGAATAACTGCATCCCCTCTATTTTTAGTCTCTGTAGTTTAAGTTTTAAAGATACATCATGGAAAAAGGCAATTCGACCCACCTAGACCTCGTCGACCAACAATCACCTATACACTAGTCCTATACTACACATTAGTGACAATTTACAGAAGTCAATTAACCAACAAACCTGTACATCTTTGGAATTTGGGAGGAAAACAGAGCACCTGGAGAAAATCCACGTGGTCACAGTGAGAACGTGCAAACGTACAGACAGCACCTATAGTTAGGATCGAACTTGGGTCTCCTGTGCTG
The DNA here is from genome assembly GCF_010909765.2 of Amblyraja radiata. Classification (NCBI taxonomy): domain Eukaryota; kingdom Metazoa; phylum Chordata; class Chondrichthyes; order Rajiformes; family Rajidae; genus Amblyraja; species Amblyraja radiata. The sequence continues at coordinate 60,138,611 of NC_045956.1, forward strand.
TAAAGCAGCAACTCTAACGGAGTCCAATTAAGTTGTAGCTTCTCAGATATTTAGACTTTAGAGATACAGCGTGGAGACAGGCCCTTCAGATCAGAGTCCATGCCGACCAGCGATCACCCCCTACTCTAGCACTACCCTACACACTAGAGACAATTTTACAACTTACCAAAGCCAATTAACCAACAAAGCTGTACGTCTTTGTAGTGTGGAAGAAACTGGAGCATCTGGAGAAAACCTACGCGATCACAGGGAGAGGGTACAAACTCCATACAGACAGCATTAGTAGTGAGGATCGAACCCAGGCCACTGGCACTGTATTGTAGCAACTCTACCGCTGCGCCACTATGCCACCCGTTAAAATTAAAAATAACTGTGGCTTTCAGAAATCTCGTGAACTGCTTTAAGTTGCTTGCTCCTGGAACGCGGTGCATATTTACTTGGTAAGTTTACATAAAGATCAGAGGAGTGCTGCCAAAGGAGGTTGCTTTTCTGCACAGTTCCAGAGATGGGTTTGGCAGATGTCTAACTCGGTGACACGTCCCGGCCCAACCATCCACTCTGGGTTTAGTCTTTGAAGGGGTTTGTTTGCCAGTGCCTGCTTCACAGCATCTGGTTTGTGTGTAACCAGTAAATGTGGAACAGATGAGAAAGTGCATGCACACAGTGACATCTCATCAGTCATCCCCTCTGTCCAAACAACACTCAACGCCACACACTTACTGCAGGAAAACTATGGGGCGAGAGTTTTAATTCACCACTCGTCTGTCTACCCATCTATTGCTCTTCCTCTCTCTCTCCCTCTCTCCCTCTCTCGCCCTCTCCCTCTATCTCTCCTTCTCTCCCTCTCCCTCTCCCTCTCTCTCTCTCCCCTCTCTCTCTCTCCCCCCCCCTCTCCCTCCTCCCCATCCCCCTCCCCTTCCCCCTCACCCATCTATTGCTCTCCCTCTCTCCCTCTCTCCCTCTCTCCCTCTCACTCTCCCTCTCTCCCCTCTCCTCTCCCTCCTCCCCATCCCCCTCCCCTTCCCCCTCACCCTATCCCTCTCCGTCTCTCCCTTAATCTTTCCCTCGCCTTGTCCGTTACTGCCTCTATAGCTGCCCCTGTATCTCTTTCCCTCTCATACTTCATCATTCCCTTGTTTTCCCCTCCCACTTCCTCTCTCCATCACCCTGTCCCACTTCCTCATAAGCAGTTGGTAGAATCTGAGAATGTGTGATGAGAATGTAGCGAGATTAAAAAATGGGTTTAAGGTTGTAGACAAGGATGTTCACTATCCCCACTATTATTTGCTCTTGCAATCGAACCCTTAGCAGAAAGCGTTAGAACCCATACAGGAATATACGGATATAACACTAGAGAAACAAGGAATAAAATTTCCTTATATGCAGATGATGTACTAATACATATTACAAAGTTAGAAACTAGTATTCAAAATCTATTAAATTTAATAACTCAATTTGGTCAGTTCTCAGGATATAGAATTAATTGGAATAAAAGTGAAATCATGCCAATAACAAATCTACATACATTACAACAATCCCCTTTTAAAATAGTTAAAGATAAATTTAAATACTTAGGAATCTATGTAACTAAGACATATACCTCTTTATTTAAACTAAATTTTCCACCCTTACTGAATAAACTACACAAGAATATTCAATACTGGAAAACACTTCCCATTTCAATGCTTGGTAGAATTAATGCTATAAAAATGATCTTCTTACCGCAACTACTGTACCCATTTCAATTAATCCCGATATATATCCCAAAAATATTTTTCAAAAAAGTCGACTCCATTGTTACGTTTTATCTGGGATTATAAGAATCATAGAATAAGTAAAAAACATTTATGTAAGTCAAAGATAAATGGAGGTTTGGCTTTGCCAAATTTCTTGTTTTATTTTTGGGCAGTCCATATTAAAAACATGAATTTCTGGCTGGAAGAAATGGATCAACAACCAGATTGGTTAAGGATGGAAAAGGAAGACTGTTTACCTTTTGAAATTGGACCGATCATATTTGCTACCACAAAACTGCACAAAAAAACCTATAAGGAAAACCCCATAATACATAGTGGAATACGAATTTGGAAACAATTTAAAAAAGTTTTAAAATTGAATAATATACCACTATGCCTTCCCATTGTAAATAATCCCTTATTCAAACCATCCTTTTTGGATAAGGGTTTCACACAATGGAAAAATTATGGAATTAAAAAGATTGGACATCTTTATGGGAAAGGTACTTTTCTTTCATTTCAGGAGTTACAACAGAATCATGGACTGCACTCAAATAATTTCTTCAGATATCTACAAATTAGAGATTATGTTAAATCTAATACACAAATCTACAGGACTAGGGAACCAGAAATCCTTGATGAATGTTTGAACAAGCATCCTAACACTGAAAAATTAATAGCTTATATTTATAACACCCTCCTAAACAACGAGGTACCACCGATGGAACCATATAAACACACATGTGAAAATGAATTAGGTCATCCTATAACGAAAGATTTGTGGGACGAAAGTTTACAACATATACATCAATGTTCGTTAAATGCCAGACATGCTTTAATACAATTTAAAGTCTTACATAGATTACACTACTATAAAATAAAACTAAATAGAATCTTCCCACAAATCTCTCCTATTTGTGATAAATGTCTACATCTAGATGCTAATTTACCACATACGTTTGCAAATTGTATAAAAATTAAACATTTCTGGACTGATATTTTTGAAATAATTTCAGAAGTTATTAATACAAAACTGGATCCAAACTCAAAATTAATAATACTTGGAATATCAGAGCAAAGTTTAACACTCACAACAAGCCAAAGAAATTTCCTCGACTACAGTATAATAACCGGGAAAAAATTAATATTAAAATTTTGGAAAGGCCCTACGACCCCCACAATTAAAATGTGGATTGTGGAAATGTCGGAGACCCTATATCTAGAAAGAATTAGACTTGTCTTAATGGACAAACAAGAACTTTTTGATAAAATATGGGCTCCATTCATTAATTATCTGACGGGATAGATTGGCCCAGCACGAAAACCCAACTGAAACTTGAACTCAGGATTAGATGAAAAGTCATACTTTATAATCTACGAACCTATCTCCAATGACGTATTATAAGTAATCCATTCCACCTTTTTTTTTTTTTTGATATTTGTAACTCTTTTTTCTCTCTTTTTCTATATAAAAAAAACATTAGAAGCAGAAGTAATCGACAATTGAAAATTTTAATAATGTATGACTGATGTATATGAAAAGTTTTTTTACTATAATATGTAACTATACTTTATAATATGTTTACTAATAAAAATATTATTAAAAAAAAAAAAAATGGGTTTAAAGGTGAATTACAGTAAAAGGGTGGCTGATGGCCAGCACGAACTTGGTGGGCCGAAGGGCCTGTTTCTGTCCTGTATAACTATGACAATAACTGTATCAAAGGATCTTGGACCCATCACCCATGGGGGCAGTGAATATCAGATTCATCACTCTCCGAGAAAGCCTTGGTGGGTGTATGGAATGGGCTGCCAGAGGAGGTAGTTGAGGCAGGGACAATAACAACGTTTAAAAGACATTTAAAAATGTTCATGGAACTGGGAAGGTATAGAGGGATATAGGCCAAATACAGGTGGGTGGGACTAGTGTAGATGGGACATCTTGGCATGGACATGTTTTGCCCAAGTCAAGTCAAGTCAAGTTTATTCGTCACATAAACATACGAGATGTGCAATGAAATGAAAAGTGGCAATGCTCGCGGACTTTGTGCAAAAAGACAAACAAACAAACAACCAAACAAACTACAATTCATATTAAATATTGTGGGCGGAAGGAAAAAGGGAAAAAAACAGCATTAAAAAAAAAAAGCAGCAGTGGTCCAGTAAGGTTGGTCGCTGGTGAGATAGGAGTTTACTGTCCTAATGGCCTCTGGGAAAAAACTCCTTCTCAACCTCTCCGTTCTCACAGCATGGCAACGGAGGCGTTTGCCTGAACGTAGCAGATGGAACAGTCCGTTGCAGGGGTGGAAGGGGTCTCCCATGATTTTATTGGCTCTGGAGTTGCACCTCCTGATGTATAGTTCCTGCAGGGGGGGCGAGTGAAGTTCCCATAGTGCGTTCGGCCGAACGGCCCGTTTCCGTGCTGTCTGACTCTCTGACACCGTAAGAATTTCAAATTTCCATTTCATATCCAGTGCGTATGATAAATACCCTGACCATTGACATTCCACCAGTGCCTGTTTTAGTGCTGTATGACTGCAAGACTCTTAACACTTACTTTAAGTGTTGGGGGTAACTCAATGAATGCCTATCTATTCTCTCCAGAGATGCTGCCTGACCCGCTGAGTTACTCCAGCACTTTGTGTTTTTTTTGTTTTGTGTAAATTATGCCAATATTAATTAATGTTTGGGGATTTCTCCCGGATCTAACAGCTACTTCAGTAAACTTGCACGTACGTTCAGAGTGAAGATTTACAATGAATGCTATAAAGTAGAATTATAATCTTGTTATAATGGGATTGGCTCGGACATGTTGGGAGAGGATCAATGAATCTTATCAGAGGTGATCTCGGACTCTAAAATAATTTTCTCAGCTTTTAACGACCTTTTGTGGGCGGTACAGTGGCACAGCGGTAGAGTTGCTGCCTCTCAGCGCCAGAGACTCTGGTTCGATCCTGACCTCAGGTGCTGTCTGTATGGAGTTTGTACATTCTCCCTGTGACTGCATGGGTTCCTTCAGGGTGGTCTGGTTTCCACTCACATTCCCAAGACATGCAATTTTGTAGGTTAATTGGCTTCTGCAAATTGTTCCTGGTGTGTAGGAAAGGACTAGTGTACTGGTGATTGTTGGTTGGTGCAGACTCAGTGGGCTGAAGGGCCTGTTTCCATGATGTATCTCTGAAACTAAACAAATAAAACGAAACTGAGAAATGGCAACCACGACTCGTTGAGCCGAAGGGCCTGTTTCCATGCAGTTTCGAAACTAAATTTGGAGAGTAGTAGGTGATATTTCGGGTAGGAACCCTTCTTGTTAGTCTGAAGAAGGGTACCAACCCGAAACATCATCTATTTAATTTTCTCCAGAGATGCTGCCTGACAGGCTGAGTTGCTCCAGCAATTTGCGTCCATCTTCGGAAGAAACCAGCATCTGCAGTTCCTTCCTAAACTGAACCTGCTCATTGTTGTGTAGCTATTTTCCTTTGTTTGCGACTCGACTCTCACACGCTGTAACTAACCAAACTGCCTTCTCAGTCAAGACAATTGACGAATTGGTGGGAAAGGAATCCCATTTCTCAATGCTTTCACGGAGCAGTGGCCTGCTTTGAAACACGACAAAGGGGTTTTAGAAATTAATCAGTGTGGGTTCAGCATTCCTGCTGCATGTTTGTAATACTGAAAAGTTTGCTGGTCAGAAGATCAGAATCAACATCCCCTTGACGGCACTGAGGCCCTGACATTACACACACCTGTGTGTTCATTCCTTTGACCTCTGAACAATGTTTTGAAAAGACTTTGACATCTCCTTGTGTAAGCAAGCTTGGTGTTGGGTGTGATGTGCTAAAGAAGGCTTTGGGCTTCTGCTAAATCTCTGCCTTTGTCAAACAAACTAGTTGCATAATACCTGTTGAGTTTGCAGCCGCAGTTGCAGCCATGACGGTTTTGCCACCCTTGAGCTGTTGACAGGACATTTCAATCCCACCTGAACAGTAACAGAGGGGCGGTGGGCATTGTGTAGTTCCGTCCTCAATGTGCCAGTAAATGTCGCAAGGTCCCATTTGGTTGATTTAGTTTGGTTTAGTTTAGTTTGGTTTAGTTTACTTTAATTACCCAACAAAAGCTTTCACTGTACCTGTTTCGTTTAGTTTGGTTTAGAGATACAGCACGGAAACAGGCCCTTTGGCCCACTGGGTCTGCGCACACCTGCACATTAACACTATCCTACACCCACCAGAGACAATTTTTACATTTGCCAAACCAATTAACCTACAAACCCGTAAGTCTTTGGAATGTGGGAGGAAACCGAAGATCTCGGAGAAAACCCACGCAGGTCACGGGGAGAACGTACATACTCCGTACAGACAGCACCCGTAATCGGGATCGAACCCGGGTCTCCGGCGCTGCATTCGCTGTAATGCCCCTGTCCCACTTAGGAAACCTGAACGGAAACCTCTGGAGACTTTGCGCCCCACCCAAGGTTTCCGTGCGGTTCCCGGAGGTTTTTGTCAGTCTCCCTACCTGCTTCCACTACCTGCAACCTCCGGCAACCACCTGCAACCTCCCGGAACCGCATGGAAACCTTGGGTGGGGCGCAAAGTCGCCCGAGGTTTCCGTTCAGGTTTCCTAAGTGGGACAGGGGCATAAGGCAGCAACTCTACCTTACTCTCACGGTGACTGCCCAAAAGTTGTCACGGGATTTGTGACAATAACTAAACTAAACTAAACTAAACTGAAGTAAATAGGCCATTTTGGGCTCCACCCTTCTGGGGTCATCTGTTACCGGCCCTGATTTGTCCTGGGTTTTTTTTAATACAGTTTGTGTGTCCCCCTTCACCAGTGAGGTGTGCGTTTTCACACTTCTGTACCTCTTGCCTGATGGGAGCGGAGAAGATGGCATGGCCGGAGTGAGACTGGTCCTTAATTATGCTGCTGGCCTTGCCGAGGCAGCGTGAAGTGTAGATGGAGTCAATGGAAGGGAGGTTGGCTTGCGGGATGGTGTGAGCTGCGTCCACAACTCTATGCTAATATTTTCCTTATTTAATCCGAGCAAGTGTGAGGTGTTGCACTTTGGGAGGTGGAATCTAAGGGGAAAATACAGGAAAGAAGTGGTGGCTTTGGAAAAGGTGCAGAAGAGGTTCACCAGAATGATGCCTGTATGATAGTTTACAAAGAGAGGTTGGACACTTAGATTATTTTCTCTTGAATGCTGAGATTGAAAGGAAACCTGGGGTATGAACCTGATTGATGTACAAACAACCCTCGTTATGGCAGACCAGACTCTTTTACCCAGAGTAGGGTTATCAAGAACCAGAAGAAGTAGGTTTTAGGTGAGGGGGAAAGATTTCATAGAAACCTGAAGCTCATCTTTTTTACACAAAGGGTGGTGGGTGTATGAAACGAGCTGCCGGAGGAGGTAGTTGAAGCAGGTACTATCGCAACACTTGAAAAATATTTGGACCAGTACATGGATAGGATAGGTTTAGAGGGATATGGGCCAAATACGGGCAGATGGGATTAGTGCAGACGGGACATTTTGGTTATGGTGGGCAAGTTGGGCCATTCAGATTCAGATTCAACTTTAATTGTCATTGTCAGTGTACAGTACATAGGACCTGTTTCCACACTGTATGACGTTATGACTGTGTATGTGAGAAAATGGGTGAAAAATGGGATAAGATTTTTGCTACAACAGGTTAAACCTAATGCAAAAAACACTGCAGATACTGGCATTCGTCAGCTGACGAGGCAGTATGTATTGGCTTAGCATTTAAGTTACCAGGGAATCAATCCAGAAGCTATGACTGATGATGCAAGAACAAGGGTTCAACTCCAAGCACAGCACTGCAGCATTTAAATTTGAAAGCTATTCTGGAGTAAAAAGCTACAATCCTGATGCAACTGCTAGATCAGGGGTCGGCAACCTTGTTCTGCTTAGGGGCCAGGACCCACGTCTGTGAGCGGATGGCGGGCCACATCTATCACCATAGTTAATAAATGGAGGTAATAATAATACATACTAACTAAACTTTGACATTTTTATATTTAAGCAATATTATGTCTACTGAACATAGCAGTTAGTTTGAGACACTGGTATTGAAACTACCCTCAACCCTCTCTGTCCTAAACTTCATGCAGACCCTTTGTTACCCTCTCTTCCCCCTCCCCCCATTCACTCTCTCTCCCCTCTCTCTTCCCCCTTCTCCTCCCCCTCTCTCTCTTCCCCCTTCCCCTCCCCCCCTTCCCCCCTTCTCCTCCCCCTCTCTCCAATTCTCTCCTCCACCACTCCTACCCCCTCTCTCCACCTCTCCTCCCTCTCTCTCCTCCCCTCTCCTCCCCCTCTCTCCACCTCTCCTCCCCCTCTCTCCTCCCCCCTCTCTCCTCCCCCCTCTCTCCCCCTCTCCTCCCCCTCTCTCCTCCCTCTCCGTCCTCTCCAAGGTCCAGTCCCGCTCATTTACCGCTGGATTCCTGTCCACCACGTCCACACGAACCAACGCCCAGCAGCGCCGCCATCTTTGAGGAGGGCGGCCCTGACCATGACCATGACCCTGACCCTCACCCTCACCCTCCCCCTGACCCTGACCCTTCCCCGGGTGAAGCGCGGGGACGGATGGTTCTGGGGTGCGCTGAGCGCCAGGCACCGCAGCCGCTGCGACTGCAACTGTACTTTTATATCATTGGAACCGCGTCCACCAATGCAGCTAACCTTTTGCCTAGTTTGTGGGATTATATGTTCCGATTTTTGGTAAAGATGTGTAAAGACGGGAAATAAAACGCCTGCGGGCCGGATGATTTCAGGTTACGGGCCGGATCCGGCCCCTGGGCCGTAGGTTGTCGACCCCCGTGCTAGATCTTTGTGAATAGCCTCAAATAGAGATGGAAATAGAAGATAGAACAGAGCATCACAGGAACAGGCCCTTCGGCCCACAATGCCAGTGCCGAACATGATTCCACGCCTGTACATAATCCATATCCACATACCCACACAGCTGTGAGTGGAAATGACACGGTCATAGGGAGAACGTACAATCTCCGTACAGACAGCACCCGCGGTTGGGATCGAATCAGGGTCTCTGACGCTGTAAAGCAACAACTCCACTGTGTTGCAGTCCTAGACTCCCCAACTAGAGGAAATATCCTCTCCACATTCACTCTATCTGGGGCTTTCATTATTCTGTAAGTTTCAACGAGGTCCCCACTGATCCCCCAGCGAGTACAGCCTTCATAATTCTCACACGCGTACATAACACCAGTGTCTTCTGGCCATCGACTGATCTAATCCGCACCTCCACGACTTGATCAAAGATTGCCCACAATCCTTTTATTTGGCAGTGGATAAATCTTGCAAAACTTATGTTTTGTCCACTCAATACCTCAAGACAAACCAGCCGTTAAATGGCTCGCTGACATCGTACACCAGTCTGACTAGAACAGGGGTCTGTGTCCTGATTGAAAGCTCGTGTTTTACAAGACAGGTGTTTGAAACCGAACCGGCTTAGAGGGGAGCGGACTATCAGTGGCTGTGTGAGAGGACCAGATTGTTCTGAAGGCTTGTCTGATTTATGGAGCTTAGCGGAAGGGGGGAAAAGATCAAACATGGGATCTTCTTGGGAAAGAACCATTTGAACAGAGAGCCAAGGCCAACATGTGGTGCTTTGATATTCCTCCTCCCTCGACCCTGTGAACACAGTGAGGCGGAAAGTATCCGTGCATTCATTATTGAACGGCATGGTGGCGCAGCTAGTAGAGCCGCTGCCTCACAGCGCCAGAGAGCTAGGTTGGATCCTCACCTCGGGTGCTGTCTGTATGGAGTTTGCACGTTCCCCATGAGACCACGTGGGTTTCCTCCAGGTGCTCTGGGTTCCTCCCACATCCCCAAGACGTGCGGGTTTGGAGGTTAATTGCTCTCCGTAAATTGTCCCTAGTGTGTAGGGAGTGGATGAGAAAGTGGGGTGATCGATGTGTCAGTGTGGACTCGGTGGGCTGATGAATCTGCTTCCATGCTGTACCTTTCAATCTATTAAGGGACAGAAGTTTAGGGGTAACATGAGGGGGAACTTCTTTACTCAGAGAGTGGTAGCGGTGTGGAATGAGCTTCCAGTGGAAGTGGTGGCGGCAGGTTCGTTGGTATCATTTAAGAATAAATTGGATAGGCATATGGATGAGAAGGGAATGGAGGGTTATGGTATGAGTGCAGGCAGGTGGGACTAAGGGAAAAAAATTGTTGGGCACGGACTTGTAGGGCCGAGATGGCCTGTTTCCATGCTGTAATTGTTATATGGTTATATGGTTATATGGTTATTACTCCAGAGAGAGATGTTGAAAACAGTGAGGGAGGCAGAAAGAGAGGGAGAGAGATGGAGGGAGGGAGAGAGAGGGAGGGAGAGATGGAATGAGAGAGAATGAGGGAGGGAGGGAGACAGTGGGAGAGCAAGAGTGAGGGAGAAAGCGATGGTGAAAAACAGAGAGGGAAGCGAGAGACAGGCAGAGAGAGAGGGAGGGAGGAGTGAGAGAGACAAGAGAGATGGTCCACTAATAGTCTGGTGTTTAATGTTTCCTTGTGAAACATTTGTTTGAAGTACAGGTTGGCACAGAGTGGTACAGCACGGAATCAGGCCCTTCAGCCTAACTTGTCCATGATGATCAAGATTCCCTATCTAAGCCAGCCCCATCTGCCTGCGCTTGGTCCAAGTGCCTGTTATCACACAAAATTGACACAATAAATGTGGAAACAAGGAACTGCAGATGCTGGTTGGGAGAGAGGCAGAGAGAGAAAGAGATGGGTAGAGAATGTGAGGGAGAGAGATGGTGGGAAAAAGATTTGAGGGAGAGAGAGAGAGATGGTGAAAAACAGAGAGGATTATGAGAGATGGGCAGAGAGAGAGAGAGAGAGATTGTTGAACAGTGGCAGGCAAATGACCTTTCCTTAGCTCAGCAAATCCAACAGGAAATGAACAGCAATCTCGGTTTCTTTGTGGAGTGTAGGAATTTATTCATTTGATAAGGTGCAATGGAGGTGCCTGACGTGTTCTGGAGATATATGTGTGAGTGTAATTGCTCAAGGCACATCCTCCGTAAGGTGAATGGGTCCAAGGCTCTGAATGCTTTTGGCTTTCTGTTTTTCTGTCAAGTCTGCCTTCACAGGAAAGCTGAATCCACTTATTAAAGTTGCTGGCAGATATATAGACCCCTATTTCCCCACCATGGAGTTTACCCAAGTCGAATAATCGCACAGGGAATTGAAATTGAAATCTACGCTGCGCCAAAAATCGGAGGCAGTTTCAAAGCAAACTTTGGTCTCTCGTTGCTGCATCTCCCAATCTTTCTCTGAGATTCTCGTCCACTTCAGGAACGGCACATGGTGCAGCGGTAGAGTTGCTACCTTACAGCCCCAGAGACCCGGGTTCGACCCTGACTATGGGTGTTGTCTGTGCAGAGTTTGTACGCTCTCCCTGTGACAGCGTGGGTTTTCTCCGGGTGCTCTGGTTTCCCCCCCACGCTCCAAAGATGTCCAGGTTTGTAGGTTAATTGGCTTTGGTAAAATTGTAAATTGTTCCTAATGTGTAGAATAATGCTAGTGTATGGGATCACTGTGCTGTTTCGCTAAACTAAACTAAACCTATATGATCCAACTGAAGATAGATACAAAAAGCTGGAGTAACTCAGGTAGCATCTCTGGAGAGAAGGAATTGGCGATGTTTTGGTGCATTTCCTCAGAACTTCAGAAGGGCCTGAAGAAGGGTCTCGACCCGAAACATCACCCATTCCTTCTCCTTCAGAGATGCTGCCTGTCCTGCTGAGTTACTCCAGCTTTTTGTATCTATCCTCGGTTTGAACCAGCATCTGCAGTTCCTTCTTACACATTATATGATCCAACTCCATCCATCACTGCCTGTCCTGCTGAGTTAGTCCAGCATTTTGTGTCTATCCACATCTTAAACTTATATGATGTTGCAGGCTTAGCCAGCACTCTCTTAACAGGGCACAAAGTACTTCATACAAACTCAGCGGGTCAGGCAGCATTTCCAGAGTAAAGGATTAGGTGTTGTTTCGGGTCAAGACTCATCTTCAGACCCGTCTGAAATGCTGAGGAAATGCTTCCTCAGCATTTCTGCAGAACATGGATAGTTGATGTTTTGGGCCGGGACCATATTTCAGACTGATTGTAGGTGGTAGCTGATGGGGGGTGGTAGAAAAAAGCTGGAAGAGAGGAGGTGCAGGACAAAATGTAGAAACAAAGGAAGGCAGATGCTGGTTTATACGAAAGAGGCACAAACTGCTGGAATAACGCAGCGGTCCAAGCAGCATGTCTGGTAGACATGGATAGATGACGTTTGTGGTCGAGACCCTTCTTCAGACTGGGGAAGTCTGAAGAAGGGTCCTGAACCAAAACATCATCTATTTATTTTCTCTAGAGATGCTGCCTGACCTCCTGGATAACTCCAGCACTTTGTGTCCATGTCAGATGCATGACAAACCTGAGCAGGAATAGGTGGAGGATACACGTGAGGGGGGGATGAGGGGTTTTTAGGCAGGTAATTAGTCAAAGGCCAGAGATGAAAGGATAGAAGATAGCCTGGCCTGCTGAGTTACTCCAGCACTTGTCTTTCACTCTAGTTCTTGTTGGTTCAAATCACACACCTGATCATTAGCAAACAAGATAAGACACCAAAATCAATGGTTCAATATTAATGGTTCTTCACTGTCACATGTATCGAGTGAAATTCTTATTTTTGCATACAGCTCTGCAATGCAGAAGCATAATCATAGACTCAGTACAATGTGTACAGAAATAGTCCACTGAGACAATATACAAGATCGCCAGGTTTAGGTGCTACTTTCAAAGTCCAAGTTGGTTTAAGTGCAGTTGGCCATAAAGGCCCGTTGTCCTGGCAGCGTGGTAGGGTGGGTCTGGCCAAGCCAAGTTGTAGGCATCCTCCACTGTGGCTCTGCGGCTCCATGCATCTGCAGACTACGTACAATCCACATGCTCCGATTCCTGGAGTGGTGCCTGGCCCAGTCTAGCCCCATGCTGCTGCAGGGACTCCGTCCAGATCAGGTCAAAAGGTAATTGACCCGAAACATTGAAGCCATCCACATTACTGTCCAAGGTCCGGACTATCTTCAGCATTTTCAGTCTGGAGTAACACAGGCAGCATCTCTGGAGAGAAGGAATGGGTGACGTTTTGTGTCTAGACTAGGGTTGCCAACTGTCCCGTATTAGCCAGGACATCCCGTATATTGGGCTAAATTGGTTTGTCCCATACGGGACCACCCTTATCCCGTATTTGACTGCTACCACTTGGGTCGAGGGGACTGTTGGGCTGGAGTGCCGCGTCCGGCCAAACCTCACCCGTCCCGACGTGGTGCAGCCCGTGGAGTGCAGCAGCAGCAGAAGGAATGGGTGACTTTTCGGGTGGAGACCCTTCTTCAGACAAGGAGATGTGGAGGGATGATGATCCACATGCTTGTTAGGCAATGAAAGATCCTGTGATACTAAGAATAAGTGGGTGTTGGTGAAAATCATAGAAACATAGAAATAGAAACATAGAAAATAGGTGCAGGAGGAGGCCATTCGGCCCTTCGAGCCAGCACTGCCATTCATTGTGATCATGGCTGATCGTCCCCTATCAATAACCCGTGCCTGCCTTCTCTCCATATCCCTTGACTCCACTAACCCCTGGAGCTCTATCTAACTCTCTCTTAAATCCATCCAGTGACTTGGCCTCCATGCCCCCTGCGGCAGGGAATTCCATAAATTCACAACTCTCTGGGTGAAAAAGTTTTTTCTCACCTCAGTCTTAAATGACCTCCCCTTTATTCTAAGACTGTGGCCCCTAGTTCTGGACTCGCCCAACATTGGGAAAATTTTTCCTGCATTTAGCTTGTCCAGTCCTTTTATAATTTTATCTGTTTCTATAAGATAACCCTCATCCTTCTAAACTCCAGTGAATGCAAGCCTAGTCTTTTCAATCTTTCCTCATATGACAGGCCCGCCATCCCAGGGATCAATCTCGTGAACCTACACTGCACTGCCTCAATCACAAGGATGTCCTTCGTCAAATTAGGAGAACAAAACTGTACACAATACTCCCTCACCGGAGCCCTTTACAACTGCAGAAGAACCTCTTTACTCCTATACTGAAATCCACTTGTTATGAAGGCCAACATTCCATTAGCTGTCTTCACTGCCTGCTGTACCTGTAAGCCAACTTTCTGGTCGCCCAGGTCTCGCTGCACCTCCCTCTTACCTAACCCCATTGAGATAATAATCTGCCCCCTTGTTTTTGCTGCCATATGTGGATAACCTCACATTTAATAGCAAAAGGATTTGAGTTCATAGCAAAAGGATTTGAGTGTAGGAGCAGGGAGGTTCTACTGCGGTTGTACAGGGTCTTGGTGAGACCACACCTGGAGTATTGCGTACAGTTTTGGTCTCCTAATCTGAGGAAAGACATTCTTGCCATAGAGGGAGTACAAAGAAGGTTCACCAGACTGATTCTTGGGATGTCAGGACTTTCATATGAAGAAAGACTGGATAGACTCGGTTTGTACTCGCTAGAATTTAGAAGATTGAGGGGGGATCTTATAGAAACGTACAAAATTCTTAAGGGGTTGGACAGGCTAGATGCAGGAAGATTGTTCCCGATGTTGGGGAAGTCCAGAACAAGGGGTCACAGTTTAAGGATAAAGGGGAAATCTTTTAGGACCGAGATGAGGAAAACTTTTTTTCACACAGAGAGTGGTGAATCTGTGGAATTCTCTCCCGCAGAAGGTAGTTGAGGCCAGTTCATTGGCTATATTTAAGAGGGAGTTAGATGTGGCCCTTGTGGCTAAAGGGATCAGGGGGTATGGAGAGAAGGCAGGTACAGGATACTGAGTTGGATGATCAGCCATGATCATATTGAATGGCGGTGCAGGCTCGAAGGGCCGAATGGCCTACTCCTGCACCTATTTTCTATGTTTCTATGTTTCTATGTTAACTATATTATACTGCATCTGCCAAAATCAAAAGAGAAAATGTCAGAAATTTGAAAATTGAACAGAAAATGCCCAAAATTCTCAGTGTCACAGAAACATCTGTGGATAGAGTTGTGATGAAGGGTCTTGGACCTAAAAGGTTAATCTTCCACAGATGCAGCCTGTACAGAGTATTTTCCAGCATTTCCAGTAGTTGCCATAAATTCATAAAGTGTGAAACAGGCCCTTTGGCCCAACATGCCCACCGACCAACATGTCCCATTTACTCTAGACCCACTTGCCTGCGTTTGGCCCATGTCCCTCTAAACCTGTCCTATCCATATACCTGTCTAATTCCATCTTAAACGTTGCAATTGTCCCAGCCTCAACTACCTCCTCTGGCAGCTCGTGCCTTACATACACCAGCCCCTAACCTTCAGATTCCTATAAAATCTTCCCCCATCACCTTAAACCTATGTACTAGATTTCCCCACTCTAGGCAAGAGACCCGATCTCTTCTTTGCACGATTTTATACACCTCTGTAACATCACTTATTATCCTCCTGCGCTCCATGAGTCCTAGCCTGCTTCATGTCTTCCCATAACTTCAAGTCGTGGCAACGATACGATAGATACGATACGATAGAACTTCATTTATTGGTCTGCGAACAATCATAAAACACAGCAAGATCCATGAAATATGAAATGAAAGTGATGAGTGGAAAGTCTAGGTTTGGGCAAAGATTAGTGGGGAGAGGGAGTCAGTCTACCCCACGACAGAAGGGGGAGGAGTTGTAAAGTTTGATAGCCACAGGGAAAAAGGATCTCCTGTGGCGTTCTGTGCTGCATCTTGGTGGATCCAGTCTGATGCTGAAGGTGCTCCTCAGGTTGACCAGTGAGTCATGGAGGGGGTGAGCTGTATTGTCCAAGATGCTCCACAGTTTGAGGAGTATCCTTTCCTCCAAGACCACCTCCCATTAATCCAACTCCATCCTCAGGACCTCAGTACATATGACAATAATAAACTTAAATATAAACCTAATCATTACAACATGTTGGGTGGGGACACACCTCCAGATTCAGGGACAATCTCTTCCCAGCTGTTATCTAGCAACTGAACCATCCCAACTTGAGAGCGGTCCTGACCTCCCATCCAGGCACGGAAATCGCTATCAAAACATGGGGGGGGAGCACAAGTTCTTGGCGTTCGCGCGCGCGCATGCGCGAGGCTTCGGCCGTGGGCCCTATGGACGGTAACATCGGGAGCTGACCTGGTTGGTGACCGACTCCGAACTCCAGCAACAACAGCTTTGACCGCCCCGAATCGTGGGACTTGAATCGGCCCGTTCGCGGAGCTTTTCATCGGCCGGCGGGGGCTTCAACATCGGGAGCCTCGATCGCCTCGATGCAGCAGTTTGATTTTAAGACGAGCCGGGCGCTGAAAGGCCCCGTGAATGGGCCAATTCAGCCCTTAGAAAGCGTCTGATAAAGTCTGGATTACAAAACATTGGGGGGGGGGGGGGATTAGAAAACATGGGGGATGTCCCCCCCCCCGCCCCCCCCCCCCCCCCAGGATTTCCGCCCATGCTCCCATCTACCTCATTGGAGACCCTCAGACTATCTAACTGGATTTTACTTGAATTTATCTTGCACTGAACATGATTCCCTTTATCCTGTATCCGTGTACTGTGGACGGCATGAGTGTAATCATGTACAGTCTCTTTGCCGACTGGATAGCACGCAACAAAAAGCTTTTCACTGCACCTCGGTACACGTGATAATAACCATATAACCATATAACAATTACAGCACGGAAACAGGCCACCTCGACCCTTCTAGTTCGTGCCGAACACGTATTCTCCCCTATGCGCTCAGACCATAACCCTCCATTCCTTTCCCGTCCATATAACTATCCAATTTATTTTTAAATGATAAAAACGAACCTGCCTCCACCACCTTCACTAGAAGCTCATTCCACACAGCCACCACTCTCTGAGTAAAGAAGTTCCCCCTCATGTTACCCCTAAACTTCAGTCCCTTAATTCTCAAGTCATGTCCCCTTGTTTGAATCTTCCCTACTCTCAGTGGGAAAAGCTTATCCACGTCAACTCTGTCTATCCCTCTCATCATTTTAAAGACCTCTATCAAGTCCCCCCTTAACCTTCTGCGCTCCAAAGAATAAAGCCCTAACTTGTTCAACCTTTCTCTGTAACTTAGTTGCTGAAACCCAGGCAACATTCTAGTAAATCTCCTCTGTACTCTCTCTATTTTGTTGACATCCTTCCTATAATTAGGCGACCAAAATTGTACACCATACTCCAGAATTGGCCTCACCAATGCCTTGTACAATTGTAACATTACATCCCAACTTCTATACTCAATGCTCTGATTTATAAAGGCCAGCACACCAAAAGCTTTCTTTACCACCCTATCTACATGAGATTCCACTTTCAGGGAACTGTGCACAGTTATTCCCAGATCCCTCTGTTCACCTGCATTCTTCAATTCCCTACCATTTACCATGTACGTCCTATTTTGATTTGTCCTGCCAAGATGTAGCACCTCACACTTATCAGCATTAAACTCCATCTGCCATCTTTCAGCCCACTCTTCCAACTGGCATAAATCTCTCTGTAGACTTTGAAAATCTACTTCATTATCCACAACCCCACCTATCTTAGTATCATCTGCATACTTACTAATCCAATTTACCACACCATCATCCAGATCATTGATGTACATGACAAACAACAGTGGACCCAACACAGATCCCTGTGGCACCCCACTAGTCACTGGCCTCCAACCTGACAAACAACCATCCACCATTACTCTCTGGCATCTCCCATTCAGCCACTGTTGAATCCATCTTGCTACTCCACCATTAATACCCAACCATTGAACCTTCTTAACCAACCTTCCGTGAGGAACCTTGTCAAAGGCCTTACTGAAGTCCATATATACAACATCCACTGCTTTACCCTCATCAATTTCCCGAGTAACCTCTTCAAAAAATTCAAGAAGATTAGTCAAACATGACCTTCCAGGCACAAATCCATGTTGACTGTTCCTAATCAGACCCTGTTTATCCAGATGCTTATATATATTATCTCTAAGTATCCTTTCCATTAATTTGCCCACCACTGACGTCAAACTAACAGGTCTATAATTGCTAGGTTTACTCTTAGACCCCTTTTTAAACAATGGAACAACATGCGCAGTACGCCAATCCTCCGGTACTATTCCCGTTTCTAATGAAATTTGAAATATTTCTGTCATAGCCCCTGCTATTTCTACACTAACTTCCCTCAATGTCCTAGGGAATATCCTGTCCGGACCTGGAGACTTATCCACTTTTATATTTCTCAAAAGTGTCAGTACTTCCTCTTCTTTGAATCTCATAGTTTCCATAGCTACTCTACTTGTTTCCCTTACCTCACATAATTCAATATCCTTCTCCTTGGTGAATACCGAAGAAAATAAATTGTTCAATATCTCCCCCATCTCTTTTGGCTCTGCAGATAGCTGTCCACTCTGACTCTCTAATGGACCAATTTTATCCCTCGTTATCCTTTTGCTATTAATATAGCTGTAGAAAGCCTTTGGATTTACTTTCACCTTACTTGCCAAAGCAACCTCATATTTTCTTTTAGCTTTTCTAATTTCTTTCTTAAGATTCCTTTTACATTCTTTATACTCCTCAAGCACCTCATTTACTCCATGCTGCCTATAATTATTGTAGATCTCCCTCTTTTTCCGAACCAAGTGTCCAATTTCCCTTGAAAACCATGGCTCTTTCCAATTTTTACTATTTACTTTCAACCGAACAGGGACATAAAGATTCTGTACTCTTAAAATTTCACCTTTAAATGTACTCCATAATAAACTAAACTGAATTAATTGTTGTGTGCAGTTTTGACTGTACTTTGTAGTATGTACAGGTGCACAACCTTTTATCCGAAGATCCAAATAACGAAAACCTCCGAATAGCGGCCATTTTTTCGGTCCTTGAAGAAAGGTCCTTGAAAACGTTCACTTCAGGAACGGCACATGGTGCAGCGGTAGAGTTGCTACCTTACAGCCCCAGAGACCCGGGTTGGATCCTGACTATGGGTGTTGTCTGTGCAGAGTTTGTACGCTCTCCCTGTGACAGCGTGGGTTTTCTCCGGGTGCTCTGGTTTCCCCCCCACACTCCAAAGATGTCCAGGTTTGTAGGTTAATTGGCTTTGGTAAAATTGTAAATTGTTCCTAATGTGTAGAATAATGCTAGTGTATGGGATCGCTGTGCTGTACCGCTAAACTAAACTAAACCTATATGACCCAACTGAAGATAGATACAAAAAGCTGGAGTAACTCAGGTAGCATCTCTGGAGAGAAGGAATGGGTGATGTTTTGGTGCATTTCCTCAGAACTTCAGAAGGGTCTGAAGAAGGGTCTCGACCCGAAACATCACCCATTCCTTCTCCTTCAGAGATGCTGCCTGTCCTGCTGAGTTACTCCAGCTTTTTGTATCTATCCTCGGTTTAAACCAGCATCTGCAGTTCCTTCTTACACATTATATGATCCAACTCCATCCATCACTGCCTGTCCTGCTGTGTCTATCCACATCTTAAACTTATATGATGTTGCAGGCTTAGCCAGCACTCTCTTAACAGGGAACAAAGTACTTCATACAAACTCAGCGGGTCAGGCAGCATTTCCAGAGTAAAGGATTAGGTGTCGTTTCGGGTCAAGACTCATCTTCAGACCCGTCTGAAATGCTGAGGAAATGCTTCCTCAGCATTTCTGCAGAACATGGATAGTTGATGTTTTGGGCCGGGAACATATTTCAGACTGATTGTAGGGGGGGGATGGGGGGTGGTAGAAAAAAGCTGGAAGAGAGGAGGTGCAGGACAAAATGTAGAAACAAAGGAAGGCAGATGCTGGTTTATACGAAAGAGGCACAAACTGCTGGAATAACGCAGCGGTCCAAGCAGCATGTCTGGTAGACATGGATAGATGACGTTTGTGGTCGAGACCCTTCTTCAGACTGGGGAAGTCTGAAGAAGGGTCCTGACCCAAAAACATCATCTATTTATTTTCTCTAGAGATGCTGCCTGACCCCCTGGATAACTCCAGCACTTTGTGTCCATGTCAGATGCATGACAAACCTGAGCAGGAATAGGTGGAGGATACACAAGTGAGGGGGGGGGATGAGGGGTTTTTAGGCAGATAATTAGTCAAAGGCCAGAGATGACAGGATAGAAGATAGCCTGGCCTGCTGAGTTACTCCAGCACTTGTCTTTCACTCTAGTTCTTGTGGACGACAGATGGCACAATGGGCTAAGTGTTCGGCTGGCAACCGGAAGGTAGCTGGTTCGAATCCCGCTTGGAGTGCATACTGTTGTTGTGTCCTTGGGCAAGACACTTCACCCACCTTTGCCTGTGTGTGTCCTTGGGCAAGACACTTCACCCACCTTTGCCTGTGTGTGTGAATGTAATTATGTGAAGCACTTTGGGGTCAATGCAAGTTGACTAAAAATGTGCTATATAAATAAAGAAATTTAATTTTAATTTTAATTTAATTTGTTGGTTCAAATCACACACCTGATCATTAGCAAACAAGATAAGACACCAAAATCAATGGTTCAATATTAATGGTTCTTCACTGTCACATGTATCGAGTGAAATTCTTATTTTTGCATACAGCTCTGCAATGCAGAAGCATAATGATAGACTCAGTACAATGTGTACAGAAATAGTCCACTGAGACAATATACAAGATCGCCAGGTTTAGGTGCTACTTTCAAAGTCCAAGTTGGTTTAAGTGCAGTTGGCCATAAAGGCCCGTTGTCCTGGCAGCGTGGTAGGGTGGGTCTGGCCAAGCCAAGTTGTAGGCATCCTCCACTGTGGCTCTGCGGCTCCATGCATCTGCAGACTACGTACAATCCACATGCTCCGATTCCTGGAGTGGTGCCTGGCCCAGTCTAGCCCCATGCTGCTGCAGGGACTCCGTCCAGATCAGGTCAAAAGGTCATTTACCCGAAACATTGAAGCCATCCACATTACTGTCCAAGGTCCGGACTATCTTCAGCATTTTCAGTCTTTATTTCAGCCTGATGTAGCACTGTGAGGATAGACACAAAATGCTGGAGTAACACAGGCAGCATCTCTGGAGAGCAGGAATGGGTGACGTTTTGTGTCGAGACTAGGGTTGCCAACAGTCCCGTATTAGCTGGGACATCCCGTATATTGGGCTAAATTGGTTTGTCCCATACGGGACCGCCCTTGTCCCGTATTTGACTGCTACCACTTGGGTCGAGGGGACTGTTGGGCTGGAGTGCCGCGTCCGGCCCCACCTCACCCGTCCCGATGTGGTGCAGCCCGTGGAGTGCAGCAGCAGCAGAAGGAATGGGTGACTTTTCGGGTGGAGACCCTTCTTCAGACAAGGAGATGTGGAGGGATAATGATCCACATGCTTGTTAGGCAATGAAAGATCCTGTGATACTAAGAATAAGTGGGTGTTGGTGAAAATCATAGAAACATAGAAATAGAAACATAGAAAATAGGTGCAGGAGGAGGCCATTCGGCCCTTCGAGCCAGCACTGCCATTCATTGTGATCATGGCTGATCGTCCCCTATCAATAACCCGTGCCTGCCTTCTCTCCATATCTCTTGACTCCACTAACCCCTGAAGCTCTATCTAACTCTGTCTTAAATCCATCCTGTGACTTGGCCTCCACTGCCCTCTGCGGCAGGGAATTCCATAAATTCACAACTCTCTGGGTGAAAAAGTTTTTTCTCACCTCAGTCTTAAATGACCTCCCCTTTATTCTAAGACTGTGGCCCCTAGTTCTGGGCTCGCCCAACGTTGGGAACATTTTTCCTGCATTTAGCTTATCCAGTCCTTTTATAATTTTATATGTTTCTATAAGAACCCCCTCATCCTTCTAAACTCCAGTGAATACAAGCCTAGTCTTTTCAATCTTTCCTCATATGACAGTCCCGCCATCCCAGGGATCAATCTCGTGAACCTACACTGCACTGCCTCAATCACAAGGATGTCCTTCGTCAAATTAGGAGAACAAAACTGTACACAATACTCCAAATGTGGTCTCACCAGAGCCCTATACAACTGCAGAAGAACATCTTTACTCCTATACTGAAATCCACGTTATGAAGGCCAACATTCCATTAGCTGTCTTCACTGCCTGCTGTACCTCTAAGCCAACTTTCTGGTCGCCCAGGTCTCGCTGCACCTCCCTCTTACCTAACCCCATTGAGATAATAATCTGCCCCCTTGTTTTTGCCGCCATATGTGGATAACCTCACATTTAATAGCAAAAGGATTTGAGTTCATAGCAAAAGGATTTGAGTGTAGGAGCAGGGAGGTTCTACTGCAGTTGTACAAGGTCTTGGTGAGACCACGCCTGGAGTATTGCGTACAGTTTTGGTCTCCTAATCTGAGGAAAGACATTCTTGCCATAGAGGGAGTACAGAGAAGGTTCACCAGACTGATTCCTGGGATGTCAGGACTTTCATATGAAGAAAGACTGGATAGACTCGGTTTGTACTCGCTAGAATTTAGAAGATTGAGATGGGATCTTATAGAAACGTACAAAATTCTTAAGGGGTTGGACAGGCTAGATGCAGGAAGATTGTTCCCGATGTTGGGGAAGTCCAGAACAAGGGGTCACAGTTTAAGGATAAAGGGGAAATCTTTTAGGACCGAGATGAGGAAAACCTTTTTCACACAGAGAGTGGTGAATCTTTGGAATTCTCTCCCGCAGAAGGTAGTTGAGGCCAGTTCATTGGCTATATTTAAGAGGGAGTTAGATGTGGCCCTTGTGGCTAAAGGGATCAGGGGGTATGGAGAGAAGGCAGGTACAGGATACGGAGTTGGATGATCAGCCATGATCATATTGAATGGCGGTGCAGGCTCGAAGGGCCGAATGGCCTACTCCTGCACCTATTTTCTATGTTTCTATATTATACTGCATCTGCCAAAATCAAAAGAAAAAATGTCAGAAATTTGAAAATTGAACAGAAAATGCCCAAAATTCTCAGATGCAACATCTGTGGATAGAGTTGTGATGAAGGGTCTTGGACCTAAAAGATTAATCTTCCACAGATGCACTGTACAGAGTATTTTCCAGCATTTCCAGTAGTTGCCATGAATTCATAAAGTGTGAAACAGGCCCTTTGGCCCAACATGCCCACTCCGACCAACATGTCCCATTTACTCTAGACCCACTTGCCTGCGTTTGGCCCATGTCCCTCTAAACCTGTCCTATCCATATACCTGTCTAATTCCATCCTCTGGCAGCTCGTGCCTTACATACACCAGCCCCTAACCTTCAGATTCCTATAAAATCTTCCCCCTTCACCTTAAACCTATGGCCTCTTGTACTAGATTTCCCCACTCTAGGCAAAAGACCCGATCTCTTCATTGCACGATTTTATACACCTCTGTAACATCACCTATTATCCTCCTGCGCTCCAGCGAATAGTCCTAGCCTGCTTCATGTCTTCCCATAACTTCAAGTCGTGGCAACGATACGATAGATACGATATGATAGAACTTCATTTATTGGTCTGCCAACAATCATAAAACACAGCAAGATCCATGAAACATGAAATGAAAGTGATGAGTGGAAAGTCTAGGTTTGGGCAAAGATTAGTGGGGAGAGGGAGTCAGTCTACCCCACGACAGAAGGGGGAGGAGTTGTACAGTTTGATAGCCACAGGGAAAAAGGATCTCCTGTGGCGTTCTGTGCTGCATCTTGGTGGATCCAGTCTGTTGCTGAAAGTGCTCCTCAGGTTGACCAGTGTGTCATGGAGGGGGTGAGCTGTATTGTCCAAGATGCTCCACAGTTTGAGGAGTATCCTTTCCTCCAAGACCACCTCCCATTAATCCAACTCCATCCTCAGGACCTCAGTACATATGACAATAATAAACTTAAATATAAACCTAATCATTACAACATGTTGGGTGGGGACACACCTCCAGATTCAGGGACAATCTCTTCCCAGCTGTTATCTAGCAACTGAACCATCCCAACTTGAGAGCGGTCCTGACCTCCCATCCAGGCACGGAAATCGCTATCAAAACATGGGGGGGGAACACAAGTTCTTGGCGTTCGCGCGCGCGCATGCGCGAGGCTTCGGCCGTGGGCCCTATGGACGGTAACACCGGGAGCTGACCTGGTTGGTGACCGACTCCGAACTCCAGCAACAGCAGCTTCGTCCGCCCCGAATCGTGGGACTTGAATTGGCCCGTTCGCGGGGCTTTTCATCGGCCGGCGGGGGCTTCAACATCGGGAGCCTCGATCGCCTCGATGCAGCAGTTTGATTTTAAGCCGAGCCGGGCGCTGAAAGGCCCCGTGAATGGGCCAATTCAGCCCTTAGAAAGCGTCTGATAAAGTCTGGATTACAAAACATTGGGGGGGGGGGGGATTAGAAAACATGGCGGATGTCCCCCTCCCCGTCCCCCCCCCCCCCAGGATTTCCGCCCATGCTCCCATCTACCTCATTGGAGACCCTCAGACTATCTAACTGGATTTTACTGGAATTTATCTTGCACTGAACATTATTCCCTTTATCCTGTATCTGTGTACTGTGGACGGCATGAGTGTAATCATGTACAGTCTCTTTGCCGACTGGATAGCACGCAACAAAAAGCTTTTCACTGCACCTCAGTACACGTGATAATAACCATATGCTGCATCGAGGCGATCGCGACCATATAACAATTACAGCACAGAAACAGGCCATCTCGACCCTTCTAGTCCCTGCCGAACACGTATTTTCTCCTAGTCCCATATACCTGCGCTCAGACCATAACCCTCCATTCCTTTCCCGTCCATATAACTATCCAATTTATTTTTAAATAATAAAAACGAACCTGCCTCCACCACCTTCACTGGAAGCTCATTCCACACAGCCACCACTCTCTGAGTAAAGAAGTTCCCCCTCATGTTACCCCTAAACTTCAGTCCCTTAATTCTCAAGTCATGTCCCCTTGTTTGAATCTTCCCTACTCTCAGTGGGAAAAGCTTATCCACGTCAACTCTGTCTATCCCTCTCATCATTTTAAGGACCTCTATCAAGTCCCCCCTTAACCTTCTGCGCTCCAAAGAATAAAGCCCTAACTTGTTCAACCTTTCTCTGTAACTTAGTTGCTGAAACCCAGGCAACATTCTAGTAAATCTCCTCTGTACTCTCTGTATTTTGTTGACATCCTTCCTATAATTAGGCGACCAAAATTGTACACCATACTCCAGAATTGGCCTCACCAATGCCTTGTACAATTTTAACATTACATCCCAACTTCTATACTCAATGCTCTGATTTATAAAGGCCAGCACACCAAAAGCTTTCTTTACCACCCTATCTACATGAGATTCCACTTTCAGGGAACTGTGCACAGTTATTCCCAGATCCCTCTGTTCATCTGCATTCTTCAATTCCCTACCATTTACCATGTACGTCCTATTTTGATTTGACCTGCCAAGATGTAGCACCTCACAATTATCAGCATTAAACTCCATCTGCCATCTTTCAGCCCACTCTTCCAACTGGCATAAATCTCTCTGTAGACTTTGAAAATCTACTTCATTATCCACAACCCCACCTATCTTAGTATCATCTGCATACTTACGAATCCAATTTACCACACCATCATCCAGATCATTGATGTACATGACAAACAACAGTGGACCCAACACAGATCCCTGTGGCACCCCACTAGTCACTGGCCTCCAACCTGACAAACAACCATCCACCATTACTCTCTGGCATCTCCCATTCAGCCACTGTTGAATCCATCTTGCTACTCCACCATTAATACCCAACCATTGAACCTTCTTAACCAACCTTCCATGAGGAACCTTGTCAAAGGCCTTACTGAAGTCCATATATACAACATCCACTGCTTTACCCTCATCAATTTCCCGAGTAACCTCTTCAAAAAATTCAAGAAGATTAGTCAAACATGACCTTCCAGGCACAAATCCATGTTGACTGTTCCTAATCAGACCCTGTTTATCCAGATGCTTATATATATTATCTCTAAGTATCCTTTCCATTAATTTGCCCACCACTGACGTCAAACTAACAGGTCTATAATTGCTAGGTTTACTCTTAGACCCCTTTTTAAACAATGGAACAACATGCGCAGTACGCCAATCCTCCGGCACTATTCCCGTTTCTAATGACATTTGAAATATTTCTGTCATAGCCCCTGCTATTTCTACACTAACTTCCCTCAATGTCCTAGGGAATATCCTGTCCGGACCTGGAGACTTATCCACTTTTATATTTCTCAAAAGTGTCAGTATTTCCTCTTCTTTGTGAGCTGTTATGTTGTCTGTTTATGATGTCTTGTTTATTCTTGTTCTTGTTCTTGTTTATTCTTCTGTACAGCACTTTGGTCAACATTGGTTGTTTTAAAGTGCTTAACAAATAAAGTTGGATTGGATTGGATTGGATTGGATTCTTTGAATCTCGTAGTTTCCATAGCTACTCTACTTGTTTCCCTTACCTTACATAATTCAATATCCTTCTCCTTGGTGAATACCGAAGAAAAGAAATTGTTCTATATCTCCCCCATCTGTTTTGGCTCTGCAGATAGCTGTCCACTCTGACTCTCTAATGGACCAATTTTATCCCTCGTTATCCTTTTGCTATTAATATAGCTGTAGAAACCCTTTGGATTTACTTTCACCTTACTTGCCAAAGCAACCTCATATCTTCTTTTAGCTTTTCTAATTTCTTTCTTAAGATTCTTTTTACATTCTTTATACTCCTCAAGCACCTCATTTACTCCATGCTGCCTATAATTATTGTAGATCTCCCTCTTTTTCCGAACCAAGTGTCCAATTTCCCTTGAAAACCATGGCTCTTTCCAATTTTTACTATTTCCTTTCAACCGAACAGGGACATAAAGATTCTGTACTCTTAAAATTTCACCTTTAAATGTCCTCCATAATAAACTAAACTGAATTAATTGTGTGCAGTTTTGACTGTACTTTGTAGCATGTACTGTTTGGAATGTACTGTTTGCAAAAGATCCTACATAAAATTGCAAGTGATTCCAGGGCTGGTGGTGGAAGCAGATACCGTAGTGGTATTCAAGAGGCTTTAGATAGGCATACTGTATATAGGCAGAGAGGGATACGGATCACTTGCAGTCAGAGGAGATCAGTTTAACTTGGCATCATGTTCGACACAGACATAGTGGGCCGAAGGGCCTTTTCCTGTGCTGTACTGTTCTATGTTCCGTGTTCTACACCTTTCTCATCAAAACAAGATTGGTCCATGCACTAATTTAATAGATTCCACATTATCATATTTTTACAGCGCACAGTAGAGCAGTTGGTAGAATTGCTACCGTACAACGCCAGGTTCGATCCTGGCCTTGGGCGTTGTCTGTGTGGAGTTTGCACGTTCTCCCTGTGGCCATGTGGGTTTTCTCCGGGTGTTCTGGTTTCCTCCCTCACTCCAAAGACGTACAGGTTTGTAGGTTCATTGGCTTTGGTAAAAATTGTAAATTGTAAATTGTCCCCAGTGTGTAGGACAGTGCCAGTGTACGGGGTGATCAACCCTCAGTGTGACTCGCTGGGCCGAAGAGCCTGTTTCCATGCTATATCTCTAGAGTCTAAGGTCTCCAAATATTGGATCATCGTGTAATGTGAACAGAGGGAACAAATGATGCAAAAAACAATTGTGCTCCTCCGGGTGCTCTAGTTTCCTCCCACATCCTAAAGACATGCAGGTTTGTATGTTAATTAGCTTCTGTAAATTTCCCCTCCTGTTTTGGGAGTGGATGAGAAAGTGGGATAAAGTAGAACTAGTGCAAACAGGTGATCAATGGTCAGCGTGGACTCGGTGGGCTAAAGAGCCAGTTTCCATGCTGGATCTATCAGCCAAACTAAAATTAACAAAACTATATTTTTTAAATTGGTGGTTAGGTCAACAAAGTGGGATAACATTGAACTAGTGTGAACGGATGATCGCTGGTTGGCATGGACTTGTTGGGCCGAAGGGCCTGTTTCTACACTGTATCTCTAAACTAAACAAAATTTAAACATATATATTGGTTAGCTCAGCAATGCTGGTATTATCATGTGATAACACTCTGCTGACCTATTATCTAAAGTTTTGTATTATTGCAATTTTGTGCCGGGGACATTGTGTATAACCCTGACCAATCTCAAGATGCTCTAATTTAAAAGCATAACTTATTTACACAAAGGGTGGCGGGTGTGTGGAACGAGCTGCCGGAGGAGGTAGGCAGGGACTATCGCAACCTTTCAGAGACATTTAGACAGG
The DNA here is from genome assembly GCF_010909765.2 of Amblyraja radiata. Taxonomy (NCBI): domain Eukaryota; kingdom Metazoa; phylum Chordata; class Chondrichthyes; order Rajiformes; family Rajidae; genus Amblyraja; species Amblyraja radiata. Next base: position 60,166,609 of record NC_045956.1, read on the forward strand.
TGCATGGAATAGGTTTAGAGGGAAATGGACCAAATCTGCAGGGCGTGAGCTACAGGGAGAGGTTGAGCAGGCTAGGAGTCTATTCCTTGGAGTGCTGGAGGATGAGGGTTGATCTTATAGAGGTGTACACAATCATGAGAGGAATAGATCAGTAATGCCCCGGTCCCACTTAGGAAACCTGAATGGAAACCTCTGGAGACTTTGCGCCCCACCCAAGGTTTCCGTGCAGTTCCCGGAGATTGCAGGTGGTTGCCGGATGTTGCAGGTAGTGGAAGCAGGTAGGGAGACTGACAAAAACCTCCGGGAACCTCTGGGGACCTCCGGGAACCGCACGGAAACCTTGGGTGGGGCACAAAGTCTCCAGAGGTTTCCGTTCAGGATTCCTAAGTGGGACAGGGGCATAAATGCACAGTCTTTTGCCCAGAGTAGGGAAATCAAGAACCAGAGGACATAGGTTTAAGGTGAGAGGGGAAAAGATTTAATAGGATCCAGAGTAGTAACTTTTTTCACACAAACGGTGGTGGGTGTAAGGAACAAGCTGCCAGAGGAGATAGTTGAGGCAGGGACTGTAGCAACATTTAAAAAACATTTTGACAGATGCATGGATAGGATAGGTTAGGTTAAAACGGATATGGGCCTAACCAGGCAGGTGGGATTAGTGTAGATGGGACATGTTTGGTCGGTGTGGTGTTGGGTCAAAGGGCCTGTTTCCTTGCTGTATGACTCTGAACAATTTATCTTTCAAAACAAAACTCTAGATAAATGGCCTTGCATTGCCATGTTTACATTCAAATGTTTCCTGAAGTGAGAGTCAGCGTTATCTTGTAGACAGTACTGGCTGCAAATAATGACCTTGATGCATTTGCTCCCTGCATCTTGCAATGGGAGCCTGAACATTTAACACGGTATGAAGGCTCTCATGACCTTGGGGCCGTTAATGGTGCCTGCAACCGTCTCTCCAATTAGTTATAGTGTTAATTGGGAGACGAAATCTGGAACAGTGATCGCCCCTGCTTACCCTGTCTCCTGGGAAGATTCGGCTAAAGTTAGTTAATCATGTTTATAGTGGAATGAACAGGCACTAATTCTTTCTCCTTGGCAAAGGACAACAGGCTCAACAATTTGCTTTGTTTACACAGCGCATAAATATCTTAATAGTGTGGCTTATAAACAATGATTCTCGGAACTGTTAGTATCAGAAGTAGGTGGAATAAAATACATTTTTTTCAATGTTTCGTTTACTATTTAAGGTAACTTGGACAGTCACCAATCTTTGTAACAGATCATAAATTAAAGTGAAGCATACTTTGCACTGCCTTTTAACTGTACCACAGGTCCATCATAGTTCTGGGGTTTTGGCAAGTGTTGTATGCCTTTGTGTCATAGTCATAGAGTCTTACAGCGTAGAAACAGGCCCTTCTGCTCAACTTGTAGTAACCGACCAAGATGTACCATCAACGCTGGTCCCCCCTGCCTGCGTTTGGCCCATATCCTTCTTAACCTGTCCTATCGTTTAGTCGTTAGAGTTGTGTGGCTCGTGGCTGTATTGCTGGTGCAGAAAGGGCTTTACAGTGGCACAGTGGTAGAGTTGCTGCCTTACATTATCAGAGACCCGGGTTCAATCCTGCTATCTGCAAGGACTGTATTTTCTTCCTGTGACTGCGTGGGTTTTCTCCAAGTGCTACGGTTTCATCCCACACTCTAAAAGCGAGCATGTTTGCTGGTTAATTGGCTTCTGTAGTTTGCCCCTTGTGTATAGGATTCAAACCTGGGATAGCATAGAACTAGTGTACGGGTGATTGTTGGTTGACATGGCTGTCGGGCCTGCTATGATACTGGATTTCTAAATTAAACTGAACCAGCCTTTGGTAACGGCAATCGTTGATGTAGTTCCATTTTAGAGTCATACAGTGTGGAAATAGAATCTTTGGCCCAACTTGACAAAGCCGTCCAAAATGTCCCAGCTATGCTCGTCCTACATGTCTGTGTTGGCCCATCTCTCTCTAAGCCTTTCCTATCCATTTCTAAACCTTTCCTTGAGTAACGTTAGCAAATCCTTTTACCTCCCCTCCTCTTCCCATTCCCATACTGATCTTTCTGACCTGGGCCTCCTCCATTGTCAGATTGAGGCCACATGGATGAACACCATCTGATATTCCACTTGGGCAGTTTACAACCCAATGGTATGAACATTGAATTCTCCAATTTTAAAGTAACGAAGACACAACAGTCTCCTTCCCCCTTCCCGTTCTCCCCTGATTCTCTCCCCTTCTTCCACCCTCTCTCTCTCTCTCTCTCTTGCCGAAACCTGGCTGCCTTTGCACCTGTTACTCCCGCTTCCCCTTTACAATGGATACACAATTCGCAACGTTTCTATCCCTGAGCTTAACAATTCACAACTCTTTATCCTCTCAGCCCCACACCTGTCTCCATAACTCTGGCCTTTGTCCAACAATCTGCCTATCAGATAACTGCCTCACATATGTTCACATATCTTCTCCCCCCCCTCCCTTCTATCAATCAGTCAGAAGAAGGGTTCCTATCCGCAATGTCATCTGTTCTCCAGGGATGCTGCCTGGCCCGCTGAGTTACTCCAGCAATTGGTGCCTATCTTTTTTCAATAGGGTTGGATCCTGATATTACTGCCAATTTTCATGCTGAATGACCCTAACTCAGTGGTATTGGTATTGTTTTATTATTGGCCCATCTACAGAGATACAGTGTAAAACATTTTTGAACTTGAGCAGATAGGATGTGTCTATACACTTCAGAACTCATTAGGCTACTACCATCAGCAATGGTATCATCATAGAAGATAAGGGAGCCAATACCTTAAGAAGCCATACATGCCCAGGCCATAACACCCCTACCACCGTGTTTCACAGATGAAGTGGCATGCTTTGGATCTTGGGCAGTTTCTTCCCTCCTCCATACGTTGCTCTGGCCATCACTCTGATAAGTTAATCATTGTCTCATCTGTCAACAAGTCCTTTTTCCAGAACTGTGGTTGCTCTTTTAAGTACTTCTTGGCAAACTGTAACCTGGCCATCCTATTTTTGCGGCTAACCAGTGGTTTGCATTTTGCAGTGTAGCCTCTGTATTTCTGTTCATGAAGTCTTCTGCGGACAGTGGTCATTGACAAATCCATACCTGACTCCTGAAGAGTGCTTCTGATCTGTCGGACAGGTGTTTGGGTTTTTGTTCTTTATTATAGAGAGAATTCTTCTGTCATTAGCTGTGGAGGTCTTCCTTGGCCTGCCAGTCCCTTTGCGATTAGTAAGCTCACCAGTGCTCTCTTTCTTCTTAATGATGTTCCAAACAGTTGATTTTGGTAAGCTTAAGGTTTGGCTGATGTCTCTAACAGTTTTATTCTTGCTCTCAGTCTCATAATGGCTTCTTTGACTTTCATTGGCACAACTTTGGGCCTCATGTTGATAAACAGCAATAAAAGTTTCCAAAGGTGATGGAAAGACTGGGTGCTGAGAGCTCTCTTATACCTGCATTAAGGAGGCAATTAAACACACCCGAGCAATTATAAATGTGAAGTCATGTGTCCCAAACATTATGGTGACCTGAAATGAGGAACTATGTATATACACAGCTGTAATTTCTACATGGTGAAACCAAAATGTATAAAAATGGCCTTTAATAAAATCTGACAATGTGCACTTTAACCACATGTGATTTTTGTAATTACAAATCTAAAATTGTGGAGTACAGAGGCAAATAAATAAATGATGGGTCCTTGTCACAAACACTATGGAGGGCACTGTATATTCTGCACTCTGTGTCTTTCCCTTTGCTCTACCAATTGTACTTGAATTTGACTCAAGTAATCGTGTATAGTTTTTCCGCTGTCAGGATAGCACGCAATAAAAACTATTTCACTGTAACTTGGTACACATGACATAAACTAAACTAAACTAAAGGCATTAAAGAGTGTTTTGGATTGGCACATGGGAATGGAGGGATATGGATTATGTGCATGTAGGTAAAAGTTGGTCTTGCACAGGCATTGTAAAAGTTGTTCGGCACAGACATTGTGGGCTGAAAGATCTGTTCCTGCCCTGTACTTGTAGTTTAGTTTATTTTAGATTTACCGCATGGAAACAGGCCCTTCGGCCCAACAAGTCTGTGCCGACCAGTGATCTCTGCACACTAACACTACCCTACACACACTAGGGACAATTTACAATTTTACTAAGCCAATTAATGCCTTTGGAGTGTGGGAGGAAACCAGAGCACCCGGAGAAAACCCACGCAAGTCACGGGGAGAACGTACAAACTCCATACAGGCAACGCATGTAGTCGGGATCGAACCCGGGTCTCTGGCGCTGTAGGGCAGCAGCTCTACTGCTGCACCACCGTGCCGCACCTGTACTGTTGGTCGATGTTCTCTGAGACTATTTCCTTGTTCTCTGACCAGCATTAAATTTGATTAAAGTCACTCTTTGGTTTACGAAAGGAATGTGTTGCTGCCTTTCTGGAAAACAAACGTTGCGAAGGGAAAAGGCTGGCAAAAGGCACCAGGTTATGGAAGGGTAATTTAGTACAGTGCATCTTTAGGTGGAGAACTGCAAACTATACAATGCAGCAAAAAACGGCTTTGAAATCGAGGACAGGTACCACAGATTGTTAATGGCAAAAAAGTAGAGGAATATCACATTATAAACAATAGACAATAGGCAATAGGTGCAGGAGAGGTCATTCGGCCCTTCGAGCCAGCACCGCCATTCAATGTGATCATGGCTGATCATCCGCAATCAGTGCCCCGTTCCTGCCTTCTCCCCATATCCCCTGACTCCGCTATCTTTAAAAGCCCTATCAAGCTCTCTCTTGAAAGTATCCAGAGAACCGGCCTCCACCGCTGTTTAGGTTTAGGTTCATTATTGTTACGTGCACCTAGGAACAGTGAAAAACTTTGTTTTGCATGAAATCCAATCCAATCAGATATACCATACATAAATACATTCAAGTGAAATTCAAGTACAATACAATACAATACAATACCTTTTATTTGTCATTTGAACCTCACATGAGGTTCAAACGAAATTTGGTTTCTGCAGCCATACAAAAAAAGAACCAAGACACACACCAACACAATTCAATTCACATAAACATCCATCACAGTGAGTCCTCCTCACTGTGATGGAAGGCAAAACTTAAACATATCTCTCCCCTGCACTCCCCTCTCCCCCCCATGTCAGAGTCAAAGACAGAGTCAAAGCCCCCGGCGGGCGATGTTAAATGTCCCGCAGCCATTAAAGCCACGCCGGGTGATGCAAGGCCACGCACTGGGTCTTGGTGTTGGAGCCCCGGCGGGCTCTTGGTGTTGGAGCCCCAACGGGCGCTCACAAAGTCCCACGGCCATTCCAAGCCGCGCGGGGCGGTGATGTAGGCCCCGCTCCAGGTAATCTTCAACCCCGCAACTCGGGCGGGAGAAGTCGCCGTTGCGGAAGCCCCGAAAAGCGGTCTCCCACCAGGGACCCGCGGGCTCCCGGCATCACCGTCCACAGACCTGCGGTAGGAGCTTCCGAATCTCCGGGTGTCGGGTCACAGCAGCGCTCCAACACAGTTACACCCGCTCCGGACTCGGCCAGCTCCGTGATGGTGAGTAAATCCGCAGCTCCGCGACTGGAGCCCCAGGCCATTCCTGTTGGAGGCCGCTCCACGTTGCAGCCCCAACGACAACGGAGACCCGACAAAGAAAAGGTCGGGTCTCCCGTGCAGGGGAAAGACCTTAAAGTTCCCCCACCCCACCCCACCCCCACACACATACCCCGACAAAAAAAACAATAAAAACTACATAGAACAAGACAGAAAACAATAAAAAGACAGACGGACTGCAGAGGCCGCTGCTGACAAGGGTCGCGCCGCCCACCACTATACAATAGTATACAATAGGCAATAGGTGCAGGAGAGGTCATTCGGCGCCCATACAATAGTAAGAGCGAAGCGAAAGATACAGAGCAAAGAATATACTTCTCAGTATTGTAACGCATCAGTTCAATAGACAAAGTCAAATGTCCACAATGGGGTAGAGGTGAATCGGTCAGTACCCTAGCTTATGGAAGGACCGTTCAGAAGCCTGATAACAGAGGGGAAGAAGCTGTTCCTGAGGCTGGTACAGCGCACTTTCAAGGCTCTATATCTTTTTAGGTTTAGATTTATTATTGTCCTGTGTAGCGAGGTTTAGTGAAAAGCTTTATTTTTGCCTGGCAGCTGCAAATACCATACATAAACACAATCAAATAAAACTCAAATACAATAGGTAGAGCAAAGGGGAAGATGCAGAGTACAGAATTTAGTTCTCAGCATTATAGTGCAATGATTCCTTAGGCAAACTCCAATGTCCGTAATGGGTTAGAAGTGAATCGGGCAGTACCCTAACTTATGGATGATCATTCACAAGCCTGATAACAGAGGGGGAAAAGATGTTCCTGAGTCTGGTGGTGCACAATTTCAAGCTTCTGTATCTTCTGCCTGACTGGAACGGTGAAAGGAAGGAATGACCAGGGCGGGACAAGTCTTTTTGATTATGTTGGCGGCTTTTCCAATTCAGCGTGAAGTGTTCCTGGAGTGAATGATGGGGAGTCTGGTCCGTGTGATGGACTGGGCTACATCCACAACTCTTTGCGGTCTTGGGCAGAACTGTTCCCAAACCAAGCTGTGTTGCAAGTTTATGTGGTTCATGCACTTTCACCAGCAACTTCTTTTGGTCTCCAAAGCACTCAGGACCTTCTCCGTTTGTAAATGTTGCTGCGGAAATGCAAGACTTTGTTTTCCTACTTTTTTTTCCGAAGCTATGTATGTTTGACATCAGTTCCCTTGTATGAATGAACTGTGAAATTTATTTTGACTTAGAAACAGAATGGGGCGTTTATAATTTTCACTGGGTCTGCATATGTTTTGGTTGTACCTAAAAAGGCATTGCAGATGCTGGTTTATACTATAGATAGACACAAAGTGCTGGAGTAATACAGCGAGTCAGGCATCATCTCTGGAGAAACCGGGTAGGTGCCGTTTCAGGTCAGGACCCATCTTCAGACTGATTGTAGTGGGGGGAGTGAGGAATAAAAATAGAAGCAAAATGTAAAGAGGACAATTCAGGGCCGGCAACAGAAGAACTCAAGCAAGGAGGTTCCCTGAAAGGCTGATTTTTTTTAACCTCCTTGCCTGAGGTCATCCGTTGCCGACCTGATTTGTCCTGTTTTATTCTTGCTTCCAGTTTTGCTGACTACACTCTCCCCACTACAATCAATCTGAAGAATAGTCCTGGCCCGAAACGTCACCTATCCACGTTCTCCAGAGATGCTGTCTGATCCGCTGATTATAGACTTTAGAGAGATACAGTGGCCCTTCAGCCCACTGATTCTGTGCCGACCAGCAATCATCCCGTACCCCAACCCTATCCTACGCACTAAGAGGAATTTTATAATTTTACTGAAGCCAATTAACTCACAAACCTGTGCGTCTTGGAGTGTGGGAGAAAACCGGAGAACTCGGAGAGAACTCACGCGGTCACAGTGAGACCGTACCAAACTCTGTACGGACAGCACCTGTGGTCAGGATCGAACCCGGGTCTCTAGCACTGTAAAGCAGCAACTCTACCACTATATCACAATGCCACCAAGTTATTCCAGCATTTTGTATCCATCCTTTTCGGATGGTTTGATCACCGATAGAATTGTACCCTGATATTATTGCATCGGCTGGTGTTTCTTAATGGAATCTATATTTCATTCTGCAGTGATATGATGCCCATACTTTACATTCTGGGAGTAGAATTATGTAGGGAACCTTCCAATGTCCTGGTATCTTTTCCATAGAAATACCAAAGAAACAGTGCATTGTTCCTCCTGAGGCATAGCTACATAATGGATCAACTGTATTGTGCTATATAATGAACAATGTATTATAAGACCTCTGTTTATTATAAATCAACCTATTTCCTATCAGCAATTCCATGCTTGTTAACTAATAGCAGAAGGAAATAAAGTTTGTTTTTTAGTTTAGTTTATTGTCACGTATACCAAGGTAGAGTGAAAAGCCTTTGTTGCACGCTAACGAGTCAGTGGAACGACAATGCATGATTACAATCGAGCTATCCACCGTGTACAGATGAATGATAAAGGGAATAATGTGAATGACGCTTAATGCATGGTAAAGTCCATTAAAGTCTGATTAAAGATAGTCTTAGGGTCTCCAATGAGGTAGATAGTAGCTCAGGACTGCTCTTTAGTTGTTGGTAGGATAGTTCGGTTGCCTGACAACAGCTGGGAAGAATCTGTCCCTGAATCTGGAGGTGTGCGTATTCACACTTCTGTATCTCTGCCTGATGGGAGAGGGGAGAAGAGAGAGTGTCTGGGGCGAGACTCATCCTTGATTATGCCGGTAGCATTGCCGGGACAGCATGAGCTATAGATGGAGTAAATGGAAGGGATGTTGGTCTGATGGTCTGGGCTGTGTCCACAATTCTCTGTAATAGGTTGCAGTGTTAGATGGAGCTGTTCTCAAACCAGACTGCGATGCATCCCGGTAAATGCTTTCCATGGTACATGTTTCACTGATATATTTACCTGGGTTATTCCTTCGCAACCCAACTGTGCCCAAAATTCTGCCCCAATTCTTTGCCCTCGCACCTTATTGTGGTATTTCAGTCACCCCCCGTTCAGTCAATGGGGTCAAAGTAATCACCATTAACCTTTTTGCAGCCCCAGTTTATTTTCTGTTTACACCTTCGCACCAAAGTCTGGCCGAAACGTAAGTAATGGTCAGATTTTCCACTGGGTGGTTTCTGGATGGTTGCTGTGGTACAGGGAGCCATGGAGCCAGAGTTTGAGAATAAAACAACATTTACCGTCTCAGAGTATCCCAAAGCAATCCATTGCCAGTGACCTGTTCTTAAAATGCACTGCTATGCTGTAAGAAATACAGCTGTCAACCAACTTAGCATTCCAAGGTTTCATCCGCTCTGAGAATAATGGGAAACTGAGTAGATAAAACATGGAACTTTGGACAGCATTGATCATGAGGCCAAATTAAACCATTCCAATCTTCCTGAACATTGAACATAGAACAGGACAGCACAGGAACGGGCCCTTCAGCCCACAATGTTTGTGCCGCACATGATGCCAAGTTCAACTGATCTCATCTGCCTGTACACGATCAATATCCCTCCATTCCCTGCCCTTTCATGTGCCCATCTAAATGCCTCTTAAATGCCACTATTATATCTGCTTCCACCACCACCCCTTTCGATGCTTTGCAGACCCCACCCTGTAAAAGGACCTATCCCGCACATCTCAATTAAATTTTCCTTATCGCTATGTCCAATAGTGTTGGACATTTCCACCCTGTGAAAAAAGGTCCTGATTGTCTACCCTATCTATGCCTCTCAACATTTTATATACTTCTATTAAGTTTCTCATCAACTTCCGATGTTCCAGAGAAAACAATGCAAGCCTAACCAACCTCTCCATGCAGTTGAAGCCCTCTAATCCAAACAGCATTCTGGTGAACCTGCTCTGCACCCTCTCCAATGCCTCAACATCTTTGCTGTGTAGGGGCGACCAGAACTGCAGGCAATAATCCAAATGAGACCTCAATATGCGATTCATATCACTCAGTCCCTCATGTACAGTGCCCTCCATTATGTTTGAGACAAAGATCCATTATTTATTTATTTGCCTCTGTACTCCACAATTTCTGATCTGTAATAGAAAAAAAATCACATGTGGTTAAAGTGCACATTGTCAGATTTTAATAAAGGCCATTTTTATACATTTTGGTTTCACCATGTAGAAATTACAGCAGTGTTTATATATAGTCCCCCCATTTCAGGGCACCATAATGTTTGGGACACATGACTTCACAGGTGTTTGTAATTGCTCAGGTGTGTTTAAATGCTTCTTTAATGCAGGTATAAGAGAGCTCTCAGCACCTAGTCTTTCCTCCAGTCTTTCCATCACCTTTGGAAACTTGTATTGCTGTTTATCAACATGAGAAGCAAGGTTGTACCAATGAAAGTCAAAGAAGCCATTATGAGACTGAGAAACAAGAATAAAACTGTTAGAGACATCAGCCATACCTTAGGCTTACCAAAATGAACTGCTTGAAACATCATTAAGAAGAAAGAGAGCACTGGTGAGCTTACTAATCGAAAAGGGACTGGCAGGCCAAGGAAGACCTCCACAGCTGATGACAGAAGAATTATCTCTATAATAAAGAAAAATCCACAAACAGCTGTCCGACAGATCAGAAACACTCTTCAGGAGTCAGGTGTGGATTTGTCAATGACCACTGTCCGCAGAAGACTTAATGAACAGAAATACAGAGGCTACACTGCAAGATGCAAACCACTGGTTAGCCGCAAAAATAGGATGGCCAGGTTACAGTTTGCCAAGAAGTACTTAAAAGAGCAACCACAGTTCTGGAAAAAGGTCTTGTGGACAGATGAGATGAAGATTAACTTATATCAGAGTGATGGCAAGAGCAAAGTATGGAGGAGAGAAGGAACTGCCTAAGATCCAAAGCATACCACCTCATCTGTGAAACACGGTGGTGGGGGTGTTATGGTCTGGGCATGTATGGCTGCTGAAGGTACTGGCTCACTTATCTTCATTGATGATTCAACTGCTGATGGTTGTAGCATAATGAATTCTGAAGTGTATAGACACATCCTATCTGCTCAAGTTCGAACAAATGCCTCAAACTCATTGGCCGGCAGTTCATTCTACAGCAAGACAATGATCCCAAACATATTGCTAAAGCAACAAAGGTATTTTTCAAAGCTTCTTGAGTGGCCAAGTTAATCACCCGATCTGAACCCAATTGAGCATGTCTTTTATATGCTGAAGAGAAAACGGAAGTGGACTAGCCCCCAAAACAAGCATGTTAAAGATGGCTGCAATACAGGCCTGGCAGAGCATCACCAGAGAAGACATCCAGCAACTGGTGATGTCCATGAATCGCAGACTTCAAGCAGTCATTACATGCAAAGGATATGCAACAAAACACTAAACATGACTAGTTACATTTACATGATATTGCTGTGTCCCAAATATTATGGTGCCCTGAAATGGGGGGGACTATGTATAAACACAGCTGTTATTTCCACATGGTGAAACCAAAATGTATAAAAATACCCTTTAATAAAATCTGACAATGTGCACTTTAACCACATGTGATTTTTTTTTCTTTTACAAATCTTTAATTGGGGAGTAGAGAGCAAGGGCGGATCTACTATGAAACTAATGAAGCTTAAGCTTCAGGGCCCCTAATCCCGGAGGGGCTCCAGATATTCTTCCGATTTAAATGGGAATTACGATTTTCTGATTTTTCACCTCGACTAAACCCCTCGCCTCGACTAAACTATACCTCACACTTAAACCTCAACTCACTAAACCTCGCCTCGAGTAAACCTACCACCTCACACCTAATCCCCTTCCTCGGCTAATCAGTGCCTCTCTCCTAGCTGCGGGGAGGGGGTGCGGCCGACACGGGCGGGGGCGTAGCTCGGGCTCAACGTCAGCGGGTGTGCACCCCTACCCTCCCACCGACTCTCTCGGGCAATGTGCCTGCGCCGCTTTCCGCGCTCGGCCCTGCCCCCCTGGTTGGAGCCGTTCCGCTCACGTGAGGGGCTGCCAATGGGCGGGGGGGGGAAGGGGGTGTGGTGGTTTTTAATAGCGGGAGAGAGGCGGCGATTAGTCGAAGCGCAGATTAGGTGTGAGGTGGAGTATGGTCGTGAGGTGGGAGGTTTAGTTATGTTGAGATGGGGTTAAGGTGTGAGGTTTATTTGAGGGGCGAGGTTTAGTGAGGTACGGTTTACTCGAGGAGAGGTTTATGTGTGAGGAGAAGTTTGGTAGTGAGGCATCGTCGAGGGGTTTAGTGAGGCGAGGGGATTAGTCGAGGTGTAGTTGTGGGGAAGTGAGCATAGGTGAGGTGAGGAGGTGGGTAAAACCAAGGAACTGATTGTGGACTTTGGAAGGAGTAGGAGGGGGACCCACAGCCCCATTTATATCAACGGGTCGATGGTTGAAAGGGTCAAGAACTTCAAATTCCTGGGCGTGCACATCTCTGAAGATCTTTCCTGGTCCGAGAACACTAACGCAATTATCAAAAAAGCTCATCAGCGCCTCTACTTCCTGAGAAGATTACGGAGAGTCGGATTGTCAAGGAAGACTCTCTCTAATTTCTACAGGTGCACAGTCGAGAGCATGCTGACCGGTTGCATCGTGGCTTGGTTCGGCAATTTGAGCACCCTGGAGAGGAAAAGACTACAAAAAGTAGTAAACACTGCCCAGTCCATCATCGGCTCTGACCTTCCTTCCATCGAGGGAATTTATCGCAGTCGCTGCCTCAAAAAGGCTGGCAGTATCATCAAAGACCCACACCATCCTGGCCACACACTCATCTCCCTGCTACCTTCAGGTAGAAGGTACAGAAGCCTGAAGACTGCAACAACCAGGTTCAGGAATAGCTACTTCCCCTCAGCCATCAGGCTATTAAACCTGGCTTGGACAAAACTCTGATTATTAGCAACCACTTTCTGTTATTTGCACTACCAGTTTATTTATTCATGTGTGTATATATTTATATCATGGTATATGGACACATTTATCTGTTTTGTAGTAAATGCCTACTATTTTCTGTGTGCTTAAGCAAAGCAAGAATTTCATTGTCCTATACAGGGACACATGACAATAAACTCACTTGAACTTGAACTTGAACTTGGGTGTCTGAGCTCAGGAAGGGAGACCGAGGTGCTGCTGAAGGAGACGAGACCACTGCCTTCTGTGGCAGAGAATTCCACAACTTCACAACTCTGGGTGAAAAGGTTTTTTCTCATCTCAGTGCTAGGCAAAGAGATATTTCAGGTAACATTTTTTGTAAAGATTTTTTTAGCTGTATGAGGCCATTTATTGAAACATACAAGATTATTAAGGGCTGAAGAAGGGTTTCGGCCCGAAACGTTGCCTATTTCCTTCGCTCCATAGATGCTGCTGCACCTGCTGAATTTCTCCAGCATTTTTGTGTACCTTCGATTTTCCAGCATCTGCAGTTCCTTCTTAAACAAGATTATTAAGGGTTTGGACACGCTACAGGCAGGAAACATGTTTCCAATGCTTGGAGAGTCCAGAACCAGGGGCACAGTTTAAGAATAGGGGGTAAGCCATTTAGAACAGAGACGAGGAAACATTTTTTCACACAGAGAGTTGTGAATCTGTGGAATTCTCTGCCTCAGAAGACAGTGGAGGCCAATTCTTTGGAGGCTTTCAAGAGAGAGATGGATAGAGCTCTTAAAGATAGCAGAGTCAAGGGATATGGCGAGAAGGCGGGAATGTGGTACTGATTGTGGATGTTCATAGAAATGTATATTGTCTATTTCATGAAATAAACGGGGGCCTAGCCAGCCTCCTGAACCCCCGGTCAATACTTCCTACTTTGTTTCTGGAGGTAAATATCACGCTTCGTCCACATTGCTTAAAAATGTTGGGTCTACTTACTGTATGAGAAGGGGTTTTTAAAAAATAATAATATTCATAATATAGTGTAATTCAATACAAAATAATAGTTAAAAGAAAAATTAAAAGGTTATTAAAGTATCATGTAGGCTAGCCGTAAACGAAAAAACGGTCAAATTAAGGATTTCATTCTAAATATATTTAATATAAAATAATTATAAATAATTTAAAACAATATTAACATTTATGACAGATATTAAAATTTGTGGTGAAATGTCATGGAACAACCCCATTGAAGAAGACAACAGTGGTTACCCAGACCTCGCTGCTGGCTGCGAAGGTGCCCCCATTACAGTTTAAGCTTCAGGGCCCCAAAAATGTAGGTCCGCCACTGGTACAGAGACAAGTAAATAAATGATGGGTCTTTGTCCCAAACATTATGGAGGGCACTGTACATGTGCTTGTATAAATGCCTCTTAATTGTTGCTATTCTACCACCACCTCTGGCAGCATGTTTCAGGCACCCACCACTCTGCGTAAAATAAAACTAACTACACCCATTTTCTTTAATCTTTCCCTCTCTCACCTTAAACCTATGCCCTCGAGCATTTGACATTTTCAACCTGGAGAAAGAATCTGACTGCATATCCTATCTATGCTTTTCATAGTTTTACATTTCTATCAGGTCTCCCCTAAAACTCCACTGCCCCAGAGAAAGCGATCCAAGTTTGTCATTCCTCCCCTTGCAGCAGATACTCTCTCGCTCCACTCTGCTATCAAAGTTCCCAGCTTTATCCAAGATGGCATTAAAAAATGCAAAGAATTGTGGACGCAGCCCAGACCATCACACAAACCAAACTCCCCTCCATTGACTCCATCTACACCTCGGCAAGGCCACCAGCATAATCAAGGAGCAGTCTCACCACTGTCACTCCCTCTTCTCCCCTCTCCCATCAGGGAAGATGTACAAAAGTGTGAAAATACACACCTCCAGATTCAGGGACAGTTTCTTCCCAGCTGTTATCAGGCAACTGGTGTTATCTATCAGGAACCAGGGAGCGGTCCTGATCAACTGACTAGTCAAGTCAAGTCAAGTCAAGTCAAGTCAAGTCAAGAGAGTTTATTGTCATGTGTCCCAGATAGGACAATTAGATTCTTGCTTGCTGCAACACAACAGAATATTTTAGGCATAAATACAGATCAGATCAGATCAGTGTGACCATATACCATACAATATATATATATATATATACACATATAAACACACAGATAAAATGCAATCGGCTGTTATAGTTCATAGTTTGTTTGAAGTTGTGTTTAATAGTCTGATGGCTGTGGGGAAGGAGCAGTTCCTGAACCTGGATGTTGCAGATTTCAGGCTCCTGTACCTTCTACCTGATGGCAGCAGGGAGATGGGTGTGTGGCCAGGATTGTGTGGGTCTTTGATGATGCAGGCAGCTTTTTTGAGGCATCGCCTGTGATAGATCCCCTCGATGGAGGGAGTTCAGAGCCGATGATGGACTGGGCAGTGTTTACAACTTTTTGCAGCCTTTTCCACTCCTGGACGCTCAGGTTGCCGAACCAAGCCACGATGCAACCGGTCAGCATGCTCTCTACTGTACACCTGTAGACGTTCGAGAGAGTCCTCCTTGACCTACCGACTCTCTGTAATCTTCTCAGGAAGTAGAGACGCTGATGTGCTTTCTTTACAATTGCATCAGTGTGCTGGGACCAGGAGAGATCTTCGGAAATATGCACGCCCAGGAATTTGAAGTTCTTGACTCTTTCCACCATCGTCCCGTTGATATAAACGGGATTGTGGGTCCCTATCGTAACCCTTCCAAAGTCTATAATCAGTTCCTTGGTTTTGCTGGTGTTGAGAGCCAGGTTATTGTGCTGGCACCATTTGGTCCATCGGTCGATCTCACTTCTATACTCTGGCTCGTCCCCTCACGGAAGACCCTCAGACTATCTTTAATTGGACTTTACTGGGTTTAATCTTACACTGCGTTATTCCCTTCATCATACACCTGTACACTGTGAATGGCTCGATAGTAATCATGTATAGTATTTCCGCTGACTGGATTACACAAAAAAATAGCTCTCACTGTACCTCGGTCCACGTGACAATAAACAAAATAAAACTAAACTAAACTAATAACTGCTTTCAATTTTTATTTCCCTTCAATGATCAAATCACTTAGGGATGGTCTGAGATTATATAAGTTGTCACCGTACCTGAGTCACGAGACAAATTCCACAGTGATAATGTCATATCAATAGCAATACCCACATCTATTGGATTTTCTGATGGGTGGATTCTCACTCTTCCTGATTTCCTTCTTACTTTGCGCTGGATGGAAAGTTCCAGAAGTTTAGACGACGTTGCCAGACCAGCAATATTACAGCCAATGGAAAAACTGAGTCGGGTTTTTTGGTTTGTGTTCACGGAACGAGGGAGTTGACTGCCAACTAACGGGTGTTTAAGATAATGAAAGGGTTCAATGAGTTCTCCTGGATTCTTACGATCGAGATGGAGGCCATTTGGCCTGTTTATTCTATGCTAGCTTTCAGAGCAATCCCATTGACTCATTTATCTCCTTGTAAGCATTTCTCCCACATGTCCACTCACCTCTCTCTTTGAATTGAGTTGAACAGCACAGTGTCTACTGTGATGCCTACATATTAAATTGGTCAGGCATTGAAAAAGCATAGTGTGGTGGCAGTGGAACCTATTTGAAGGAAAACAAATCCTTCACTTAATTAAAGACCTGTCATTCTGCATTAAAAATACTGTAGAACCTTGGATAGTCGGTGATGCCAACACAAGAAGCCATCAAAGATAGGCACAAAAAGCTGGAGGAACTCAGCCGGTCAGGCTGCATCTCTGGAGAAAAGGAATAGGTGACGTTTCGGGTCGATCTTTCTTTTTGACTTTTTTCTTGAATATTTTTGTTAATGTTCATGTTATAAGAGCAGAATTAGGCCATTCGGCCCATCAAGTCTTCTCCACCATTCAATCATGTCTGATCTATCTTTTCCACTCAACCCCATTCTCCTATCTCCTCCCCATAAACCCTGGCACCCGTACTAATCAAGAACCTGTCAATCTCTGCCTTAAAAATACCCATTGGCTTGGCCCCCACAACCATCTGTGGCGATCAATTCCACAGATTCACCACCCTCTGGCGACAGAAATTCCTCCTCATCTCCTTTGTAGAGATACTGTATGTCCTTTTATTCTGAAGCTGTGCCTGGTCCTAGACTCCCCCACTAGTGGAAACATCCTCTCCACATCCACTCTATCCAGGTGTTTCACTATTCAGTAGGTTTCAATGAGGCCACCGCTCATCATTCTAAACTCCAGCGGGTACTGGCCCAGTGCCGTCAAACGCTCATCACATGTTAACCCAATCATTCCTGCGATCATTCTTGTATAAAATGTTCTCAGATTTTTTCCCCTGTTTGTTTTTCATTTATTAATCATGGTCTATGCTTCGCCCCAGAGATTACTTGGCTGAGGTGGGTATCAGAGGGAGGAAGGAAGTGTCTCAACCCACAGACTGTGGGGTAGTCTTGTTGCCCCAGCTGGGCTCTCCCTGCCTGATCTTCGTGTGATCCAGGAAGGATACTGGCCACACTCTCTGTGTTAAAGCAGCTCCTCACATCCCCGAGGTTGTTAAATAGTTGTGTTCCACATTCTGTAAAGCATTTTATTTCATGTTGTGCGTAATGGAAAGATTTTGAACTTATTTTTCCCCTCTGGTGTTAGCAGGGCTATGCATGCTTCAGTGCCCTTGTATAATCCTGCTTTCAAACTAATTCTTTTCATCCATCCTGGTAATGTTTCAGTAACCTCCCAGTCATCAGCTAGTTATGCTGTTGATGCAGTGGTTAAAATAACAGATTGGTAGTGCAAATATCCTGTACCTCAGTCCTGAAACACAAATTCAAACCCCTCCTAGGACCAATCAGGCTATTAAACACCACAACCTCCAAATAGGCTCCAAACTATATAGACGGCTTATTTTTAACTTTGCACTGTTATTGTTTGTTTAATTGGCTGTTCTGTTTTATTAAAAAAAATATACACAATATATACACATGTGATATATATATATATATATATATATATATATATATATATATATATATATATATATACACGCATATACGTGTAGGAAGGAACTGCAGATGCTGGTGTAAATCGAAGATAAACACAAAATAATGGTGTTAAGGGCCTGTCCCACGAGAATGCGACTCCATGCGGCAAGTGCGATCTAACGTGGTCGCTTGAGCCGTACGGTCCCGCGGGGCCGGTCCCACTTCGATCGCTGGAGCCGTATGGAGTTGTGCGGAGATGGTCCCGACATCGCGCGGGGCTCCGGAAAACTGACCGTGTTCAAAAATTCCGCGTGGCAACGGCCTGCCGGCCCACAGCCGCATTGAGGCCGTACGCACCGCCTCGACGAGCATACGCAGCATCTTGACGCCGTACGTCACGCGCGAACTACCCGCGGACTTCGCTCGAACTTCACGTCACTCACTCGACCTCCGCGCGGCCCCCGCTTCTGGTTTGGTCGCGCTCGCCACATGCAGGCGCATGCTGGTGGGACCGGCCCTGTACGGGGATCACTCGTCCTCCGCGCGGCCCCCGCTTCTGGTTTGGTCGCGCTTGCCGCATGCAGTCGCATGCTCGTGGGACAGGCCCTTAACTCAGAGGGACAGGCAGCATCTCTGGAGCGAAGGAATGGGTAACGTTTCAACCCAAAACGTCACCCATTCCTTTTCTCCAGGGATGCTGCCTGTCCTGCTGAGTTACTCCAGCATTTTGTGTATATGTACATATGTACATACTTATATACTGTATATGTATGTGTATATATATATTGTACAACAGAGAGCCTCAAGAAAGGTGGAGCCCATAATGTCACATTGTTGGCCGGGGAAGATGTGCTAATGACAGGGATACAAGGATGTGACCAGTGGAACTAGTAGGATGGTGGGGGGGTAGAGGGGACGGGAATGGACTGCAGGAGCTATGGGCCCCACCCACCCTGTTGCTGGCCCTGTTTTGTTTTGCCCTGTTCCTGACAAGTCAAGTCAAGTCAAGTTTATTTGTCACATACACATACAAGATGTGCAGTGAAACGAAAGTGGCAATGCCTGCGGATTGTGCAAAAACTACAGAACAGAATAGAACAGAATCAGTATTTACATATTAGAAAAAAAACAGCAATTTTAAAAAGACACAACACAACAGTAAATTAGTCCGTGGTGAGATAAGAGTTTACAATCCTAATGGCCTGTGGGGAAAAAACTCCGTCTCATCCTCTCTGTTTTCACAGCGTGACAGCAGAGGCGTTTGCCTGACCGTAGCAGCTGGAACAGTCCGTTGCTGGGGTGGAAGGGGTCCCCCATAATGTTGCTGGCTCTGGATCTGCACCTCCTGGTGTATAGGTCCTGCAGGGGGGCAAGTGTAGTTCCCATAGTGCTTTCGGCCGAATGCACTACTCTCTGCAGAGCCTTCTTGTCCTGGGCAGAGCAGTTCCCAAACCAGATTGTGATGTTGCCGGACAAGATGCTTTCTACAGCCCCTGAGTAGAAGCACTGGAGGATCCTCAGAGAGACTCTGAATTTCCTCAGCTGCCTGAGGTGGTAAAGGCGCAGCCTTGCCTTACTCACCAGTGCTGCAGCGTGTGATGTCCATGTCAGATCCTCTGTGATGTGGACTCCCAGGTATTTAAAGTAGCTCACCCTGTCCACAGTAGCCCCATTTATCTCCAGTGGCGTGTACGTCCTCGGATGATGTGCCGTTCTAAAGTCCACAATCAGCTCCTTAGTTTTTATGATATTCAAGAGGAGGCTGTTGTCCTGACACCAGAGTGCCAGATCAGCCACCTCCTCCCGGTAGGCCTTCTCATTGTTATCGGAGATCAGGCCCACCACCACAGTGTCATCAGCAAACATAATACAGGTACACAACCTTTTATCCGAAATTCCGGAAACCGAAAAGCTCCGAAAACCGGACATTGCTTCTTCGCCCCGCCCTCGCGGCCTACCATCGAAAATGGAGCGGCGGTTGGAGCTCGGACCCCGCCGAACTCGATCCCTGGCTCTGCGGCGCTCCAAATCCAATGCAGCCCGACGCCCGCAGCCCCAGATCCGCGATGTTGGGAGTCGGCGGCGGTGCAGTGCTGGGATACCAGCAGGGAGCGGGCAATGGCTTACCGGGTCGCCGTGCGGTAAGCTCCGGAGCGCTGTGGCCGCCGACTCCCAACATTGCGGAGCTGTGGCTGCGGGCCGCGGGCCGTGCTAGATTTGGAGCACCGACCCCGACGAACTTTACCCCTGGCTGCGCGGCGCTCCAAATCCAGCGCGGCCCGCGGCCGGACACCCGCAGCCATAGCTCCACGATGTTGGAAGTCGGCGGCCACAGCGCTCCGGAGCTTACCGCACGGCGATCCGGTAAGACATTGCCCGCTCCCCGCTGATATCCCAGCGCTGTGGCTGCCGACTCCCAACATCACGGAGCTGGGCTGCGGGCGTCCGGCCGCGGGCCGCGCTAGATTTGGAGGGGCGCAGAGCCAGGGATCAGTTCGCCGGGGTCAGAGCTCCAACCGGCGCGGCCTGAGAGCTACGAGTGCCCCGGTCTCCGGGGAGGAGGCAGCCGCTCCAGACGTTCCAAGCCGCCCGCGCTACCTCCCTCACCTGGAGTAACTGCCGGGATCGAGGCGCAAACTCGCGACCTTGCGGCCACGAGCACGAGCCACCCGTTAAAATCTATGCTAAAAATATTCCATTCCGAAATCCGAAAATTTCCGAAATCCGAGAAGTGTCTGGTCCCAAGGCTTTCGGATAAAAGGTTGTGCACCTGTAGTAAGATTAAACGAGAACTTACCAGTTTGAATGTTGATCTGTATTTCATGAGGAGTTACGATGAGGGATTACGTGAAGAACCCGCTCAGCGCGCATGCGCGGCATACTTCCAAGCAGCGGTGTGGAATCACAGATAGACACAGTTATTTGAAGTAAACATAGTAAAGAAAAGGAGACATCAGTTATTTAGTTTGATCCATATAATAGTAAGATTAAACGAGAATTTACCAGTTTGAAGTTTGATCTGTATTTTATGAGGAGTTACGATGAGGGATTACGTGAAGAACCCGCTCAGTGCGCAGGCGCGGCATACTTCCAAGCAGCGGTGTGGAATCACAGATAGACACAGTTATTTTGAAGTAAACATAGTAAAGATAAGGAGACATCAATTTATTAGTTTGATCCATATAATGAGGGTGGGAGCGGAGGGCACGTAATCCCTCATCGTAACTCCTCATAAAATACAGATCAAACTTCAAACTGGTAAGTTCTCGTTTAATCTTACTATTTTACTTCGGAGTCACGTGAGTGACTACGTGAAGATTTCAAAGCTCTGTGATTTCAAACCGTGTAACAGTTTCATTTCACTCACTGCCGAAGTTCTTGAGGGAGGAAGTGTTATCGTAATGAACCAATGAGTCTATTTGTAGAAAAACACAATGGTATTTTTTAAACAATAACAACAAAGAATTAAGTTGCTCCCCTGGGCTTAAATTAAATATTTGCAGTTCGTAAATCTTTACTGCAAATAAACCAGGTTTTGCCAACGGCTTATTATAAAATTTCTGAACGGTCTTTTCCCTTCCCACCATCCTGCTGTAGCCAGGATGTGGTGTATAGGCATGTCCATTCTTTAGCCGTCGACATGGATGCTGCCCTGGTGGAATAAAATTTAAATGTATTAGTATCTATTCCGGCAGCCTTCAGCACCTGTTTGAGCCATCTTGAAATGGTTTGGCTCGTTACCCGGCCATGAGGTTCTTGTGGCTGACCCATAAGGCTTTTTCACTCCCTCTGATATTATAGGTTGTGTCGATGTAATGTTGTAGATGGGTCACCACACACAACTGTGGCTCTGGTGGGTAGGCCCGGAATACCACTACTGGATTGGCTGTTCCTGGCCTGCTTTGTTTCACCAGACCCTGTATGCTGAATGCAATCTGATCTGGGGTGGTCACCATGTTGTCCAGCCTCAGCATGTGTAGAGACTGGACCATCTGAGCGGATACCAGTGCCATCAACATGAGTGTCTTTAGTGTAGCTTGCTCGAGGCCGAGGGATCTGGCTGGTGGCCATTCCCTGAGGTATGTCAGGACCACACTGATGTCCCAGATGTGGGTATACCTGGGCTTAGGGGGCTTGATTGCGTAAATGCCCCTCATCAGCTTTACCACCAGTGGATGGGATCCCATCGCCTGTTGTCCTGCCGCTGGTTTGAGATAAGCAGAAAGAGCACTCTGCGCTGTGTTGATGGCACTGTAGCTGATCCCTACATCGTGGTGTAGATGGCCAGGAACTCCAGTATGTTGATGGCTGTAGCTGTTGCGTATGTTGTCCATGTTTCCTGGCAGTACTTCTCCCTTTTTTGATGCTGGTTAAGTACTGCCTCTTGGTGGATGTTCGAAGGGATGCCGACATGGTGGTGATGGTTTGTTTGGACAATCCCAGTTCCAGGTAAGGTCTGTTCAAACTTGCAACCCTGGCGTTTAATTTTCTCATGGCATGGGTGTTTAGCTTACCTGGTAGGTAAGTAGCTGATAGCCAAATATGTCTTTCGACATACCATTGCCAAATCATGTTGACCAATTTGTCGCATGATAATGATTTTATGCCACCCATATGGTTAATATAAGCCATCACCGTAGTATTTATCAATTTCTGACCGAACATGCAAGTGCTGCATATTAGATACATATGCTTTTAAACCATAAAAGGTGCCCAACATCTCTAGATAGTTAATGCCCAGTGTAAGTAGTAATGATGACTCTAGTTTAGTCCATCTACCATTTGTGCTGGATATGGAGTTAGTCGCTCCCCAGCCTTGAGCACTGGCATCTGTTTGAATAACTAAAGTAGGGTTAGTGATAAAGATAGGGCTGAAACTATGCCAAACGTTTTCTGCCCACCACTGTAGCTCTGATATTGCTTCAGTGGGTAAGTTCATGACACGATCATAGTGACCTGTATGTCGTTTTATTGCCCGTACCTTTGCTCTCTGTAAAATGTTTTGATAGTGCAAAGGTCCGAATTGTGTAGCCGGAAATGCTGCTACCATTTCCCCAATTACTCTTGCTACTTGTCGAATAGTTGGTCGCTCGTTGACCATTAATTTGTTGCATGATTGTGCTAATTCAACCATTTTTGCCTTTGGCAAGGTAACAGTCATATGGACTGAGTTAATTGTGAAGCCCAGGTAGTCCATGATAGTGGATGGCTTCAACTTAGATTTATCTGGATGTAGGACGAACCCGAGTTTCGAGGAGCTGTTTTGTAGCTGATACTGCTGCCACAGCCAATTCCATCGTTTTCCCTACTATGAGAATATCCTCCAGATATGCCATGACAATATGTTTTTGTTTTCTTAGTATTGCCATGGCTGGGTTCAATATTTTGGTGAATAATCTTGGGCTGAAGTTCGCCCATAGAGCAATGCTTTGTACCATCCAGATAAATTTTAGGTATCTGCGATGATCCTTGTATATGGGTACTAGATAGTAAGCATCTTTAAGATAAATGCTTGCCATGAAGTGTCCTTTGGAATTCAGTTGTTTGGCAGTAACATATGTCTCCATTTTGAAATGTATATACTTAACAAATTTGTTTAGTGATGTTAAGTCAATGATGATGCGACAGACACCATCTTTTTTGGTTTTAGTGAATATATTCGATACAATTTCCAAAGGTTCATGTTTGGTCTTTTTGATGACCCCCTTTGTGATAAGTCTCACCAGTTTCGCTTGTCCCTCACGTTTCTCTTTGACGGAGGGAGAAATACCCTTTGGGGCCATTGTTGAACTGGCGGCGTTTTTTCTGACATGAATTGTATTTTATATCCTGTAATGTTGTTGAGTATATACTTGTCACTCGTGACCATACCCCATGCTTCTTTAAACAAGTGTAATCTCTCCCCTGTTAATAAAGCACC
Organism: Amblyraja radiata; assembly: GCF_010909765.2. NCBI lineage: Eukaryota > Metazoa > Chordata > Chondrichthyes > Rajiformes > Rajidae > Amblyraja > Amblyraja radiata. Next base: position 60,190,099 of record NC_045956.1, read on the forward strand.
CTTATTCTCTATATGCTGGTAGGGACCAGACCCACCTACCTCCATGGTTATTGGCGATTCTGTTTCTTCATTTTCCTGAAGATTTTGTTCTGACGTGCTGGCGATGTTGGGGGGAGGCGGATTTTCCAGAGGGTCCGCTGCGGGCCCTGATCTGAAAGATCTTTGGGGATAATGTGCGGACCCCAAGCGTTCACCAGTCCCATATTGCGGACGTCGACTGGTGGATGCCGTGGGGTGCTGCCACTTGGGTATCGGAGGTCTTGGTTTGCTCGTCCCGGGGCCTGCCCTCATTAGGCCGAAGGTTTTTGATGCTTCCTGCATCTCCTTCAGTTGTTATTGAAATCTTTCCCAAATGGCAGCGCGTCCGTCTCCGCAGCTGGGGCTTTACACAAGCCAGCAAATTTGGGATTGAGGGCAGGTCTTATGTTTCCCTCCGGCGATTGTTGATCTCAAATTGTGTGGTACACATTAATGCCAGCACATCCTGCTGGCAGGTATCCATCTCCGTGGTCTCCACGGAACGAGCAAAGGCTGTGATGGCTGACGTCAGGAGCCTTAGGATCCGCTGTAGCTTGAGTTCTTGGGTCTGGATGTGTGACCCACATGTCCCCAGCTTTGGCTGTTGACACTTTTTACTTTGAGGGCCTCACCGTTTTCTGGTGCTGTGTTGTTTCAGCACCTCAGCGAGCACCTTTTCCAGTAATGGTTGATGCTGGCCGCCATTCTTGGTTCCAGCGGTGCTCCAGCCCGTGGGGTTGCTACAAGCGGTCCATCACACCCAACAGCTCTTCATGTTCCTGCACCCCTGGCATACTCCCGAATTCGTCCGCCTGCCCCTGTTCCAGACCAGCCCAGCCCTGGTCACCAATGCTAGCCTCCAGTAATGAGGGAGCAAAGGGCAGTGCATGAGGCACTGTGGAGGGGGTGCCTGACCTCCCTCCGCGAGAGCGCTCTTTCTGCGCATCTCGCTGGAGCTGCTCCAATTGCTGTTGGATGCAGCTCAGGCGGCTGTCTCTCCTCCATTTAGGTGGAGACATGTCCCCGTCCGACGAATCGGACGCCACCGGCCGGATGCCTGTTCGGATGGCTAGACATCCAGCCCGCAGTTCAGGCACTAGCGGGACTGGGCTCGGCGCGGTGATGGGGATAGCGGGGCGCCCGGTTATTGTTCCTACCGCCTGTTGCTGCCCCCCCTGCAATGGAACGCTCCTCCGCTGGAGTCGAGCGGGGGACAGGTTCTTCTGGAGATTTTGCCTTGTAGTAGCGATAGCGCCCCTCAAGCAGCGCGTCTCGCAGGCACTTGCTCCGTGAGCCGCTCCAGCGGCTCAGGCGGCTCTCTCTCCCCCCGTGCGGGTGGAGAGACGTCCCGTCCGACATCGGGAACACCTGCCGGATGCCTCTCGAGTGGCTATGCGTCCAGCCCGCTGCTTCAGGTACTTGCGGGCTGGCCTCGGCACGGTGTCGGGGAATTACGGAACACCGGGTAACGCTCCTGCCGCCTGTTGCTGCCCCCCTCCCCGACGGGAAAACGGGGGACAGTTGTTCCAGAGCCTTTTTCTCTGCCTGTAAAAACACAAGCAGAAAAAGGCTCACCTGTAAAAGAAAACCCGACCTCAGGGTACTCACCTGACGGTCCGGTTCATGCTGTAACGAGAGTGCCTAGCTCCCGTTGCAAGCCGCTGTTGCACTGCTGGCGTAATGCCGCGCCTGCGCACTGAGCGGGTTCTTCACGTAGTCACTCACGTGACTCCGAAGTAAAATGAGGGTGGGAGCGGAGGGCACGTAATCCCTCATCGTAACTCCTCATAAAATACAGATCAAACTTCAAACTGGTAAGTTCTCGTTTAATCTTACTATTTTACTTTGGAGTCACGTGAGTGACTGCGTGAAGACTTCAAAGCTCTGTGATTTCAAACCGTGTAACAGTTTTATTTCACTCACTGCCGAAGTTCTTGAGGGAGGAAGTGTTATCGTAACCAACCAATAAATCTGTTTTTCGAGAAACAAAAGGTATTTATTAACAATAACAAAAAATAATTGCTCACCTGGCCTTAAATTAAATATTTGCAGCTTGTAATATTCTGGCTGCAAATAAATCAGGTTTCGTCAACGGCTTATTATAAAAAGTTCTGAATGTCGTTTCCCTCGACCATCCTGCTGTATTCAGAATATGGTCAACCAGTACGTCCATTCTCTCTGCCGTTGATGTAGATGCTGCCCTAGTGGAATGAGATTTAAATGTATTAGTATCTATTCCGGCAGCCTTCAGCACCTGTTTGAGCCATCTTGAAATGGTTTGGCTCGTTACCCGGCCATGAGGTTTCTTGTAGCTGACCCATAAGGCTTTTTCACTCCCTCTGATATTATAGGTTGTGTCGATGTAATGTTGTAGATGGGTCACCACACACAACTGTGGCTCTGGTGGGTAGGCCCGGAATACCACTACTGGATTGGCTGTTCCTGGCCTGCTTTGTTTCACCAGACCCTGTATGCTGAATGCAATCTGATCTGGGGTGGTCACCATGTTGTCCAGCCTCAGCATGTGTAGAGACTGGACTCTCTGAGCGGATACCAGTGCCATCAACATGAGTGTCTTTAGTGTAGCTTGCTCGAGGCCGAGGGATCTGGCTGGTGGCTATTCCCTGAGGTATGTCAGGACCACACTGATGTCCCAGATGTGGCTATACCTGGGCTTAGGGGGCTTGATATTGTAAATGCCTCTCATCAGCTTTACCACCAGTGGATGGGATCCCATCGCCTGTTGTCCTGGCGGTGGCTTGAGATAAGCAGAAAGTGCACTCCGCGCTGTGTTGATGGCCCTGTAGCTGATCCCTTCATCATGGTGTAGATGGGCCAGGAACTCCAGTACATTAGTGGCTGTGGCTGTTGCATACGGTGTTCCTGTTTCCTGGCAGTACTTCTCCCATTTTTTGATGCTGGTTAGGTACTGCCTCTTGGTGGATGTTCGAAGGGATGCTGACATGGTGGTGATGGTTTGTTCGGACAGTCCCAGTTCTAGGTAAGGTCTGTTCAAAACCTGCAACCCAGGAGATTGATTTTCTCATGGCATGGGTGGTTTATGCCTGATACTGGTTGAGTTAATAATCCTGGATCACTGGGAAATACCATTGCTGATTCAACCACCATGTCATGCAGGACTGGGAACCATGGCTGTGTAGGCCAGTCGGGCACCATCAAAATACCTGAAGCAGAGTCCATCTGTATTTTGCGAAGTACCCGACTGATGAGGCAGAAGGGAGGGAAAGCATAGAAGAAGAAATTTCCCCAATCCAGCATGAAAGCATCTACCGCTGCTGCCTCTGGGTCTGGTTCCCATGCGACATACATAGGTACCCGGTGATTTAGCCTTGATGCAAATAAATCAATATCTGCCATTCCATATTGCTGAATAACTTTCGCAAATACTTTAGGGTTTAACATCCATTCGATGTTATCATTGAATTTGCATGACCTGGTGTCGGCCACCGTGTTTAGCTTACCTGGTAGGTAAGTAGCTGATAGCCAAATATGTCTTTCGACACACCAATGCCAAATTATATTGACCAATTTGTCGCATGATAATGATTTTATGCCGCCCATATGGTTAATGTAAGCCACCACCGTAGTATTATCAATTTGTAACCGAACATGCAAGTGCCGCATATTAGATACATATGCTTTTAAACCATAAAAGGTGCCCAACATCTCTAAATAGTTAATGCCCAGTGTGAGTAGTAATGATGACTCTATGTTAGTCCATCTCCCACCTGTGCTGGATATGGAGTTAGTCGCTCCCCAGCCTTGAGCACTGGCATCCGTTTGAATAACTAAAGTAGGGTTAGTGATAATGATAGGGCTGAAACTATGCCAAACGTTTTCTGCCCACCACTGTAGCTCTGATATTGCTGCAGTGGGTAATTTCATGATACGATCATAGTGACCTTTATATCGTTTTAGTGCCTGTACCTTTGCTGTTTGTAAATTTTGATAGTGCAAAGGTCCGAATTGTGTAGCCGGAAATGCTGCTATCATTTTCCCAATTATTCTTGCTACTTGTCGGATAGTTGGTCGCTCGTTGACCATTAGATTGTTGCATGACTGTGCTAATTTAATCATTTTTGCCTTTGGCAAGGTAACAGTCATATGGATTGAGTTAATTGTGAAGCCCAGGTAGTCCATGATAGTGGATGGCTTCAATTTAGATTTATCTGGATGTAGGACAAACCCCAGAGTTTCCAGGAGCTGTTTTGTGGCTGATACTGCTGCCACAGCCAATTCCATCGTTTTCCCTACTATCAGAATATCATCCAGATATGCCATGACAATATGTTTTTGTTTTCTTAGTATTGCCATGGCTGGTTTCAATATTTTGGTAAATAATCTTGGGGCTGAAGTTAGAACATTAGGCAATGCTTTATATTGCCATTACTGCCCCATCCAGATAAATTTTAGGTATCTGCGATGATCCTTGTGTATGGGTACTAGATAGTAAGCATCTTTAAGATCAATGCTTGCCATGAAGTATCCTTTGGAAATCAGTTGTTTGGCAGTAACAAATGTCTCCATTTTGAAATGTATATACTTAACAAATTTGTTTAGTGATGTTAAGTCAATGATGATGCGACAACCACCATCTTTTTTAGTTTTAGTGAATATATTCGATACAAATTCCAAAGGTTCATGTTTGGTCTTTTCGATGACCCCCTTTGTGATAAGTCTCACCAGTTCAGCTTGTCCCTCACGTTTCTCTTTGACGGAGGGAGAAAATACCCTTTGGGGCAAATGTTGAACTGGCCGCGATTTTTCTGACATGAATTGTATTTTATATCCACTAATGCTGTTGAGTATATACTTGTCACTCGTGACATTATCCCATGCTGTTTTGAACAAGTGTAATCTCCCTCCTGTTAGTAAAGCACCCTTACTTTCTATATGCTGGCAGGAACCAGACCCAACTACCTCCAGGGTTATTGTCGTTTGTTCTGTTTCCTTGTGTTCGTGAAGATTTTTCTTGTCTGACGTGTTGGCGATGTTAGGGGTTGGCGCATTTTCCATGGGGTCCGCTCTGGGCCCTGATCTAAAAAAGATCTTTGGGTATAAAATGCGGTCCTTGAGCTTTCACCAGTCCCATATTGAGGACGTCGACTGGTGGATGCCGTGGGGTGCTGCCGCTTGGGTATTGTAAGTCTTGGTTTCCTCGTCCCGGGGCCTGCCCTCATGAGGTTGAAAGTTTTTGATGCCTCTTCCATGTCCTTCACTTTTTGTTGAGGTCCGTCCCGAATAACAGAGCGTCCGTCTCTGCGGCTGGGGTTTTACACAAGCCAGCAAACTTGGGATTGAGGGCAGGTCTTATGATTTCCCACCGGAAGTTGTTAATTTCGTACTGCGTGTTGCACATTAATGCCAGTACATCCTGCTGGCAGGTATCCATCTCCGTGTCTTCCACAGAACGAGCAAAGGCTGTGATGGCCGACGTCAGGAGCCTTAGGATCCGCTGTAGCTTAACTTCATAGTTGCGCATGTGTACCCCCACGTGCCCCCAGATTTGGCTGTTTACAGTCAGCACTCTGAGGGCCTCACAGTTCTCTGGTGTTTTGTAGAGATCCATTGCCTCAGAGAGCACCTTGTCCTGCAAGGGCTTATTTGAAAGCTGATTAATGCTGGCCGCTAATTTCGGTTCCAGCGGTCTTCCAGCACGTGGGGTTGCTACATAGCGGTCCACCACACCCAGCAGCTCTTCCTGCTCCTGCACCTCCTGCATACTCCCGATCTCGTCCGCCAACCCCTGTTGCAGACCAGCCCAGTCCTGGTCACCAATGCTAGCCTCCAGTAATGAGGGAGCAGAGGGCAGTGTACAGAACACTGTGGAGGGGGTGCCTGACCTCCCTCCGCGAGAGCGCTTTTCCTGCACTCGCTGGAGTACTTGCTCCAAGAGCCGTTCCATGCGGCTCATGCGGCTGTGTCTCCTCCGTTTAGGTGGAGACGTGTCCCCATCCTAGTTGGTTGGTTTTACTGGCGGATTTTTTCCCAGTCCGCTGTTCAGGCATTAGCGGGACTGGGCTTGGCACGGTGTCAGGGATGGTGGACCGCTCTACGAGCGGTCCCGCCGCCTGTTGCTGTCCCCCTGAGATTGAACGCTCCTCTGGTGGAGTTTTGCGGGGGGCAGTTCTCTTTGAGAGTTTTTTCCTCAGTGTACTCATCTCTGTAAAATAGAAAGAATACACACAACTCTCCTCTCCGTTAGTTTCCACCTTCAGTGTACTTACCTAACGGTCCGTTTTTTAAACCTGCAGCTGGAGAGCCTGACTCCAGCTGCCGCCGCTTGTTGCACTGCTGGCGTAATGCCGCGCATGCGCGCTGAGCGGGTTCTTCACGTAGTCACTCACGTGACTCCGAAGTAAAATTATAGAGTTAGAGCTGAACCTGGCCACACAGTCATGTGTGTACAGGGAGTACAGTAGCGGGCTGAGGACGCAACCCTGGGGGGATCCGGTGTTCAGGGTGAGGGTGTTCGATGTATTTTCTCAACTCCAGTTTCCAAGTCCACCTCTCTCTTTCAGTCTGAAGAAAGTTTCCGACCCGAAACGTCATCTATCGATATTCTCCAGAGATGCTGCCTGACCCGCTGAGTTACTCCAGCATTTTGTATCAGTTTAAACCAGCATTTGTAGTTCCATCCTTCTCTATCGGCTGGGCAGTCTATTCCTGGTCGGGCCTTGATCAGGCTCTATGGCAGGAGTCTGGACCCAGTCTTGTCTCAGTAGCTCTGGCAACTAGAATGTAGACATAGTGCGTAGAACATAGAACACTAGGCGGCACAGTGGTGCAGCAGGTAGAGCTGCTGCCTCACAGCGCCAGAGTCCCTGTCTGCATGGAGTTTGCATGTTCTACCTGTGACCATATGGGTTTCTTCTGGTTTCCTGGTTTCCTCCCATATCCCAAAGATATAGAGGTTTAAGGTTAATTGGCCCTCTGTAAATTACCTTCTAGTGTGTAGGGAGTGATTGAGATAGTGGGATAGTTTGGGATACAAAAACAGGGATGTACTGCTGAGGCTCTATAAGGCGCTGGCAAGGCCGCATTCGGAGTACTGTGAGCAAATATTGGTCCCATATCTGAGGAAGGATGTGCTGGCTCTGGAGTGGGTCCAGAGGGGGTTTACAAGAATGATTCCAGGAATGAATGGGTTAGCATATGATGAGCATTTGACTGCACTGGGCCTGTACTAGCTGGAGTTTAGAAGGCTGAGGGCGGACCTCATTGAAACTTACAGAATAATGAAAGGCATAGATAGAGTGGATGTGGAAAGGATATTTCCACTGGTGGGAGAGTCTAGGACCAGAGGTTGTAGCCTTAGATTTCAAGGGCGCTCTTTTAGAAAGAAGGTGAGGACGAACTTCTTTAGTCAGAGGGTAGTTAATTTGTGGAACTCATTGTCGCAGAGGGCTGTGGAGGCCAAGTCAGTGGATATTTTTAAGGCCGAGATAGACAATTTATTGATTAGAATGGGTATCAAGGTTTATGGGGAGAAGGCAGGAAAATGGCATAAGGAGGCAGAGATCAGTCATGATTGTTTAAGAAGGAACTGCAGATGCTGGAAAATCGAAGGTACACAAAAATGCTGGAGAGACTCAGCGGGTGCAGCAGCATCTATGGAGCGAAGGAAATAGGCAACGTTTCGGGCCGAAACCCTTCATCAGCCAGGATTGAATGGTGGAGTAGACTTGATAGGCAGAATGGTCTAATTCTACTCCTATAATGTGAACTTGGGATAGCATAAACCAATGTGAATGGGTGATAGATGGTTGGCATGGACTCAGTGGGCCGAAGGGCCTTTTTCCATGCTGCTTCTCTAAAAACTAAAACTCAAACTACAGCAGAGCAACTAGCCCTTTGGCCCACAATGTCTGTGCTGCCTCTTATCTATCTGTACATAATCCATATCCCTCCATTCCCGTGTGCCAATCCAAAAACCGCTTAAACGTCACTATTGCATCTGCCTCCACCACCACCCTTGGCAGTACGTTCCAGGCACCCACCACCATCTGTGTAAATAAACTTGCCCCTCACATCTCCTTTAAACTTTGTCCCTCTCACCGTAACGCTATGTCCTGACTGTCTACATTTGACTATAAGCGTGTGCATATGTGTGTGTGTATGTGTACGCGTGCGCACATATATATATCTATATATATATATATAAATGCTGTTATCAGGCAACTGAACCATTCTATCATCAACTAGAGAGCGGCGTTGAGCCACCATCTACCTCATTGGAGACCCTCAGAATATCTTAAATCGGACTTTATCTTGCACTAAACATTATTCCCCTTATCGTGTATCTGTACAATGTGGGTGGCTCAATTGTAATTATGTAGTCTTTTTGCTGACTGGTTGGCACCCAACAAAAGCTTTTCATTGTACCTCAGTGCCCGTGACAATAAACTAAACTAAAAGAAATGCATGGGTGTACGCGTGAGAGAGAGGGGGAGAGATAGAGAGGTATGGAGCAGATGTGGGCAAACAGGAACAGCTTAGATGGGGCAATGTGGTTGACATGGGCGAGTTGGGCCGAAGGGGCTGCTTCTGTGCTCTGTGACTGCATGACGATATGAATTTGTCTTGTTTGGCAAGCACGGTCAGGGAAACAGAGCAATGGTGATTACAGCACCAACAGGTTCTTGAATGACTGCTATTAAAAACTGTAATTGAAGCTTTGAGTGCTTAGGATGCCTTGACTCTCTCAATTAATGTCCTGCTTCAAACCACATGTGTTGTGTTGGACATTCTGTGGCAATTCCCTAATCCTTTGCTCAACAAATGAAAAATTCTTCCCAGGGTTAGCGGTGCCCTCTTCTCTCCCCGCTCCCTCAGAGTCGCTCTTTACACCTAATCTAACAATTTGCCAGGCGGACTGGAGTAAATTTCGTGCCTGCCTGAAATCAAAGGCGCTCTGACGGAGTGCCGCGTCAGCAGCTGTATGGCATTAGTCGGACGGCCATGTGCGCCGAGCTCTCTCTCCACGCAGCCAGGGAACAGCCCGCAGGTGCGGGATTAACCCCGCCTTCTGTCGACAGCATCTGAGGGAGCTCTGTGCACCCTCACAGCCCTGCCATCTGAGAGCACAGATAGATTGCCTGACACATGGCAAATGAGAGGAACATGTGTGGGCTTAAATATCCAAACACCAATACCCACCCCCCCCCCCCACCCCCGACCCTTCCAGTGGGAGTTTTTTTTTAAGGGACTTTAAAGATGCCTTTGAATAACTGTAGTATGAAATGATATGCATCATGCACATAGATTCAGTCATAAAGTCTTATGGCATAGAGTGGTATAAACAGGCCCTTTGGTCCAACTTGCCCATGCTGATCATGATACATGGTTTATTGTCACATGTGCCGAGGTACAGTGAAACGCTTTTCATGTGGGCTAACCAGCCACAGATTAGTTGGTCAAAGACTATACTAGTCAAAGACTATACATGGTTACAATCGAGCTGTCCACAGTGTACAGATACATGAAAAAGGGAATATTGTTTAGTGGATAATAAAGTCCAGTAAAGTCTGGTTAAAGATAGTCCAAGGGTCTCTCCAGTGAGGTAGATGGTAGCACAGGTCTGCTCTCTGGTTGTTGATAGGATGGTTCAGTTGCCGGGATAAAAAAACTGTGCATTCATTCTGTCTATTCCCCTCATGATGTTATACACTTGCATAAGATCCTCATCCTCCTGCACTCTGAGGAATAAAATATTTTGCTGCCCAACCTCTCCCTGTAGCTCAGTCCCTCGAATCCTGGCAACATCCTCGTAAATCTTCTTGGCAGTCTGTTGAACTTAATGGCATACAGTATGGAAACAGGCCTTTCAGCCCAACTTGTCCATGCTAAGTAAGATGTCCCATCTAAACTAGTCCATTTGCCCACTTTGGCGCATTTCCCTCTATATCTTTCCTATCCACGAATCTGTCCAAGTGTCTTTTAAATGTACCTGCTTCAACTACCCCCTCTGGCAGCTCACTTCATATACCCACCACACTCTGTGTGAAAAGGTTACCTCTCGTGCACGATTAAATATGCTACCACCTGCACCACCAAGTGAGAGTTTAGACTTTAGAGATGAAACAGGTTTTTTGACCCACTGAGTCTGAGTCAACCAGCGATCATACCGGCACTATTCCACACACTAGGAACAATTTACAATTTTACCAAAGCCAATCAGCCTACAATCCTGCACGTCTTTGGAGTGTGGAAGGAAACAGGAGCACCCGGAAAATAACCACGCAGTCACAGGGAGAACGTGCAAACTCCGTACAGACAGCACCCATAGTCAGGGTGGAACCCTGGCCTCTGGCGCTGTAAAGCAGCAGCTCCACTGCTGCGTTACTGTACCGCCCTTTCATAATTGAAATCTTTTTTAGGCACTTTAAAGGTGCCTTCTTATAACTGTGGTATGAAACGTATCATGCAGATGGTGATTCTCTTACAGGAAGTCAATATATTTTGACTCAGTTAACAAACTGGAACAAATTTTTCATCTGCGTTACTTGATCTATTGCTGAATAGTCCTTCTGATAAGACTTCTGGTTTGTTTTTGTCAATAACAGTCAATAGTTGTTGTTTCTGTGTGCAGCTGAGGCACGCAGTGTGCTGCAAAATCTATCAAGGATGCCAAGCAATTAATTCACCCACATGGCCTTCATTAGTCAACACTACGCATAGGCAGCCTGAGGCTTTTCATTAACTAACCTCAATGATAATGGATAAAAGACTCTGCTTTTTTTTCCCCCCAAGTCACGCAACAGATTCCAATCCTGCCTTTTCAGTCTGAAGAATCATTCCTTCACTGCAATATTTTGAAGGGTTTGACAGATAATGTTTCGAGTCGGGATGCTTCTTAAGACTGATTCAGTTTGAAGATGAATCTTGTCCTGAAGCTTTGCCAGTCCATTCATTCCACAGATGGTGCCCAACCCATTGAGTTCCTCCAGCACTTTATGTTTTGACTAAGAATCCAGCGTCAGCTGTTTCTTGTTTAGTTTAGTTTATTATCATGTGTTCTGAGGTACAGTGAAAGGTTTTTTTGTTGTGAGCTGTCCAGTCAGCGGAAAGACTATACATGATTACAATCGAGCGTCCACTGCGTACTAGGGAATAACATTTAGTGCAAGATAAAGTCCAGTAAAATCCGATTAAAGATAGTCCGACGATCTCCAATTAGATCGATGAGAGGTAAGGACCGCCTTCTCGCTGGTGATAGGATGGTTCAGTTGCCTGATAACAGCTAGGAAAAAACTATCCCTTAATCTGGAGGTGTGTGTTTCCACACATATGTACACCTTGCCTGATGGGAGAGGGGAGAAGAGGGAGTGACCAGGGTGGGACTGGTCCTTGATTATGCTGGTGGCCTGGTCAAGGCAGCTTGAAGTGTAGATGGAGTCAATGGGTCTCCTTATTCTATAAGGATCTGCCTGTAGTTCTGGATACCCTCAGGATGTGGGGCACTCTCTGAGCATCTTCCCTTTCCAAACCCAGTTGTGATTGAGGCAAAATGAATAATGTGAATAATGAATAAGTGTGATAGAAGGCTGATTTGGTAAGATAAATAGAGGGGAGATGAATGATGTATTAATGTGCCGCAGAGGTGCTGCCACACACCGCCAAAGGACTGGGATCTAACCTGACCTTGGGTGCTGATTGTGTGGAGTTTGCACGTTCTCCCTGTGACCGCGTGGGTTTCTTCTGAGTGCTCTGGTTTCCCCATATATCACAAAGATGTGCGGGTTTGTAGGTTGATTAACCTCTGTAAATTGCCCCGAGTGTGTAAGGAGAGGATATGAAAGTAGGATAGCATTGAACTAGTATGAACGGGTGATTGATGCTCAGCATGGACTCGGTGGGCCAAAGGGCCTGTTTTATTCCATATCTTTCAATCAATAAATCAATTTAAACCAGATTGGATTGATTGAGCTGTCTTTCCGGGCTGTACATTTTTATTTTGTTACACTTAATGCATTCATCAGTTGCTAGAGCATCATATGTTATCATCAACAATAGCTGCCATTTATGCCCTCCTGTAAGTTGGGTTAATGGGAATTATTTCCAGATGACTTTTATTTTGTAGCTCCCCCCGCCCCTCCCCCCACTCCTTCAATGCTTCTTCATTAGCTGCTGCCTTTTGCCCGATGGATGAGGGGAGAAGAGGGAGTAGCCGTCCTTGATTAGGCTGATGGACTTGCCGAGGCAGCATGAGGTGTTAATGGAAGGGAGGTTGGTTTGTGTGATGGTCTGGGCTGCGTCCACAATTCCCTGCAATTTCTTGCGGTCTTGGATGGAGCTGTTCCCAAATCATGCTGTGTGAGTAGGATGCAAAACTGGAATATCAGAGAACGAGTGTATGGGTGATCAAGGGTCTGCATGGACTCGGTGGGCTGAAGGTCCTATTTCCACGCTGTATCTCTAAACTAAACCACAAAACGCAATAACACAGAGTCTGAGAATGCAGCACATCCATGGAACAGCCACAACTTTTTCCTTTTAATGAGATTTGGATCGTGGGAATGTTGACATTTTGGAAAAGAAGCCACTGTGCTGACTATCACTTCTTCTCTGTTGCAAGCTATCTCCGACCATCTCACGTTGGTGACGTCAAGCTTTGCCGTCCATTTCGGAGAAGGGTTTACAGGCACCATTGGTCCAACTTGGAAGTTGAGTTAGGAAGTTCTTCCCATTTATCCCTCACGGGTTGCCATTCGTGAGTGGTTTAGGTGTACCTTTTCATGGTTCAACCATGAAGCCAAGGACAAATGGAATATTGGTGGCAAGGACTAATGGCGTGAACTGCTCTGTTAGTTTCCAATCTTCTGGTCCAGAACGCGGTGTGCTTTATTAGGTACACCTCTAGGACTGCTGTGTTCTTTTTTTTTCCTGGCATCTCACCTTCCGAAGAGCAAGGAACATCCAACAGGCAAGATTACCCATGTGTCTCAATGTCAAGACACCTTTATACTAGGGTGGTATGGTAGTAGTGGAGTGAATGAATAGGACACGTAAATAAAGTTGGTGAAAAGTGAGTGACAAGAATGGCGTAGAATTAAATAAGGATTAAAATCTAAAATTACATGTTGGAACTAAGTGGAGATATTGATATTCAACAGTGCACTGTTATTCTGATGGTGGAAACAAGGAACTACAGATGCTGGTTTATATAAAGGAACGTAAAGTGCTGGAGTAAGTGCTGCTTCTCTGGAGAACATGGATAGGTGACATTTCAGATCAAGACCCTTCTTTAATTGGACTTTACTTTGCATTAAATGTTACATCCTTTATCCTTATCTCTGTACACTGTGGATGGCTTGATAGTAATCATGTACAGTCTTTTCACTGACTGAATAGCACATGTGGTTAAAGTGCGTATTGTCAGATTTTATTAAAGGGTATTTTTATACATTTTGGTTTCACCATGTAGAAATTACAACTGTGTTTATACATAGTCCCCCCCCATTTCAGGGCACCATAATGTTTGGGACACATGGATTCACAGGCGTTTGTATTTGCTCAGGTGCGTTTAAATGCCTCCTTAATGCAGGTATACGAGAGCTCTCAGCACCTCGTCTTTCCTCCAGTCTTTCCATCACCTTTGGAAACTTTTATTCCTGTTTGTCAACATGAAGACCAAAGTTGTGCCAAAGAAAGTCAAAGAAGCCATTATGAGTGAGAAACAAGAATAAAACTGTTAGAGACATCAACCAAACCTTAAGCTTACCAAAATGAACTGTTTGGAACATCATTAAGGAGAAAGAGAGCACTGGTGAGCTTAGTAATCGCAAAGGGACTGGCAGGCCAAGGAAGACCTCCACAGCTGATGACAGAAGAATTCTCTCTATAATAAAAAAAATAAACCCAAACACCTGTCTGACAGATCAGAAACACTCTTCAGGAGTCAGGTGTGAATCTGTCAATGACCGCTGTCCGCGGAAGACTTCATGAACAGAAATGCAGAGGCTACACTGTAAGATGCAAACCACTGGTTAGCCACAAAAATAGGATGGCCATGTTACAATTTGCCAAGAAGTACTTAAAAGAGCAACCACTGTTCTGGAAAAAGGTCTTGTGGACAAATGAGATGAAGATTAACTTATATCAGAGTGATGGCAAGAGCCAAGTATGGAGGAGAGAAGGAACTGCCCAAGATCCAAAACATACCACCTCATCTGTGAAACACGGTGGTGGGGGTGTTATGGCCTGGGCATGTATGGCTTCTGAAGGTACTGGCTCACTTATCTTCATTGATGATACAACTGCTGATGGTAGTAGCATAATGAATTCTGAAGTGTATAGACACACCCTATCTGCTCAAGTTCAAACAAATGCCTCAAAACTCATTGGCCGGTGGTTCATTCTACAGCAAGACAATGATCCCAAACATACTGCTAAAGCAACAAAGGAGTTTTTCAAAGCTAAAAAATGGTAAATTCTTGAGTGGCCAAGTCAATCACCCGATCTGAACCCAATTGAGCATGCCTTTTATATGCTGAAGAGAAAACTGAAGGGGACTAGCCCCCAAAACAAGCATAAGCTAAAGATGGCTGCAATACAGGCCTGGCAGAGCATCACCAGAGAAGACACCCAGCAACTGGTGATGTCCATGAATCGCAGACTTCAAGCAGTCATTGCATGCAAAGGATATGCAACAAAATACTAAACATGACTACTTTCATTTACATGACATTGCTGTGTCCAAACATTATGGTGCCCTGAAATGGGGGGACTATGTATAAACACTGCTGTAATTTCTACATGGTGAAATGAACATTTATAAAAATGGCCTTTAATAAAATCTGACAATGTGCATTTTAACCACTTGCGATTTTTTTCTATTACAAATCTCCAATTGTGGAGTACAGAGGCAAATAAATAAATGATGGGTCTTTGTCCCAAACATTATGGAGGGCACTGTATGTCCTATTTTATTACTCTAATAGATTGTTCACCTCACCATTAAAACCCTGGGTAACTTGCTAACCTTGTTCAAACGTTTATTGAACCACACCCTGAAGTATTAATTCATGAGCGCAATTGAACTATCTCAACTTTAAAACCTTTTTTTTAAATTGTTATGGCACGTGATTTATTTTGTAAGATAATAGCATCAAGAGTTATTCCAGAAATATTCTTTAAGCACAACCTGAAGTAAATGACAAGTGAATTGAAGTGTAATCACATTGGGCAATGTTATTTTAAATTCGACATTTATTTGCCGAGACGTGTGAATTATTGGTTTTACAAATGTGCCATCGTTCTCTCTTTCTTATTTCTTTTCCACAGTTTGAAGACTTTCCCTGTACACTGCAGATTGTAGGGCACTCTGATTAAATTGTGATTTTATGAATGAAAAAAAAAATGTTCCTAGTGATTAGAAACATAGAAAATAGGCCATTCAGCCCTTTGAGTCAGCACCGCCATTCAATATGATCATTGCTGATCACCCAAAATCAGTACCCCCCTTCCTGCTTCCCCCCCATATTCTCCCCATATTCCTTGGATGCCCCATATCAATTGCTCAAGTCTAACGAGTGGTCTGACTCCCAGACATGCTAGAGGAGAGGCACAGCTCACATTTTACTCCCAACACTACACGTGTTGTTTTCAAAGACTGTTACTGTGGAATATCACGGTCAGGTGTAAAATGTAAAGCAGCTCTTAACATTTGGCAGCTTTAGCAGAGGGAGAGTTCCTATTTTGTGTGGGGGGGGGGGGGGGGGGGGGGGGGGGAGACCTCAATATTTTCAAGTGTTTGGAGGAGTTAAGCAATTTTTTTGTGTGGGGGGACAAGTAAAGAATGCTCCTCTCATACTTTTGATGAGCAGGCCCTTTTAAGGAATCATAGTGTAAAATGTATTCCTTATTTAGCCTCGGAGTTTCTCACTTGCTAAGAGGTTCACCTCCACAGCAATTTTCAATTGCACTGAAGAATATTGCACAAAACAAATCTGTCCAAGCCCGGCAAGTTCATTTGAATCTGTACAGAACACTTAACAATCTCCTCCCCAGCAATTCAAAACAATCGTCCTGTCCCTTTAGACGTTACTTTAGACTTTAGACCTTGGAGATACAGCATGGAAACAGGCCCTTCGGCCCACTGAGTTCCCGTTGACCAGCGATCATTCCTTCTTCTCCTTGGGTAGAAGATACAGAAGCTTGAAAGCGGCACCACCAGGCTCAGGAGCAGCTTCTTCTTCCCCTCTGTTATCAGGCTTCTGAATGGTCCTTCCATAAGCTAGAGTACCGTCCAATTCACCTCTACCCCATTGTGGACAATGGACTTTGTCTATGGAACTGATGCACTACAATGAGCTATATTCTACACTCTGTATCTTCTCCTTTCCTCTACCTATTGTACTGGAATCTAGCTTGATGGTATTTGTGTATATTATCTAATTGGATTGGATAGGATGCAAAACAAAACTATTCATTCTACCTCAGTACACATGGCAATAATCAGCTTAAATCTTAAAGAACATAATATAGTTGCTGTACAAAAGAACTGTAACCATCTTTCTTTCTCGTGTCTTCAGCATTTATATTTAGCAGAATTATCCTGTGGTTGGACTTGATGGGATACAGATATGAAAAATATGGAATAGGCACTTTATAGTTTTAATCAATCCCAAAGGTGAGCAGCACTGTGGTAGAGTTGCTGCCTTACAGTGCCAGAGACCTGGGTTCAATCCTGACTACGGGTGCTGTCTGTAAGGGGTTTGTCCGTTCTCCCTATGACTGCCTGGGTTCTCTCCAGGTGCTCCGGTTTCCTCCCACTTTCCAAAGACACACAGGTTTGTAGGTTAAATGGCTTGGGTAATATTGTAAAATTGTCCCAAGCGTGAAGGATAGTGCTAGTGTGCGGGGTGATTGTTGGTCGGCGTGGGCTCGCTGGGCCGAGAGGGCCTGTTTCCACGCTCTATACCTATACTAAGTGAAACTAAACGTAGAGGATCTCTCAGTGGAATTGACGGCATGTTTGGGCTAGCTGATGCCAATCAGCTGCTGGTCTGAAAGGCGTAATGAACGAATAGCTGCCTCCTTTTTACAGTGGAGGTGAGAGTGTAAACCGAGGCTTTCAAACACTGAAATGCTTTCAGCAACTGAAGATCAAATTCAACAAACCATGCCCTCCTGTCTGTGGTCAGAATTGCTTATCCTTGTTTCGTGAAAGCAATTAATTTGAAGCTGAGCAATGGATTTCTTTGCATGCCGTCCTAATGCACTGTTTACTGAGCAGATGTCAGAGACAATCTATCCGTGAAGTCTTTTGTCATCGAGTCTCATGTTCTGGCCAAGATTCAAGTTGCCGGCTCCACTCTCCTCATGCCCAGTTTCAGTCTTTGATCATTGCAATGGTTCAGTGGTTCTTTATTCGTTTGGTTTTTCATTTAGTTTAGTTTAGTTTTCTGTCAAGTGCTTAGTTTGATGTCAACGTTGGCTCTTACTTTCTGTGCCCTGAGTGTTTGCTGCGGGAGGAGCCCCCAGGGCATAAAGGTTGAAGGTGGCCGGGTGAGGAGAGAGACAACGGTTTGTGGGATGATCCGGACGGAGGTGACGGCTGCAATCAGTCCTTAAAGCCAGTTGGGACTGTGAAAATGGTGCCAGAACATGGCAACTCTTGCCTATAGATTTAGTGTGCGCTGTTCCTATACATTCTGTACTAATCAGGGATTTATGTATGGCAATTATCTTACTGACCTGTATACAAAAAATACAATTACACAGTGCCCTAGTACCAAGGCAATTGTGGTCACAGCCCAGACCATCACACAAACCAACCTCCCTGCCATTGACTCCATCCACACCTCACGCTACCTCGACAAGGCCACCAGCATAATCAAGGACCAGTCCATTCCCTCTTCTCCCTTCCCCCATCAGGCAAGATGTACAGAAGTGTGAAAACGTACACCTCCAGATTCAGGGACAGTTTCTTCCCAGCTGTTATCAGGCAACTGAACCATCCTATCACCAACTAGAGAGCGGTCCTGACCTCATATCTACCTCATTGGAGACCTTTGGGCTATCTTTAGTCGGACTGTACTGTGCAGTACATCTTGCACTAAACTTTATTCCCTTTATCCTGTATCTGTACACTGTGGACGGCTTGATTGTAATCATGTGTAGTCTTTTCTCTGACTGTAGCACACAACAAAAAAAGCTTTTTAACTGTACCTCGGTACACATGACAACTAAACTAAACTAGTGTTGTGTAGTGTTCAGAAGCCTGATGGCTGTTGGGAAGAAGATGTTCTTGAACCTGGTGGTCACAGTTTTCAGTTTCCTGTACCTTCTTGCCAATGGTAGTAGTGAAATGAGAGCATGGCCAGCGCAGTGTTGGGCTTTGTTGATGATGGCTGCCTTCCTGAGGCAATGCCTCCTCTGCTAGAGTAAAGGGCCTGCCCCACGAGCATGCGACTCCATGCGGCAAGCGCGACCTAATGTGGTCGCTTGAGCCGTACGGCCTCGCGGGGCCGGTCCCACTTTGATCGCTGGAGCCGTATGGAGGTGTGCGGAGCTGGTCCCGACATCGCGCGGGTCTCCGAAAAACTGACCATGTTCAAAAATTCCACGCGGCAACGGCCTGTCGGCCCGCAGCCGCCTCAACGCCGTACGCACCGCCTCAACGGGCGGATGCAGCGTCTTGACGCCGTACTTCATGTGCGAACTTCCCGCAGACTTCGCTCGAACTTCAAGTCACTCACTCGACCTCCGCGCGGCCCCCGCTTCCGGTTTGGTCGCGCTTGCCGCATGCAGGCGCATGCTGGTGGGACCGGCCCTGTACGGGGATCACTCGACCTCCGCGCGGCCCCCGCTTCCGGTTTGGTCGCGTTCGCCGCATGCAGGTCGAATGCTCGTGGGACAGGCCCTGTAGAGTTTGAAGAAGGGTCTTGACTCCATGTTCTCCAGAGATGCTGCCTGACCCGCTGATTTACTTCAGCACTTTATGAAACTGTCCTCCTATAGATCTCTTTGACGGTGCATTTTCTCATGGTCTTAGATTGTGCATCTGTTGGACCTGAGGGTCTGAACCACAGTAGGAGGTTGGGCTGGCTCGGACTTTACTCCTTGGAGTGAAAAAGGACAAGGGATGATCTTACGGAGATGTATAATATCATGAGGGGAATGGATAGGGTAGATGCATAGTCTTTTACCCAGAGTTAGGGAATCCAGAACCAGATGACATATTTTCAGTTTTTCACTACACCTTGGAACACATGACAATAAACTAAATGGTCATGGCCCTGTCCCACGGTACAAGTTCATTCCAAGAGCTCTCTCGCGTTTAAAAAAAATCAAAAAATAAGCACGGAGAATGAATGCAGCGGGTACGTCGGAGCTCGGGGAAGTCTCTTAGCAGCTCATACCGCTAACGGCAGGCACTCGGGAAGACTCGCTAATGGCAGGTAAGCTCGGGAAGACTCGTGAAGATTTTTCAACATGCTGAAAAATGTCCACGAGAGCCCCGAGTACTGACGAGTGGCCATTACCGTAAATCTCCGAGTTCGAATCAGGGCAAACTCGGGAGAGCTCTTGGAATGAACTCGTACCGTGGGACAGGGGTTTCACGGTGGCGCAGCGGTAGAGTTGCTGCCTTACAGCGAATGCAGCGCCGGTGACCCGGGTTCGATTCCGACTACGGGCGCTGTCTTTATGGAGTCTGTACGTTCTCCCCGTGATCTGTGTGGGTTTTCTCCGAGATCTTCGGTTTCCTCCCGCACTCCAAAGACGTCGAGGTTCGTAGGTTAATTGGCTAGATAAATTGGCTTGATAAAATGTAAAAATTGTCCAACTTTCAGTATAGTCCCTGGTGGACTCTTTGGAAGTAATGACCACCAGGTGCAAGGTGAACTAAACTAAATTAAACCATGCTCTAAGGTGGCTGATGCCCATCCCCGCATTCTTTAATCAGCCTAACCTCTGAACTCTTTTCACAGGTAACTGTTTGGACAACATGCTTCTACGAAGTACGGGCAAGCTGAGTGTGGAAAACAAGGGGGAGTATGGAGACAGCACAGTGTCAACGCCTCCTCAGAGGGATCTGTGGTGCCACTGCCACCACCATTGTCCTGAAGAGTCTGTGAACAACACCTGCAAGTAAGTTAGTGGCACAGCGGCCTCACATACCGTCCACATACAGTGAGATGTTGCCATAAGGCAAAGGAGCAGAACTAGACTATTCACCCCATCAAGTCTACTCCACCATTCAATCATGGCTGATCTGCTTTTCGTTCTCCTGCCTTCTCCGAGGAACCTTTGACACCCTCACTCTGGCATTGTACGGTAGAGCGTACAGTGCCACTGTGCCGCCCACGTCTTTGTGTACTGGTCGCCCATTCTGATTTCTCCAGAGATGCTGCCTCACCTGCTGAGTTACTCCAACAGTTTTTTTTTGTTGCGTGGTATACACCAGCATCTGCAGTTCTCTGCTTCGAATACTTTAATACAGTTTACAGATGCAGCATGGAAACAGGCTCTTCGTCCCACCGAGTCCACGCCAACTATTGATCACCCCTTCACACTTGTTCTATATTATTCACATCCTACACGGGGGCAATTTACACAAGGAAATTAACCTACAAACCTGCACGTCTTTGGAATGTGGGAGGAAACCGGAGCATCCGGAGGTAACCCATGCAGCCACAGGGAGAACGTACAAACTCCGTACAGACAGCACCCGTAGTCAGGATCGAACCCTGGTCTCTGGCGCTGTAAAGCTGCATCGATCACTCGTATACACCAGTTCTATGTTATCCCACTTTCTCATCCACTCCCAACACACTAGTGTGCAATTTACAGAGGGCCAATTAACCTACAAACAAACCCGCACATCTTTGGGATGTGTCCGTCTTCTAAACTAGACTGATCCTCTCTGCCTAAGTGCTCTTTGTTATCTGCGTCGGGTTTATTGCAATTACATTTCTGTGTCCACAGAACAGATGGCTACTGTTTCACCATCATGGAGGAAGGAGACTCTGGAGGGCACGTCATCACCTCTGGATGTCTGGGCAAAGAGGGCTCGGACTTCCAGTGCCGGGTGAGTAGCCTTGGTGTATACCTTCTCCTGAAGTCTTTCAAAACGTTTTTTTCTATAGTCAGGGTATCAAAACCAAAAGGGAATAAGTAGACTATCTTTGATCGGACTTTACTGGACATTATCTTGCACGAAGGGTGGCATGGTGGCACAGCAGTGGAGGTGTAGTCTCACAGCGCCAGAGACCCAGGTTCAATCCTGGCCACGTTGTAGTCTGTACAGAGTTTGCACGTTCTCCTTGTGACTGCGTGGGTTTTCTCCAGTTGCTCCAGTTTCCTCCCACACTCCAAAGACATGTAGGTTTGCATGTTAATTGGCTCTGATAAAGATTGTATATTGTCCCTAGTGTGCAAGATAGTGCTAGTATACGGGGTGATCGTTGGTCGGCGCGGATTTGGTGGGCCGAAGGACCTGTTTCCGCGCTGTATCTCTAAACTAAAACTAAACTAAACTAAGGAACTGCAGAAGGTACACAAAATTGCTGGGGAAACTCAGCGGGTGCAGCAGCATCTATGGAGCGAAGGAAATAGGTGACGTTTCGGGCCGAAACCCTTCTTCGGAACTGCAGATGCTGGTTCATACCAAAGATAGATACAGTGTGCTGGAGCAGGACAGGCAGCATCTCTGGAGAGAAGGAATGGGTGACGTTTTCAGGTCAAGACCCTACTTCAGGGTCAGAGGGGAGTGGGAGATTGTAACCTACACGTGGCCCACCCTGTTTCAACGAATGCAATCAACCTGGCGTGCACAAACAGAAGATCAAACAGAACAAGTTGTCTTACAACTTTAGGCTGTGCACGCCCCACGCAAGAAGAAGAAGGGACGGAGGGAGGAGGGGAACCTCTTCAAAGTAGGCACAGCTTGGGGAGATTTCGCAGTGGAGCAGCCTGAAGTTGGGTCTCCATTCCTTCTCTCCAGAGATGCTGCCTGTCCCACTGAGTTACTGCAGCATTGTGCATCTATCTGCAGAACTCAGACCTGTAAGTGGGTTTTCAGCTCTGTGGTTACCATGTGACCAGGCAGCATCGCTCTTGTGCCCAGTGGCCGTGGCCGCACTTTGCAGCAGTTAATCTTGAGGGCGTGCAGCGGTGTGGAACCCCGCCCGCCCGCCCGGTGTAAACTAGTGGCAACAGAACACCATAAAACTCCCCTTTCACACGGGCAGGTGTCATCAATCTGATCCGCGCTGATTGGAGCCAGATTTCACACAGATCCGCTGACGCATAAATCACACAAGAGCGGAGAGGAAGGATTTCAGCTCAGGGTTTTGACCTGTAATTGTGTGCATGTGTAATGAATGTGCTGTACCAACTTCACAGAGTGCAGGGTCCCCTGTCGTATGAACACCGTATAGTTCCTCTCTTGCTGTGGCAGATTTGTTCAACTGTACAGACCACCCGAAGGCAGAATTGTTAGGGGAGGTAATTTATTGAATTTCCTTCAGGACAACTCACCGTTTTATTAAGTCTTTTATCCTTGGCGCGCAGGAGGATGAGGGGCGATCTCAGAGACGTGTACAAACGCATGATAAGAATAGATTGGGTTGTCTCTTGCCCAGAGTAGGGGAAGCAAGAACCAGAGGACATAGGTTTAAGGTGAGGGGGAAAAATGTAATAGGAATCTGAGGGGCAACGTTTTCGCACAAAGGGTGGTGGGTGTATGGAAGGAGTTGCTGGAGGAGATAGTTGAGGCAGGGCTAATTGCAACGTTTAAGAAACAATTACACAGGTACATGGATAGGACAGGTTTGGAGGTATATGGGCCAAACACCGCCAGGTGGGACTAGTGTCACTGAGACATGTTGGTCGGCGTGGGCAAGTCGGGCTGAAAGGCCTATTTCCACACTGACCCTGTGGATCGTGCCCAACCTGTCTTCCCTCAGTGCTGACTCTTGCAGACTTTACTTTACATTTTAGACTCAGATACAGTGTGGAAACAGGCCCTTCAGCCCACCAGGTCCATGCTGACCAAGCCATCCGTACTCTAGTTCTACCGTACATTTTAATTTACTTTAGAGATAAAACGTGGTAACAGGCCCTTCGTGCCACAGAGTCCCACCGACCAAGAATCGCCCCGTACACCAGCACTGGCCTGCACACTATGGACAATTTGAAATTTACAGAATCCAATTAACCTACAAATCTATACCTCTTTGGAGTGTGGTAGGAAACCGGAGCACCCGGAGAAAACCCACGTGGTCACAGGGAGAATGTACAAGCTCCATACAGACAGCACCCAAAGTCAGGATTGATCCCGGGTCTCTGGCACTGTAAGGCAGCAACTCTACCGCTGCGCCACCGGGACACCCCAAAGAACCTTGGAGTATTGTGTTTGGTTTTGGTCACCCTGCTATCGGAGATATATATTAGGCTGGTAAGGGTGCAGCGAAGCAACCAGTCAATTTTAAACAAAACTAACGTAGTGAAAAATGGCGAAGTGAACGCAGCATGTTACTGAAGATAGACACAAAGTGCTGGGGTTACTCAGCGGGCCAGCCAGCATCTCTGGAGTAAAAGGATGGGTGATGGTTTGGCTCGACACCCTTCTTCAGACTAAAAGTAGAGGGGAGGGAACTGAAGGTAAGAAAAGGCCAGGATAAACCGGCAACGAGGAAATGACCAAGGAAGGATGGAATCCATAAAGGCGCATTGTTGGCTGGGGAAGAGGTGATAATGAAGGGATACAAGGATGCGAACAGTGAAATCGTAAGATGATTAAGGTAGGGGAGGGGAGGAGGGAGAGATTGCAAAGGTTACTTGAAATGAGAGAAATCAAAGTTCATACCGCTGGGTTGTAAGCTGCCCAGTGTTATTGCCTGTAGAAGGAATTTGAATATAAATGAAGTACCCTTTTTTTGATTGATAATGTGCATTGAGGATGTCTGATCTAAAAAAAAAGATTTTTTAGTTTATTATTATTGTCAGAGTGAAAAGGTGCAGTGAAAAACCTCTTTGGTTGCATGCTATCCAGTCAGTGAAAACACTATACATGATTATGGCTCGAAGGGCCAAATGGCCTCCTCCTGCACCTATTTTCTATGTTTCTATGGTTACAATCAAGCTGTATATAGTGTGCAAATACAGGATAAAGGGAATTACGTTTAGTGCAAATAAAGTCCAGTAAAGTCCAATTAAAGATACTCCGGGGAGTCTCCAATGATGTAGATGGTTGATCAGGACTGCTCTCTGGTCGGTGATAGGATGTTTAGTTGCCTGATAACAGGTGGAAAGAAACATCATTGTTCCCCTCTCCATTATCCTTCCTATTGGAAAATCCCCTCAACATTCCTGAAAATATGTCTGAATTGGAATATTAAGAAGGGAAAGGGTGACTGAGTGTGGCGGTGGTTGTAAATGGTGGCACAGCGGGTAGAGCAGCCGCCTCACAGCCCCAGTGACCCGGGTATGATCCTGACCTCGCATACTGTTTGTGTGGAGTTTGCACGTACTCCCTAGGACCGCATGGATTTCCTCCAGGTGCTCCAGTTTCTTCCCCCCCCCCCCCCCCCCACACATTCCAAAGACGTACGTGTTTTGTAGGTTAATTAGCTTCTGTAAGTTGCCCCTCGTGTACAGAGTAGGTGCAGAAGTAGAATAAGGTAGAACTAGTGTGAACGGGTGATCGATGGTCGGCGCGGACTCGATGGGTCGATGGCTCTGTTTCCATGTGTATCTCTAAACTAAACTAAATTAAACTAAACTAAATGATTAGAAAACAAGTCCATGGTTGTGGTCGCATTAGGGTTGTGCAGGTCGGTTCAGGAACCCGATGGTTGTAGGAAAGTATCTGTGGTGACCCTGCGCAGGCTACTGGAGCTCCTGCACGATGGTAGCCGTGGACACAGCGTGGACTTGGTGGGCCAAAGGGCCAGTTTCCATGAAGTACCTCTAAAATAAACCAAAACAGATAGAAAGAGAAGAATGAAGAAGGTAGACAAAAATGCTGGAGAAACTCAGCGGGTGAGGCAGCATCTATGGAGCGAAGGAAATAGGCGACGTTTCGGGTCGAGACCCTTCTTCAGACCCGAAACGTCGCCTATTTTCCTTCTACCTATTTTTGTCTACCTTCGATTTTCCAGCATCTGCAGTTCCTTCTTAAACAGAATGAGGAAGGAATTTTTTTCAAAAGATATGAATGTTCTCACCAGTTTATACTTTGTAATTCACTCTTCCTCCTTTTCCGGTTTAGGACACACCCAAGTCATCGCAACGGAGAGCGATCGAGTGTTGCACAGACCGAGATTTCTGCAATCGAGATCTACACCCCACCCTTCCACCCCAGGACAGCATAGGTAAAGTGTAAGAGGCATGAATAATGAAAGAACTGGATAGAGTCATATGATCACAAGGAATAGGAATAGAATTAGGCCCATTGGGCCCATCAAGTCTACTCCGCCATTCAATCATGGCTGATCTATCTCTCCCTCCTAACCCCATTCTCCTGCCTTCCCCCTATAACCTATGACACCTGTGGAGAGGATGTTTGCACTGGTGGGAAAGTCTAATACCAGAGGGCATCGCCTCAGAATAAAAGGACGTACTGTAGAAAGGAGATGAGGAGGAATTTCTTTAGCCTGAGGGTGGTGAATCTGTGGATCTCATTCCCACAGACGGCCCTGGAGGCCATCAGTGGGTGTTTTAAAAGTGGAGATTGATACGTTGTTGATTAGTAAGGGTGTCAAAGGTTACGGAGAGAAGGCAGGAGAATGATGTTGAGAGGGGAAAAATTGTTCCCCCATGAACGAAAGCCGATGTAAACTCAATAGGCCAAATGGCCTAAATCTGCTCTTATGTCTTATGGTCCTATGGTGCCATCTCACAGTATGTGAACTGTATTCATTAAATATTACTGCCCAGAGTGGAACAAGAGGAATGAATTGATAGAGATTAAAGAAAAGGTGCTGCAGCAATTGAGACGAACTGGATTGGACTTCAAAAGCCAATAGCTTGCAGTTTATCCCACAAACTCTTCACTGTTTGTGTCTCAGTTTGTGGATTCTTATCTTGATCTCAAATCTCATGCGAGGTTACTGTCCTGACCATGTACTCGAACTGAAGTTACTAATTTTAAAGTCTGTGAATGAAAGATTTTTCTTAAAGGTGTAGTGAAGTTTGGGTGTTTGAGTTATAGAGTCATATATAGCACGAAAACCCAACATACCCACGGTGACCAAGATGCCCCATCTACATCCCAGTCCCATCTACCCACGTTTGGCCCATATCCCTCCAAACCTTCCCTGTCCAGTTACCTGTCCAAATGTCTTTTCAATGTTGTTTATTACCAGCCTCAACTACCTCATCTGGCAGCTCGTTATATATACCCAACCCCCTATGTGTGTAAAAAGTGTTCCTCAAATTCCTATTAAATCTCTCCCCTCCCACCTTATACCTACTGTATGTCCTTAGACTTTAAAGATACAGCGCAGAAACAAACCCTTCGGCCCACAGAGTCCGTGCCGCCCAGCGATCAACCCAGTACACTAGCACTATCCAACACATCAGGGACAATTTACAATTTTACAGAAGCCAATTAACGTACAAACCTGCATGTCTATGGAGTGTGGGAGGAAACTGGTGCACCCGGAGAAAACCCACACGGTTAAAGGGAGTACATACCAATTCCATACAGACAGCACCGTAGTCATGATCGAACCTGGATCTCTGACCATGTTAAGGCAGCAATTTTACAGCTGCGCCCCTGTGCCTCCTTATGGAGTTAGGTCACAGGTCAGCTGTGTTTCCCTGCGCATAGCACCATGTTCAATGGGCTGAATGGCCTGCTCCCGTGACGAAATTCCAGCGTTCACACAAATAAAAAACTGAAAGAGCCAGCAGTTCATAGAAACAATATGCTGGAGTAACTCAGAGGAACAGGCAGCATCTCTGGAGAGAAGGAATGGGTCAGCAGTTCAGACAGGCACCGAGGAACTGTGATCCGCCCATGATTTGCCAAAGAAAAACAAAATAGTTGATTCTTTCCCAAGTTCGCTCACATCCTTAGGAGTTTGAACTCGGCAATAAAAATAGACCTATTTAGCAACAAACAACAGAATTCCTTCTGGAAACGCAAACAGGTAGTGAATTAACAACTTGCCTTTCTTTAACCGAATAAATATACCATATTCCTCGCCAGAACGCTGAGATTAGTTGGGGAGAGGTGGAAAAACAGCCAACATAATCAGAGACTTGTCCCACCCCGGACATTCCTTCTTCTCTCTGCTCCTGTCTGGCAGAAGGCACAGAAGCTTGAAAGCGAGCACCACCAGAATCAGGAACAGCTTCTTCCCCTCTGTTATTAGGCTTCTGAAAGGACCTTCCATAAGCTAGGGTTCTATCCGATTCACCTCTACCCCATTGCAGCCACTAGGTTCTCTCTCTGGAATTGATGCACTACAATAGCTGAGAACTATATTCTGCACTTATTATCTTCCCTCTTTTATATCTGTATTGTATCTTCTTCTTCTTGCGTATGGCGTGCACAGCCTAAAGTAGGATAACTTGTTCTATTTGATCTTATTTGATTGCGCACGCCGGGTTGATTGCATTCGTCGAAACAGGGCGGACCACGTGAAGGTTGCAATCTTCCACCCCGTGTTGTATCTGATTGTACCTGTGTATGGTATATCTGGACTGATTGGATAGCATGTGACACGACGCTTTTCATTGTATGTTTGGTTACACATGAGAGTAATAAACATAGAATATAGAAGAGTACAGCACAGGAACAGGCTCTTTAGCCCACAGTATGTGCCAAACATGATGCAAACTTAAACTGATCTCATCTGCCTATATCCCTCTATTCCTTGTACTTCCATGTGCCTTTCTAAAATCTCCTTAAACAAAATGATCGTATCTGCCTCCATCACCATCCCTGGTAATGCGTTCCAGGCCCCAGCCACTCTGTAAAAACCGCACATCTCCATTAAACTTTCTGTGTAGGAAAGAACTGCAGATGCTGGTTTAAATCGAAGATAGAAATAAAATGCTGGAGGAACTCAGCGGGACAGGCAGCATCTCTGGAGAGAAGGAATAGGTGACGTTTTTGGTCAAGAAATGGGTGGGACAAAAATAGAATGTAGTTGGAGACTAGGGTTGCCAACTGTCCCGTATTAGCCGGGACATCCCGTATTTTGGGCGAAATTGGTTTGTCCCATATGGGACCGCTCCTTGTCCCGTATTTGACTGCTACTACTTGGGTCGAGGGGACTGTCGGGTCGGACAGCTGCGTCAGGCCTCGCATCACCCGTCCCGACGTAGAGCAGCCATGGAGTGCAGCAGCAGCGCCTCGCCCGTGGCCCCGTCAGTCGGCAGCCCGGCCAGCTGTCCGACCTTTGGACCTTCGCTTACAGCCGACATCACTACCCCTCCTTCTCTTGGTCGATCATGAGTTGGATGGGGTGCTGGACCAAAACTTTTCAGCTGGCCCGCCAGCTGGGCTTTGTGTGCAGTCCAGCACCCGGGCCAACTCATCATTCACCCAGCCACGGCCGAGTCGGTCAACTAATTGCCGTCGGGAATTTGTCCCTTATTTTGACCTTTTGTCCCTT
Source organism: Amblyraja radiata (assembly GCF_010909765.2). NCBI lineage: Eukaryota > Metazoa > Chordata > Chondrichthyes > Rajiformes > Rajidae > Amblyraja > Amblyraja radiata. The sequence goes on from NC_045956.1 coordinate 60,218,718, forward strand.
ATTTGGGAGTGAGAAAGTTGGCAACCCTATCGGAGACAGTCACACTGGTGGGAGAACTGGGAAGGGGGAGGGGATGGAGAGAGAGGGAAAGCAAGGGATATTTGGAGTTAGAGAAGTCAATGTTCATACCGCTGTGGTGTAAGGGACAGGAACGGTGGGGCAGAAAGGAGAGAGGAGGGAGGAGGGGGGATAGGGAGAGCAGAAAGGGGGGGGAGGGGGAGAAGAGAGTGGAGGAGGAGAAAGATGGAGCGAAAGGGTGGCCAGGGAGAGGGATGGTGGGAAAGGAGGAATGAGGGGAAGGTGGGAAAGGAGGAATGAGGGGAAGGTGGGAATGGGGTGTGGAAAAGTAAACAGGAGGTAGAAAGGGGGATGGGGAGGAGAAAGGATGGAGGGGGAGGGGAGTTAGGGGGACGAAAGGGGGCAGGGGGAAAAGGGTGCAAAGTGGGAGGGGAAGGGGAAGGGGAAAGGGTTAGTCTTAGGTTAGTCTCGCCTGGTCTTCATACAGTCTGATTGCACCGACTGACTGGTACAACATGCAGACCTTGCATAATAGCTCTCGACAAATTGAACTCACTGATGTTAACATCAAAGGAGATTCTGTGGTGAACAGCTGGTGTGATGATATTCCTGAGGGAGGTTAGAGACCAGGGCTGTGCGAATGTATACAACTGCTTGCCGTGGAGACTAGTGAAGGATTACCTGTAACGATTCCAATTAGTTTCTCATCGCCTTTGATTCTGTTTGAACGTTGAGACCGTTTCAAAACTATTCTGAAGCTGTTTCAAAGCACATCTCCCGCCTGATTATCATTGGTCTGTCATGGCCATTTAAGCTGACTGTCATATTTAATCAAAATCCCAAATCAGAGCCGTGTGCGTAGAGAAATCAAAGGACTTTTAAAGTTAAGCAATCTTTACATGGGATGAATAATATCCCAAGTATTCCGGGGTTGGGGGAGGGAAAGATAGTTTGACGATACTGTTCTCCCAAGGAACAACTTGGAATACAAATTGGAGGAACAGCACTTCATATTTTGCTTGGGCCACTTACAACCCAGGGGTATGAATTTGATTTTTCTAACTTCAAGTAACCCCTGCCCTCCCTCTCTCTCCGTCCCACCCCCACCCTAGTCGTCGTACTAGTTTCACTGTCGTCCTGCTGAGGTTCCCTGTTTGTACTATCATTATCACCTTCCCCACTGCCAACAGGGCTGCACGGTGGCGCAGCGGTAGAGTTGCTGCCTTACAGCGTCAGAGACTCGGGGTCGATCCCAACTACTGGTGCTGTCTGTATGGAGTTTGTACGTTCTCCCCGTGAACACATGGGCTTTATCCAAGATCTTCGGTTTGCTCCCACAATCCAAAGACGTACAGGTTTGTCGGTTAAATGGCTCAGTATAAATGTAAATTGTCCCTAGTGTACGTAGTGTAATGTTAATGTGCGGAGATCGCTGGTCGGTGCAAACTCAGATGGCCGAAGAGCCTATTTCCGCACTGTGCCTCTAAACTAAACTAAACTAAACTAAACTAAACTAAACTAAACTAAACTAAACTAAACTAAACTAAACTAAACTAAACATTGATTCAGGTTCAGATTCAGATTCGACTTTAATTGTCATTGTCGGTGTACAGTACATAGACAATGATAGTCAGAGTGAGGCCAAACTCAAATTGGAGGAACAGCACCTCATATTTTGTTGGGCAGCTTACAGCCCAGTGGTGTGAATATTGATTTCTCTAACTTCAAGTATTTTTTTCTTTAAACCAACAATGGACCATTGTGGGCTCCACCTTTCCTTGATCAACGTTGCTGGCTTTGATCTGTCTTTTTGCATATCTTTCATTAATTTGTTCTGTACCTTTTTCATATCTCTCGGTTCCCTCTCCCCTGAACACCTCTCAGTCTGAAGAAGGGTCTCGACCCAAAAAGTTACCTATTCCTTTTTTCCAGAGATGCTGCCTGACCCGATGAGTTACTCCAGAATTTTGTGTCTATCTTGGTGATGGAATACTTTCCACTTGCCCAGATGAGGTTTAGTTGCAACAGAAGCTCAAAGCTTATATTGGGCAAGTTTTGGGCCCCATATCTGAGGAGGAATGCGGTGGAGCTTAAAATGGTCCAGAGGAGGCTTATGAGAAGCCTCGATTGTAATCGTGTATAGTCTTTCCACTGACTGGTTAGCATGCAACAAATGTTTTTCAGTGTACCTCGGTACACGTGACAATAAATTAAACTAAATTAATATTGAAAGGCCTGGATAGAGTGGATGTGGAGATTATGTTTCCACTAGTGGGAGAGTCTAGGACCAGAGGGCACAGCCTCAGAATAGAATAACATATCTTTAGAATGAAGATGAGGAGGAATTCCTTTAGCCAAAGGGTGGTGAATCTGTGGAATTTATAATCACAGATGGCTGTGGAGGACGTCAACAAGAATTAAAAAAACTGCAATTGATTAGTAAAGATGTCTATAATGCCCCTGTCCCACTTAGGAAACCTGAACGGAAACCTCTGTAGACTTTGCGCCCCACCCAAGGTTTCCGTGCGGTTCCCGGAGGTTGCAGGTAGTGGAAGCAGGTAAGGAGACTGACAAAAACCTCCGGGAACCTCCGAAAACCGCACGGAAACCTTGGGTGGGGCGCAAAGTCTCTAGAGGTTTCCGTTCAGGTTTCCTAAGTGGGACAGGGGCATTAGGTTATGGGGAGAAGGCAGGAGAATGGGGTTGAGAGGGAAAGATAGATCAGCCATGATTGAATGGCGGAGTAGACGATGCTCCGAATGGCCTAATTCTTCGCCTATGTCTTATGAGCACATCCACTACAAGGGGAAAGGAACAGGGGTATTGGGAGGAGGGAAGAGGAAGAAAAAGGGAAAGGCCTGTTTCCATGTTGTTAGACTCTATTATCATGAATGTACAGAATCTTTTACCTGGGGTAGGGGTAGGGGTAGGGTAGGGGAATCAAGAATCAGAAGTCATAGGTTTAAGGTGAGAAGGACAAGATTTAATAGGAACCTGAGAGGCAACTTTTTCCACACAAAGGGTGATGGGTGTATGGAACGAGCTGCCAGAGGATGTAGTTTAAGAGGTGCAGTAACAATATTTAAATGGCAATTGACAGGTACATGGATAGGAATGGGTCGGATGAACATGGACATAGAATATCGAACAGTACAGCACAGGAATTGGCCCTTCGGCCCTCAGTGTCCAGCCGAACATGATGCCAAGTTAAATTAATCCCAGCTGCAAGGACGTGATCCATATCCTTCTATTCCCTGCATATATATGTGCCCATCCAAAAGCGCTTTAAAAGCTACTGTTGTATCGACCTCCACCACCACCCCCGGCAGCGCATTCCAGGCACCCACCAGGCTTTGCTCCTCTCACTATAGAACGATGCCATCTAGCCATTTGACATTTCCAACCTGGGTGGAATATGGGTCAAACGTGGCAAGTGGGACTGACTAGGATGGGCAACTTGGTCGGCATGGACAGATGGGCCTGTTTCCGTGCTGTATGACTCAATGGCTGCAGCAGTTGTAGAACCATACAGTGTGGAAACAGGCCCTTCGGCCCAACTTGCCCACACCGACCAACATGCCCCATCTACACTAGTCCTATCTGTCTGCTTTTGACCCATATCCCTTCTAAATCTGTCCTTTCCATGTTCCTGTCACGTGGCACCGACGAACAATGAAAATCATTTATAGCGTGCTAACCAGTCAGCGGAAATATTATACATGATTATAATCGGGCCGCCCACAGTGTACAAGTACAGGATGATAAGAATAACATTTAGTGCAAGATAAAATCCGATCAAAGATAGTCTGATGGTCTCCAATGAGATAGATAGTAGGTCAGAACCGCTCGATAGTTGGTGATAGGATAGTGTGACATGATAACAGCTGATAGTATCTGCCTCAACTACCTCCTTCAGCAGCTTGTTACATGTGCCTAATATCCTTTGTATAAAAAAAGTTGTCCTTCAAATTCCTGTTAAATCTGAGCTGAGTTGCTCCAGCACCGTGCTGTTATGTAAAGCAGCATCTGCAGGTCCTTGTTTCTAACAATATTTGTTATTTAGCCACTTGCTCCTAAACCACCCACCTCCCATAGAGCTGAAATAAATGAGCAAACTAGGTCAATGAAATGGCAAGGTTGAATATTACTCCACGTCACCCTGTAGACAGTCAGCGGAGATTAGTGACGCTAACATAAATATTTTAAATGCAACCATCAGAGGTCATTTACTATCAGTGCAAGACAAATGACTTTCTCAATCAAAGTTGCATTCTTTTCAAAACCTTGCATTGATTGCTCATCAGCAACAAATTGTAAGGAAATGTATATATTTAAGTGGCACCATTCACATTCCTTTTAGAGCTTCCCAAAGCCCTTTGGCTTTAAAGCCGGTGAAATCCTTCTTATGTGCATTGCTGTAATGTGGGAAATGCAACAGTCAAGAACCAGAGGACATAGCAAGGTATAAGGCAAGAGAGGGAAAGATTTAATAGGAACCTGAGAGGCAACGTTTTCACCCAGAGGGTGGCGGGTATATGGGACAAACTGCCAGAGGTGGTTGTTGAGGCAGGTATTATTACAACTTTTAAAAAGCATATGGGCAGGTACATGGAGAGGAAACATTTGGAGGGATATGGGCCAAATGCAGGACAAAATTAGGGCATATGGTATTGGGGGTAGGGTACTGACATGGATAGAAAATTGGTTGGCAGACAGGAAATAAAGAGTAGGGATAAACAGGTCCCTTTCAGAATGTCAGGCTGTGACTAATGGGGTATCGCAAGGCTCGGTGCTGGGACTGCAGCTATTTACAATATATATTAATGATTTAGATGAAGGGGTTAAAAGTAACATTAGTAAATTTGCAGATGACACAAAGCTGGGTGGCAGTGTGAACTGTGAGGAGGATGCTATGAGGATGCAGGGCGACTTGGACAGGTTGGGTGAGTGGGAAGATCTGGGGGTCCTTGTTCATCAGTCACTGAAAGTTAGCATGCAGGTACAGCAGGCAGTGAAGAAAGCGAAGGCATGTTGGCTTTCTTAACAAGAAGAGGAGTATAGGAGCAAAGAGGTCCTTCTGCAGTTGTACAGGGCCTTAGTGAGACCACGCCTGGAGTATTGTGTGCAGTTTTGGTCTCCAAATTTGCTTGCTATTGAGGGAGTGCAGCGTAGGTTCACGAGGTTAATCCCGGGATGGCGGGACTGTCATATGTTGATAGTATGGTGCGGCTGGGCTTGTATACTCTGGAATTTAGAAGGATGAGAGGGAATCTTATTGAAACATATAAGATTATTAAAGGTTTGGACACGCTAGAGGCAGGAAACATGTTCCTGATGTTGGGGGAGTCCAAAACCAGGGGCCACAGTTTAAGAATAAGGGGCAAGACATTTAGAATGGAGATGAGGAACAACTTTTTCACACAGGGTGTTGTGAATCTGTGGAATTCTCAGCCTCAGAAGGCAGTGGAGGCCAATTCTCTGGAGGCTTTCAAGAGAGAGTTAGATAGATCTCTTAAAGATAGAGGAGTGAAGGGATAAGGGGAGAAGGCAGGAACGGGGTACTGAATGTGGATGATCAGCCATGATCACAGTGAATTGCTGTGCTGGCTCGAAGGGCCGAATGGCCTACTCCTGCACCTATTGTCTACTGTCTATTGGGACTAGTGTAGATGGGCAAGTTGATTGAGATGGGCAAGTTGATTGGCATGGACAAGTTGGACTGAGGGGCCTGTTTCTATGTTGTATGACTGTATAACAATCAATGTGCATAGAACAACCATAATTACCAATGTGCTAATGACCAGCGATTTAGTTTTTTACTGACATTGATTGAGAAATGAATCCCGACCCAAAACATCGTTGGCCCATTGATACTACAGATACAGCCTGACTCGCTGAGTTTTTCCGACACTTTGTGTTTTGCTTATTTTCATGAGGTGCTTTTTTTGCAATAGATGGAGCAATCCTTCCATGCTTGGAAAATGTATGTCATAAAACCCCTAAGAGGGGCACAGTTTCCAAGTTCTTGGTGCATAGGAAAGCTGTTTGTGCAAGCCTGTGTTTTAATTGCTGATGGGAGGTTAGTTATGATATCATTTATTACCAGAATAAACTTGGACTCCCCACTGTATTGGAGTTGCCTCATAAGGAACGATTACGCAGGTTGAGCCTGTACTCAATCACGTTAAGAATAACATGAGCTGCTCTTAAGATTCCAATGAGGCTTGGTGAAACCATGCTGGGAGAATGTTTCACTCCATGGGGGAGTCATTGGAGCAGAATTTGGCCATTCGGCCCAACAAGTTCATTCTGCCATTCAATCATGGCTGATCTATCTTTCCCTCTCAACCCCATTCTCCTGCCTTCTCCCCATGAACCCTTGGCCCCCTTACTAATCAGGAACCTATCATCCCAACTTTAAAAATTCCCAATGACTGAGCCTCCTCCGCTGTCTGTGGCAATGAATTCCAGAGTCATCACCCTCTGACAAAATAAATTCCTCCTCATCTCCTTTCTACGTCCTTTTATTCTGAGGCTGTGTCCTCTGGTCCTAGACTATCCCACTGGTGGAAACATCCTCTCCACATCCACTCTATCCAGGCCAAGGCTCATGGTCATAGAGTCCTCGAGCTACACAGCAGGGAAACAGACCTTTCGGCCCACCTTGTCCATGCCAACCAAGTTGGCTTACTAGGCAAGTCCCATTTGTCTTTAGAGTTAGATTTTGACTGTCATATGTACCGGGGTACAGTGGAAAGATTTGTATTACATGTTATCCAAATCAAATCAGGTAATACTGCAGATAAATACAACCAATTATTTGACCCATAGCTTTCTAATCCCTTCCTATCTATATTTGCCCAATTGGCTTTTAAGAGTCATGATTGTATCCACTTCTACATTTTCCCCAGGCAGCACATTCCAGATACGGACTAAATGTATGGTTCTTTATTATCACATAGTGAAATTCCATTTTTTGCATACAGTTCTCTAAAGTATTGCCATAACCAGCACCATCCCCGATTAGTAAAAAGTGTACAGAAATAGTCCACTGCGACAGCGTGCAAGAGTTGCCAGGTTTAAGCACCCCTTTCAACGTGTAGTCCGGTCCGGGCACTCGGTCTCCTGGAGCGGTTCCCGATCTAGGCGAGCCCCAGGCTGCTGCAGGGCCTCCAGCCGTCACCACCAGCCGGATCGTCCAGCGAACCATCATCCCTCTCCTCGCCCGGCCACCTTCAGCCTTTGTGCCCCGAGGGGACTTTGGGGCAAAAAAGTTGCCCAAAGTCCCTCTTAATTCTCTCCCCTCTCAGTATAAGAAGGAGATGAGGCCATTTTATTTCCTTGGAGCATTGTGATTCTTTGGAATTTTCCACCCCAGAGATAGATTTTTGGAATGTCAGCAAGTGAAATGAGACAGGAAAATTGGGATTGAGGCCAAGATTTGATCGACCTTAATTTTATTGAATGACATATTTGCCTCCAAGGTTATTATGGTCTACAGCAGGGAAGGTTGAGGACAAATCATTGACACCAAACCACTTAGGTGGACTAGTTTAGAGATACAAGGTCAAAACAGACCCTTCAGCCCACCGAGTCCGTGCCGACCAGCAATCACCTCTGCACCAACACTATCCTACGCACTGGGGACTATTTACAGAAGCCAATTGACCTGCAAACACATGTGTCTTTGGAATGTAGAAGGGAACCGGAGCACCAGGAGAAAACCCACGCAGTCACGGGGAGAAAGTACAAACTCTGTACAGACAGCACACGTAGTCAGGATTGCACCTGGGTCTCTGGAGCTGTAAAGCAGATTGCCCCGTGCGTTTAGGGTATGCAATTTAGCATAAATTTCCAACTCTCTGAGGTAGCAGGCAGTTAATTCATGTTGAGACACGAGAGAATGGGCCAGTCAGACTACCGATGTGTGTGATTTGATATAAAATGAAAGAATGGTACTGGAAAATGATCATGTGTAGAGCAATTGGCAACTGTGAATCTGAGACAATATACTGCAGTTGCCACACAGTGGTGCAGCCACAGCCTCATGGTGTCAAAGACCCGGGTTTGTTCGATTCTCACTATGGCTGCTGTCTGTGTGGAGTTTGCCCATTTCCCTGTGACCACGTGGGTTTCCTCCCACATCCCAAGGACATGCAGGGTTTGTAGGTTAATTGGGTCTCTGTAAATTGCCTCCAGTGTGTAGGTGAGTGGTATAACACCAGGGGAGGTGATGGAAGTGTGTGTGGAATAAAAAGTGGGATCGATGTAGGATTATTGTGTAGATGGCTGGTTGATGGTCAGCAGATGTATTTATCCCAAAGATGTATTGGCCTCTGTAAAATTGCCCCTAACATGAAGGGAGTGGATGAGAAAGTTGGATAACATGGAACTTGTGTGAACGGTTGATCGATGGTCAGCGAGGTCTCTGTGGGACCTGTTTCCATGCTAAGCTTAAATAAAATGGGACAGAAGGAGTAACTTTGAAAATCACGTGAAGCCAGAATCTTGTCCAGCTGTTGAATTTGGTGTAACTGTGTGTTGGGAGCATGTGCAATGTAATGCCTGTATGCTTGCATCCAATGGAGAAGCACAGGAGAAGTTTGCTGACTCTGCAATATCTATGTCCAAGGAATATTCCCCATTGTTCTGGCTTTCCACCGTTTACTTTGACCATGCAAGCAGGTATTGATGTAAGCCCGCTGGATAGTTGGATGTTGCAAAGATTTGTAAAGTCATTAATTCAACCATGTTTAGAATCTGTGAGCTTTCACTGTTGTCTAGGATCAAACATAAGGTCATGTCATAAGTGCTAGGAGCAGAATGAGGCCATTTGGCCCATCAATGTCTTGGCTCGTCACAAAATGCTGGAGTAACTCAGCGGGTCAGGCCAGCATCTTTTCTTCAGACTGTGAGTCAGGGTGGAGGGAAACTGGAGAAATGGAAAGGTGCAAAGAACAAATGAATGAAAGGTATGCAAAAGGACAAATCAAAGCCAGCAACGGTGATCAAGGAAAGGTGGAGTCCACAATGGTTCATTGTTGGCTGTGGAGAAGGTGATAGCGAGTGGACACAAACAGTGAAACTAAGCATACGACGACCCGCATGGGGTTGGGATGGAGAGAGAGGGGGGATGCAAGGGTTACTTGAAGTTAGAGAAATCAAACCTCATACAGCTGGGTTGTGAGCTGCCCAAGCGAAAAATAGTGTTCTTCGACACTTACCACATGGAGACTCCAAAACTCTCAGTCTTATTTGAAGATGTGTTCATTGAAGGATTGTGGTTGCAAAGTAGTAATTATTTGAAGTTGTTTTAATTGAAGGATTGTGTTGCAAAGTGGTAATGAAACTCTGGGAGACATGGAATTCTTCAGATCATGTGCTAATTATTCTATGGCATCCACGTGTGCCCAGCTCATGTACACTGATGTTGACATATCATACACATGTACAACTGTACAACTCCTTCCTCTCCTGTTGTGGGGTAAACTGACTGCCCCCCTCCCCCCCTCCCCCCCGCCCCAATCTTTGCACATCCCCAATCCTTTCCACTCGTCACTTTAATTTCATGCTTCATATATTTTGTGTTTTTTATGACTGTTGGCAGACCAATTTCCCTCCTGCGATAAATAAAGTTCTATCGTATCGTATAGTGCATATCCCATGCATATATGTACATGCAAATACTCCAGGGCAGTGGCAGACTGGCCAGGGTGTCAGCTTGCCCGATGGCAAGTGGGCCCCTGATGAAGTGGGCCCCCTATATCAAGTGGGCCCCTGATGAAGTGGGCCCCCTTTGTCTCCTGGCAACCAATATTTTTAGACCCAGTCCGCTACTGCTCCAGGGAAAATGCCACTCGGCCCTTTGTGAGTGTGCTTCGGTTCAGGATTAGGGAGGTTCGGTTTATCATCATCACGTGTATCGAGGTACAGTGACAAGCTTTGTTCTGCATGCGGTCCAATCAGATCAGATAACATTGTGCATAAATATAATCGTCAAACTCAAGTACAATGGGTGGAGCAAAGAGGAAGGATACAGAATGCAGAATATAGTTCTCAGCATTGTAGCGCAACAGTTCCAGAGACAGTCTAATGTCTGCAATGGCAAGATGAAGTGTAGATGTAGTCAATGGCTGGGAGGCTAGTCTGTGTGATGGCCTGGGCCACCTCCATATCTCTCTGCAATTTATTGCGATCTGGAGTGGAGATTATTTAGCTTTAAATCAGTTTATATGTACAACCCAAACATCTGGCCCTCTCTTCATGCCTTTATCCTGTATCTGTACACTGAGGATGGCTCGATTGTAATCGTCTTTCTGCTGACTGGTTAGCACGCAACAAAAGCTTTTCACTGCACCGCGGTACACGTGGCAATGAACTCAACTAAACTAAACTTTACCAACCATTGCCCAGCTGAAATGCAGGGAAGGAAAAAAATTACGATATACAATAGTAAAAAAATACTGTCGCAGAGAGGCCGGGGTCATCTAGGGTAAAGCTAAGATGCAATTCCTTGTCTAGCATTAAGCCAGTTGTAGCTCTCTATAATATTAGTCACCCCATTACAGGAAGGATGTGGATGCTTTGGAGAGAGTGCAGAAGAGGTTCACCAGAATGCTGCCTGGATTAGAGGGTATTAGCTATACCTCATTATCACCTTCCCCACAGCCAACAATGGACCATTGTGGGCTCCACCTTTCCTTGATCATCATTGCTTGCTTTGATTTGCCTTTTTGCATATCTTTCATTCATTTTGTTCTATATGCCTTTTTACATCTCTCGTTTCCCACTCCCCTGACTCTCAGTCTGAAGAAGGGTCTCGACCCAAAACGTCACCTATTCCTTTTCTCCACAGATGCTGCCTGACCCGCTGAGTTACTCCAGCACTCTGTGTCTTTCTTAGCCATCAGAAGAGGTTGGGCAAATGTGGATTGTTCTCCCTGGAATGCCGGAGCTTGAAGGGAGACCTTATAGAAGTATATAAAATTATGAGAAGCACAGGCAGAGTAGACATAAGCATTTTCCCCCAGGGTGGAAATGGCAAAGAGTAGAACATACAGTTTTAAGGTGAGAGAAGAAATGTGTGAAGGAGATGTGCGGGGCAAGTCTTTTACATGGAGAATGGCGGGTGCCTGGAACACTCTGTCGGGGGTGGCCGTGGAGATAGATACGATAGCAGTGTTTGAGAGGTTTTGTATAAGCACGTGGACAGGATATGGAGGGATATGGATCATGTGCAGGGAGTGGAGATTAGTTTCATGGCACCATGTTCGGCAGCAACATTGTGGGCCGAAGGGCCTGTTCCCATGCTGTACCGTTCTAGAGAGGTTTCAAAAGTTATTAGAATGTTTTTTCAAGCATGGAAACAGGCCTTTCAGTCCAACTCATCCATGCTGACCAAGTGAGCTAGTCCCACTTGCCCACATTTGGCACATAATCCCTCTGAGCCTTTCCGATCCATGCACTTGTCCAAATGCACTTTTAAACATTATAATGTTTGATGTTGAACGTGGTGAGCAAAGATCAATTATTGCTCGAGCAAAATTAATGAAGATGTAGTAGATATTCGAAGTGTCCATGAGAGTGAGATGAGACAAAATATCTCTTAGATCAGTATTATATCTCCAGGTTGACACTGTGGCACAGTGGGTAGAGCTGCTGCCTCATAGCACCAGGGACCCAGGTTGAATCCTGACCTCAGGTGCTGTTAGTGTACAGTTGTATTAGACTTTAGATACACAGCATGGCCCTTCAGCTCACCGAGTCAGGGCTGACCAGCAATCACCTTGCACACTAACACCATACTAGGGACAATTTACAATGTTTTTACCAAAGCCAATTAGCCGACAATTCTGTACGTCTTTGCAGTGTAGGATGAAACCAGAGCACCCAGAGAAAACCCACGTGGTCACAGGGAGAACGTATAGACAGCACCTCTAGTCAGGATCGAAGACGGGTCTCTGGCTCTGCAAGGCAGCAATCTACTGATGCGCCACTGTGCCACCCCATTATTGCACCAGTTTATAGTGCTAAATGGATACTCTCTGCAGACGGAGAGTTTAACACATATTAGTGCAGGTAGAATTTAAAACACAGATCATAGAGCAGTACAGGACAGGAACAAGCCCACATAGTCTGTGCCAAATGTGATGTCACATTAAACTAATCTCCTCTACCTGCATTTGACCCATACACCTCCATTCCCTGTATACCAATGCGCCTGTCTGAAAGCCTCTTAAACGCCACTTTCATATCTGCCTCCACCACCGCCCTGGGTAGCGTGTTCCAGGCACCCACTCCCTCATATATTAAAAAATAGCTTCACACATCTCCTTTAAACTTTTCCCCTCACACCATAAAGCTATGCCCTCTAGCCTTTGACATTTCCAGCCCGGGAAAAAGATTCTGTCTGTCCACTGCACCCGTCCGGTTATATTTCCCATGACTTGCCGGTAGTATATTTTGTGTCAGAAAAAGGAACAGCAGATGCTGTTTTATACCAAAGATAGACTCAAAGTGCTGGAATAACTCAGCGGGTCAGGCAACATCTCTGGAGAACATGGATAGTGACGTTTTGGGTCAGGACCCTTCTTCAGACTCACTTTGAGTCTTTTCATCCTTTGATAAAAACATTCTCACAACGTTTTAAATCTCTCTCCTAGAACATGGAACGGTACAGACTTTGTCAGACTTCAGTATATTTTGAGTGCAGTCCTTTCCATTGTAAATCTGGGCAGCACGGTGGCACAGCGGTAGAGTTGCTGCCTTACAGCACCAGAGACCCAGATTTGATCCCGACTACGGGTGCAGTCTGTACAGAGATTGCACATTCTCCCTGTGACCGCATGGGTTTTGCTCACATTCCAAAGTCATGCAGGTTAATTTGGCATCTGTAAATTGTCTGCAGAGTGTAGGAGGGTGTTAGTGTACGGGGATCGCTGGTTGGCGCAGACAGAGGCCGAAGGGCCTTGTTCCGCACTGTATCTCTAAACTCAACTCAACTAAACTAAAAAGACTATAAACAATATCATAGCTCTGGCCACTGTCTTTAACACACAGAATATTGGTAAAATTGTAAATTGTCCCTTGTGTGTAGGATAGTGCTTGAGTACGGGGAGATCGCTGGTCAGTGCGGCGAAGGGCCTGTTTCCGCGCTGTATCTCTAAAACTAAACAATGTCCAACATGTTTCAAATTGATAGTCCCCGACACTTTAAGCTGTTACAAACCACACATTTCAGAAGGAAATAAAATGCTGGGTATGAATGCTAAACTGTTGATAAATGGTGTAAGACATTGCAGTCACGCACTAGAGTGGGGAAGGGTTCCCTGGAGTCAGGTCTCAGTTTCAGCTAATGCTTCAGTGGAGCTGAGACCATTCACACCATTCGTTTTGTGCTACAGGACGGAGAGACCTTTTATTTTTCCTTTCTCTCCTCTCTTGTAAATGATTCGACATGAAGATTTCTCCTGTGAAACCTGAGCCCATTGATTAGGTCTTGATCCATCTCAGGCAAACACGGATTTGAGGAGATTACGAATTGTCCCGCTGTTGTCTTGCCCAGCAATGTACCGCATGTCACTTCCAGCAGAACTGTCTGGTGGTAAGACAATACTCCCCCAGGGTTGGCCCTTGTCTTTTCTTTTTCTGTGCTATCACGAATCAGAAATCTAATAGTGTGATATCGCTAAAGATCAATGGGTGTAGGATTCAATCCCTTTCACTTTATTCAGCATTTTGCCTTTGCCGTCAGAGTACGTTGTCCACATAGTTTAGTTTAGTTTAGAGATACAGCGCAGAAACAGGCCCTTCGGCCCACCGAGTCCGTGCCGACCAGCGATCCCTGCACACATACACTATCCTACACACACTAGGGGCAATTTACATTTATACCAAGCCAATGAACCCACAAACCTGTACGCCTTTGGAGTGTGGGAGGAAACTGAGGATCTCGGAGAAAACCCACGCACGTCACGGGGAGAACATGCAAACTCCGTAGTCAGGCTCGAACCGGGGTCACTGGCGCTGTAAAGCAGTAGCTGTACTGCTGCGCCTGACCCACAGGGTTCTTCTCTCATTATCCAATACCCTCTTATTCTCCTCTCTCACCCGTTTCACTCCAGCCTCTGTCCACCCATCAGCCAATTAACCCCCCCCCCGCCCCTGTATCCACCTATTAATGCCCGACATTGTCCCGTCCCCACCTCTTTTGCAGCGTTCCCCCCCGTTACCACAATCAGTTAGAAGAACCACAATCAGTTGGAAAATGTCACCTGTCCATGCCCTTCAGAGATGCTTCCTGACCCACTGAGTTACTCCAGTACTTTTTATGTCTTTATTTTTATCATTCTAGTAAGCCTCGTCAGCACCCTCTCCAAAGCTTCCACATCCTTTGTGTAACGAGGCGACCAGAACTGCACACAATACTCCAAATGTGGCCCAACCAAAGTCCTATAAAGCTGCATCATGACTTCCCGACTCTTACTGCTCAATGCCTCAGCTCATGAAGGCAAGCATACCGTATGCCTTCTTCACCACTCTATCCACTTGTGTTGCCATTTTCAGGACTTGGATCCCAAGATCTCTCTGCACATCAATGCTGTTAAGGGAAAAACACAAGAGTTGGAGTAACTCAGCAGGTCAGGCAGCATCTGTGGAGAACATGAGAGGGAGAAGGTACACAAAAAGGCTGGAGAAACTCAGCGGGTGCAGCAGCATCTATGGAGCGAAGGAAATAGGCAAAGTTTCGGGCCGAAACCCTTCTTCAGAGAGGGAGAAGTCTGCTTTGATGACTGATGGTCACAACTCGGTAGCTGGTTTATTTGTGTGGTTGGGGTAACCTCCTCCTGATTCTGTGCCTTCCTGCAGATTATGTGGACGGAAGTACTCATCACATGGCCCTGCTCATCTCTGTCACGGTCTGCTGTATCATCCTGGTCCTTCTCATCACCTTCTGCTACTTCAGGTGAGTCCCCGGCTGGTGACAGCCACTGGCTGTCCATACAACATGGTTCAATGTGGTTTTGTTCTGCTCAGTTTAGTTTAGTTTATTGTCACGTGTACCGAGGTACAGTGAAAAGCCCTTGCCGCATGCTTCCCTGTCAGCAGAAAGACACATGATTACAATCGGTCCATTTACAGTGTAGAGATACATGATAAGGGAATAGCTTTTAGTGCAAGGTAAAGCCAGCAAAGTACCAATCAAAGTTAGTCTGAGGGTTATCAAAGAGGTAGATAGTAGTTCAGCACTGCTTTCTGGTTGTGGTAGGATGATTCAATTGCCTGATAACAGCTGGGAGGAAACTGTCCCTGAATCTGGAGGTGTGCGTTGTCACACTTCTGTACCTTTTGCCTGATGGGAGAAGGGAAGAGAAGGAGTGGCCAGGGTGCGACTTGTCCTTGATTATGCTGCTGGCCTTGCCAAGCTAGGTACGGTGAAAATAGTTCTTTGCTGACAGCTCAGCAGGACTATCAACATACATAAGCACAATCCCCTAGTTAGTACAGAACAGCCCTCAGGTGTTGGTGCCATTTTACAGTCCCAGCTGCAGTTGACCACAGAGGCCCGTGGCAGCCATCGCCTCCATTTCGTTCATCCTGTGAACCGTCGTCCCTCTTATTGCCCGACCTCGTCCCCCAGGAGATGCCTCCCGCAGCTGACCTTGAAGACACAGAATGTAAGACCCTCGGTTCACCTTACCGGCCCTTTGTCCAGCGTCTGCCACCTTCGATGTCTTCCTCCATCCTCCTCTCCGACTCCTGGTCTTCAGGGGCTGGGCACAGTGGGTTTCCCTGTCCTCTCCGCTCTCCTCTCCTCTCTCCAGGCGGGTCTCTCGTTGATTGGGGCTGCCGCTCGCCAGGACCTTCACCATTCCCGCCGACCTCCCCCTTTCCAATACGGAACGGTCTGCCCTCAGCAGAAGCCTCACTTTTGTTCCCCTCCACCCCCACCTCAACGAGTTCTGGGGATCAGTCTGAAGAAGGGTCTCGACCCGAAATGTCACCTATTCCTTCTCTCCCAGAGATGCTGCCTGTCCCGCTGAGTTACTCCAGCTTTTTGTGTGTCAATCGCCAGGACCTTCTCGTGAAACATAGAAGAGTACACACAGCAACAGGCCCTTCGGCCCACAATATCTGTGCTGAACATGATGCCACGTTCCACTAAACATTATTGCCTTTACCCTGTATCTGTACACTGTGGACAACTTGATTGTAATCATGTATAGTCTTTCCGCTGACTGAATAGCACGCAACAAAAAAATACACACGTGACAATAATAAGCTAAACTAAACTGGCGGCACACTATGGGTGATGTCTGAACGGAGTTTGTACGTTCTCCCTGTGACCGCGTGGGTTTTCCCCGGGTGCTCAGGTTTCCTCCCACACTCCAAGTCCGAGTGGTATTGCTAAAAAAAATGTGCTGATGGACATGGACTCTTTGTTTTAATGCTGCTCTCTTCTGTGTGCAGGTATAAGAGGCAGGAGGAAAGGCCACGATACAACATGGGCATTGAGCAAGATGAGACTTTCATTCCTGCAGGTGAATCCCTCAAGGACCTCATTGAACAGTCACAGAGCTCGGGCAGTGGTTCCGGGCTCCCTCTGCTGGTAAGCGACTTGTACTGTGAGCATCCCATTGAAACCAAATAATCCTGTGGGCACCTCATTGTGATCTTGCTCTTTTCTTGTCTGCACTTTCTCTGTAACTAGAGTCACAATCATACAGTGTGGAATCAGGCCCTTCGGCCCAACTTTCCCACACCGACCAACATGTCCCATCTATACTAGTCCCACCTGCCTGTATTTGGCCCATATCCATCAAAAGCTGTCCTATCTATGAACCTGTCTAAATGTTTCTTAAACATTGCGATAGTCCCTGCCTCAACTACCTCCGGTAGCTCGTTCCAGTCACTAACCATCCTTTGTGTGAAAAAATTTACCCCTCAGGTTCCTATTAAATCTTTCCCCCCTCACCTTAAAACTATGTCCTCTGGTTCTCAATTCCCATACTCTGGGCAAGAGACTCTGTGCGTCCACCCGATCTATTCCTCTCATGATTTTGTACACCTCTGTAAGATCACCACAACATTCCTTCTGCAGATGCTGCCAGCCCAGTTGAGTTCTTCCAGTTTTTCTCCCCCAGATTCCATTATCTGCAGTTCTTTGCGACTGTTAGTGGTTAATAAATGAATAAAGGGGTATGGGGTTAGTGCGGGAAGGTGGAGCAGAGGTGAAAGATATGCCATGCTCCTACTGAATGGCAGAGCAGGCCAGAGGGGCCGAATGGCCTGCTTCTGTATCATATGTTCTTGGGAGCAGCAGCGTTGGAAGTAGGAGCAGAAGGGGACCTCTTGCCTGCCTGCCTGCTCACCAGTGAGGATGATTGTAGCTCATCTGATCTCATCCCCATCCTCAGTCCCACTGCCGTGGGTCCCAGCTGGCAACTCTGCTGATGAAACCAGTCGACATCAGAGTTCCATCTTTTGCTAACGTTTAGCAATGTCTCCTGTTCTTGTTTGTATTAAACATGCATATGTGTGTACACACAAATGCACACGCACACACACACTCACATGCACAAACATGCATAATAGCGATCAGAGGCAGTGCATGTAGAATTTTACATGCATGCACACAAATAGAAACACATGCACCTCCATACATGCAGACACACACACAGTGATCTACACAGATGCACACATGCGCAGGCAAATACACAAATGCATGCACATAAATGAACACATATGGTCTCAACGCACACTGACACATGTACATGCACATATAAACACATGCTTCCCCATCACACAGCCACAGACATCACACACACACACACACACACACACACACACACACGCAAATGCACACACACACACACACAGTCACACACACACACATACACACACATACACATACACACACAGATACACAGATACACAAATACACACACACATGCACATACACACACATTCACTACACACACACTCACCCACACACACATACACATACACACACACACACACACACAGGCGTGTGCATAAACATGCATGAATAGTATTTTTGGGTTGTGCTAAAGTTGCCGTTGACTTTCCCTCTCACCAGGTACAAAGAACAATTGCTAAGCAGATCCAGATGGTGAAGCAGATTGGGAAGGGCCGTTATGGTGAAGTGTGGATGGGAAGGTGGCGCGGAGAGAAGGTGGCTGTGAAAGTTTTCTTCACCATGGAGGAGGCCAGCTGGTTCAGGGAGACGGAGATCTATCAGACCGTGCTCATGAGGCACGACAACATCCTGGGTGAGTTTCAATTTTTAGTTCAGAGGTACAGCGCGTAAACAGGCCTTTCGGCCCACTGAGTCCGTGCTGACCAGCGAGCCCAGTACACCAGCACCACCCTACACACTCGGGACAATTTACAGTTTTTACCAAAGCCAATTAACCTACAAACCTGTACGTCTTTGGAATGTGGGAGGAATCCGGAGCACCCGGAGAAAACTCACGGTTAGATATCGTACAAATACTGTACTGAAAGCACCTGTAGTCAGGATCGAACCCCGGTTTAGTTTAGATTAATTTAGTCAATGTCTGTGCCAAACCCCACAATGCCACATAAACTGATCACCTCTACCTGCAAGTCATCCATATCCCTCCATTTTCTGTATATCCATGTGCCTACCTAAAAGCCTCTGAAACTCCACTATCATATCTGCCTCCACCACCACCCCTGGCAGTCTGTTCCAGGCAAATGAAACGCTAAATTCAACCATGAAAAACCATGAAGTGTGTTCAACTCAACCAAAAAATCCCTATCCATGGTCTCCAGAAATATTGTCTGACCTGCTGAATTACTCCAGCAGTTTGTGGCCTGTTCCTGTGTTCTGCTATTTAGTTTAGTTTAGAGCAAGTTTAGTTTAGTTTAGAGATACAGCGTGGAAACAGGCCCTTCGGCCCACCGAGTCCATGCCGACCAACAATCACAACCTACACTAGTTCTGCCTGCACACTTAAGGACAATTTACTGAAGCCAATAGACCTACTAACCTGCACGTCTTTTGGATGTGAGAGGAAACCGGAGCACACGTGGAACCCCATGCCGTCACAGGGATAGCGTGCAAACGCTGCAAACTCCACACAGACAGCACCTGTAGTCAGGATCGAACCCGGGTCTCCAGCGCTGTGAGGCAGCAGCTCTACCGCTGCCCCTACTGCTATGCCCTTATCATCTCGAGTTCACCAAGGGTGCCTGTGACTGGTGAGCTATTTGAGTACAGTGACTGGCATTAACCCAACAATGGAGATCATTGTCCAGGTACATCTTGTTCATACACTCTACTCTCAGTCATCGGAGAAGTCAAGCATTATTACACTGTGAACGTTCCAGAGAATGGCAAGAGGTCCTTGTGTCTTCTTTTGATCTGCACTCATCAATAACCTGCTCACTGACGCCAAGGTTGGGTGATGCCGTGAGCATTTTCCTCCAGACCCCACCGCAATGCCTCACAGCGCCAGAGTCCCGGGTTCGATCCTGACCTCGGGCGCTGACTCATTGTGTGGAGTTTGCACGTTCTCCCTGTGACCGCCTGGGCTCCCTCTGTGTGCTCCGGTTTCCTCCCACATCACAAATTTGTGTAGGTTTGCAGGTTAATTGGTCTCTGTGAATTGTCCCTAGTTAATAGGTTAGAAATAGTGTATGGGGATCGTCGAACTCGGGGCGCTGAAGAGTCGGATACCACGCTGTATCTTTAAAGTAATCTCTACTGTTACAGGGAGTATGTGCAAATGTGTAGGGAGTGGATAAGAAAAAGGGTATAACAGAGAACTAATGTGATTAGTAAGGGTGTCAGGGGTTATGGGGCAAAGGCAGGAGAATGGGGTTGAGAGAGAAAGATAGATCAGCCATGATTGAATGATGGAATAGACTCGGTGGCCAAATGGTCTAAATCTGCTCCTAGAACTTATGAACTTACAAATGGGAGATTGATAGTCGGTGAGGATCAGTGGGACGAAGGGCCTGTTTCCTGTTTAGTGTGTAAGATGCAAAAGTAGAATATTTTACATCGCAGTTTGTGGTTTATATCAATAGCTCTTTATTGTCACATTTGCACAGCACACAGTGAAAATCTTTTACACAAATGCCCAGTCGCCATATTTCACCATTAGCATAAATAGTAATTTTGTATATAAGAGTAAAGGCATTGTAGATGGGGAAGATGCTTATCAAAAATTGCAGTAGGCCCTTGATCAGCTGGGCACGTGGGCTGTGGTATGGCTGATGGAGTTTAATGTGCAAGGTGTTGTATTCTGGGAAGTCAAACCAGGGCAGGACCTTGACAGTGAATGCAGGGCCCTGGGGATTGTTGTAGAGCAGAGGGATCAAGGAGTGCACGTACATAGTCCCCTGCAAGTGGCATCACAAGTAGATACAACTCTGAGCAAAAGACTGTGCATTTACTCGATCTATACCGCTCACGATTTTGTACACCACTATAAGATCACCCCTCATCCTCCTGCACTCCAAGGACTAAAGTCCCACCCAGCCTGCTTAACCTTTCCCTATAGCTCTGGCCCTCGAGTAAATCTTCTCAGCACCCTTTCCAGCTTGACAACGTCTTTCCACTAACACGGTGACCAAAACCATGGCTTCCTTCAAAGTCATGAGGAAGTACATTATAATTTTAAATTATTTTAAATGCATTCACTCACACGTTGTTAGTTTTGCAGGTTAGGCTGGCATTTACTGCTCACCTCTAAACGTCCAGGTGGATCTGTACCACTCAGGAACAGGCTCTTTGGGAAACCAGATTGCCCATAGGAAACCCACGCAGTCATAGGGAGAACGTACAAACGCCACACAGACAGCACCTGAGATCAGGATTGAACCTGGGTCTATTTGTTCTCCATGTGGCCGCGTGGTTTCCTCCCGCATTCTCAGGTTTCCTCCCACATTCTAAAGATGTACGAGCTTGAACCAGCCTCTGTAAATTGTCCCCCAGTGTGTAGGGAGTGGATGAAAAAGTGGGATAACATAGAACTGGTGTGAATGGGTGATCGATGGTCGGCGTGGACTCAGTGGGTGGAACGGCCTGTTTCCAGGATGTAACTCTAGACGAGACTGAATAGCCGTGTGGTTTTACAGTCACCACTATCAAGACTTGCCTCTTCCACAGCGATGCTGCTCACCACCCCCATTCCACTACTTTCTCCTCTGTGTCCTGGGGATGTTATGGATTAAAGGTGCCTGGAAGGTGGCATCACAGAAAGAGAGGGTGATCAAAAGGCTTTCAGCATATTGGCCGATGACATTTCAGTCAGAGTATTGAGTATAGAAGCTGGGAGATCATGTTGCAGGTTGGTGAGGCCGCATTTAGAGTATTATGTTCAGTTCTGGTCACCATGTTATAGGAAATATGTCAAATTGGAAAGGGCACAGAGAAGATTTACGAGGATGTTGTCAGGACTGAAGGGTCTGAACTATAGGGTGAGGTTGAGCATGCTAGAACTATTCATTGGAGCGCAGGAGGATGAGGGAATGATCTTATGGAGGTGTATAAAATCATGAGAGGAATTGGTCAGGTAGATGCACAGAGTCTCTTGCCCAGAGTAGGGGAATCGAAAACCAGCGGATATTGGTTTAAGGTGAAGGGGAAAATATTTAATAGGAATCTAAGGGGTAACTTTTTCACACCAAGGGTGGTGGGTGTATGGAACGAGCTGCCAGAGGAGGTAGTTGAGGCTGGGAATATCCCAATATTTAAGAAACAATTAGACAGGTACATGGATAGAACAGGTTTAGAGGGATATGGGCAGGTGGGACTGATGTAGATGGCACATGTTGGTCGGTGTGGGCAAGTTGGGCCGAAGGGCATTTTTCCACAATGAAATGGGACGGATTGAAAAGCTGAGAGAGCTGTGTCTTTCACTCGATCAAGAGCTTGATGAGCTGCAGACGATTGCTCCCCAGGGTCAAATTGACTTTCAGAACGTTTGAAATCCAATCCCTGCTGTCAGCCCCCCTTCCACTGGAGGGTATCGGCTTTATTTTAGGTACCTCTCTTTCAGGTGACCTTGTAATGTCGATCGCCGAGCTCACTCCCAGCGGGCCCTGGTACAGTGCTCAGCTAAACCGGCACAAAAGAGGAAATAGTCTGACATTCACAAATAGGGTGGCTGTTTCTGTACGTACGTAAGAACAAAGAGACTCAGGGCTGAAGATGCTTGCAAGTGGTAGACATTTAGAGTCATAGCGTCATATAGCACAGGAACAGGCCGTTCGGCCCAACTCGTTCGACTAATCCGTTCATCTACAGCTATTGGGATTATAAAACATAGGAGCAGAATTAGCCCATTTTGCCCACTGAGTTTCCTCCGCCATTCAGCCATTCAGTCATGGCTGATCTATCTTTCCCTCTCAACTCCACTCTCCTGACTTCTCCCCATAACCTTTGACACATTTACTAAGGAAGATTCTGTCAATGTCCGCCTTAAGAATAACCAATGACTTGGCCTGCACACCTGTCTGTGGTAATGAATTCCACAGATTCATTATGCTCTGGCTAATGAACTTCCTGTTCAACTCCATTTTGAAGTTACATCCTTTTATTCTGAGGCTGTGCCCTCTGGTTCTAAACTCTCCCACTGGTGGAAACATCCTTAACCACATCCACGTCACGTGGCCCAGCAGTAGAGTTGCTGCTTTACAGTGCCAGAGACCTGGGTTCAATCCTGACCTAGGGCACTGTCTGTACGGAGTTTGCATGTTCTCCCTGCGACTGGGTACTCTGGTTTCCTCTAGCACTCCAAGGACGTGCAGGTTTTGGAATACAGCACAAAGGTTTTGGTGTACAAACCGACAGGTTTGTAGGTTAATTGGCTTCTGTAAAATTGTAAATTGTCGCCAGTGTGTAGGATAGTGTTGGTCAGTGCTGACTCGCTGGGTTGAAGGGCCTGTTTCCACGTTGTATCTCTAAAGTAAAGTAAGGCAAAGCCAGCAGGGATTTTGAGAAACAAAATGGTAAGGATGAGTGACAGGTGATGTGTGGGTGAGTCATGGAAAGAAAGACTTGCACTTCTGCAGTACCGTTCAGATCATTCCAATGCACTTCCAGTGAATGAACGACTTTTAAAGTGTGTATCTCGTGGTCGATGTCAGAATTCTGTGTACGCCAAATTCCCACAGATAGCAATGCGATAGTCTATGTACAGAAATATTGATCGAGGGTCCCTGGGAATATCCATTTATAATTAGATACTGGGCCACGTGAGGTACTCATGTTAAAGACTCTTAATGAGAGATACTGTTTTGTTAAATATGATGCAGAAAGTTTCACAGAGATTGGAGAAGGTAATTCGCTCTTTAAAATTATCGTCACAAGTCCAGTGAAACAGATCACGGTGTTGAATTGATTGAGAGATACAGCGTAGAAACAGGTCCTTCAGCCCAATGGGTCGTACCTTTAGAAAGGAGAAGAGGAGGAGTTTCTTTAGTCAGAGATTCTGTGTCAGAGATTAGTCAGAGATTCTTTAGTAAATCTGTGGAATCCATCACCACAGATGGTTGTGGAGGCCAAGTCATTGGCTCTTTTTAAAGTGGAGATTGACAGGTTCTTGATTGGTAAGGGTGTCCAAGATTATGGGGAGAATGCAGGACGATGGGTAAGGCAGATGAGCTTAGGGCATGGATAGGTACGAGCGACTGGGACGTTGTAGCCATGACTGAATCCTGGTTAAGGGAGGGGCAGGACTGGCAGCTCAATGTTCTGGGGTACAGGAGCTTCAGAAGAGACGGGGGTGAGGGGAAAAAGAGGAGAGGGAGTTGCATTGTTGGTTAAGGAGGATGTCAGAGGTAACATTACAGACGGTTCATCTAGTGAGGCTACAAGGGCGGAGCTGAGGAACAAAAAAGGAATGGTCACCTTGTTGGGGGTGTCAATGCGAATTAGAAGAACAAATGTGCCGGGAGATTGCAGACAGCTGTAGGGCAAATAAGGTTGTTGTAGTAGGGGATTTTAACTTTCCCAATATATACTGGGAAAATCATACTGTGAAGGGTTTAAACGGGGTGCAATTCCTCAAAAGTGTTCAGGAGAGTTTTCTAAATCAGTATGCAGAGGCCCCCACACATGAGAGGGCAACGCTGGATCTAGTATTGGGAAATTGGGAAGTGTTTGTGGAGTAGCCTTTAAGGACCAGTGACCACAATTCAATTAGGTTTAAGATAGTTATGGATAGGGACGGAGAGGGTCCACGTGTTAAAATGCTCAACTTTGAGAGATCTCGCTCAAGTTGACTGGAGCAGGTTGTTTGAGGGGAAAGGAACATCGGCCAAGTGGGATGTTTTTTAAAAGTGCAAAGCAGGCAAACGTAAGGATGCTTGGCTGATGAGGAAAATTGAAGAGTTGGCCAAAAACAAGAAGGATGCATGGGACAGGTATAGGCAGCTTGGATCAAGTGCATCCCAGGAGGAGTTTCGGGAACTAAGAAGTAAACTGAAAAAGGAGATCAGAAGGGGCCACTAGATAGCTCTGGCGGGTAGCATTAAGGATAATCCCAAAATATTTTATTAATACATAAGAGGGGAAAGGGTAACTAGAGAGAGCGTGGGAACTCAGGAATTAAAGCAGTCACCTCTGTGTGGAGCCACAGGAGATGGGCAAGGTCCTCAATGAGTATTTCTTCTCTGTATTTACCGAGGAGAAAGACAGTAGGACGGAGGAAATTGGGGCAGTCAATGGAAGTGACTTGAGAGCAGTCAGTGTTACCGTCGAAGAAGTACTGAAGATTCTGTCGTGTATGATGGTAGACAAATCTCCAGGGCCTGATCAGATATATCCGAGGACATTGCGGGAGCTCTGGTTGAAAAATTCAATATGGGCTGCAGGGAAAATGCTGGGAACTATAGGCCGGTGAGCTTAACATCTGTAGTTGGAAAGTTACTCGAGAGTATTCTGAGGGATAGGTTACACAGGCATTTGGATGGGCAAGGGCTGATTAGGGACAGTCAGCATGGTTTTGTGCGTGGGAGGTCATGTCTCACAAATCTGATTGATATTTTTGAAGACTTGACCAAACATTTCGATGAGGGCAGAGCTGTAGATGTTGTGTACATGGATTTCAGTAAGAGGTTCGACAAGGTTCCGCATGGTAAGCTGCTCTGGAAGGTTAGCTCGCATGGGATCCAAGGAGAGATAGCTGAATGCATAGCAAATAGTCACCATGGAAGGAAGAAAACGGTAATGGTGGGCGGTTGCTTCTTGAGCTGCAGTTCTGTGACTAGTGATGTGACTCAGGGTTCGTTGCTGGGCCTGTTACTGTTTGTCATCTACATCAATGATTTGGATGAGAGCATATAGGGCAAGATTAGCAAGTTTGCTGATGATACAAAAGTTAGTGGTTTTGCTGATAGTGAAGATGGTTGTGAACGATTGCAGCAGGATCTGGATCGATTGGCCGGGTGGGCGGAGGAATGGTTGATGGAATTTAATACAGAGAAGTGTGAGGTGTTGCATTTTGGGATGTCGAACAAGGGCAGGACCTACACAGTAAATGGCAGGCCTCTGGGTAGTGTTGTAGAGCAAAGGGATCTAGGAGTACGTGTATGGTTCCTTGAAGGTCGAGTCGCAGGTAGATAAGTTGGTCAAAAAGGCTTTTGGCACTTTGGCCTTCATCAGTCAGAGTATTGTATTGAAGTTATGAGGTCATGTTGCAGTTGTATAAGACGTTGGTGAGACCGCATTTAGAATATTGTGTTCAGTTCTGGGCACCATGTTATAGGAAAGATATTGTCAAGCTTGAAAGGGTTCAGAAAGGTTTTATGGGAATGTTGCCAGGACTAGAGGGTGTGAGCTATAGGGAGAGGTTGAGTAGGCTGGGCCTCTATTCCATGGAGTGCAGGAGGATGAGGGGTGATTTTATAGAGGTAGACAAAATCATAAGGAGTGCATCAGGTAGATGCATGGAGTTTCTTGCCCAGAGTAGGTGAATCAAGGACTAGAGGACACAGGTTTAATGTGAAGGGGAAAAGATTTTATAGGAATCTGAGGGGTAACTTTTTCACACACAGGGTGGTGGGTGTATGGAACAAGCTTCCAGAAGAGGTAGTTGAGGCTGGGACTATCCCTACATTTAAGCAACAGTTAGTCAGGTACATGGATAGGACAGGTTTGGAGGGTTAAGGACCCAAACGCGGGCAGGTAGGATTAGTGTCGATGGAACGTGTTGGTCGGTGTGGGCAAGTTGAGCCGAAGGGCTTGTTTCCACACTGTATCACTTTACCACTCTGTGTGTGTTGAACTGTGTGTGTGTTTTGTTATTTGTTTAGGTTTTATTGCTGCCGATATCAAGGGGACGGGGTCGTGGACACAGTTGTACCTGATCACGGATTACCACGAGAACGGCTCGCTCTATGACTATTTAAAATCTACCACTCTCGATACGAAAGCCATGCTGAAGCTGGCTTACTCCACTGTAAGTGGACTGTGTCACCTGCACACCGAGATCTTTGGCACGCAGGGGAAGCCGGCCATCGCCCACCGCGACCTGAAAAGCAAGAACATCCTGGTGAAGAAGAATGGGATGTGCTGCATCGCAGACCTGGGGCTGGCCGTTAAATTCATCAGGTCAGCTCCATCGCGCTGTGTACATAGAGGGCCAGAGCCTTTGATACCGGTGTATTATTAATGTCAGGTGTACTGA
The DNA here is from genome assembly GCF_010909765.2 of Amblyraja radiata. NCBI lineage: Eukaryota > Metazoa > Chordata > Chondrichthyes > Rajiformes > Rajidae > Amblyraja > Amblyraja radiata. The sequence goes on from NC_045956.1 coordinate 60,245,423, forward strand.
GACACAGGGAATAACTTTATTTAGGTTAGAAATTCAGCAAGGAAACACGTTCCTTCGGCCCACTGAGACCACCCTGACCAACAATCACCCAAGCAATAGTTCTATGTCGCAGAACATGGAAAAAGGCTCATCGGTCCAACTTGCCACACCGACCAACGTCAGAGGTTGGGGGGAGACTTATAGAATCAGATAAAGTGATACAGTGTGGAAACAAGCCCGTTGACCCAACTTAGCCCACGCCGATCAACATGTCACATCTACAGTAGTCCTACATGCTTGCAATTGGCCCATATCCCTCTAAACCTGGCCTATCCATGTACCAGTCTAAATGCTTCTTAAACATTGCAATTGTAGAAACATAGAAAATGGGTGCATTCGGCCCTTCGAGCCAGCACTGCCATTCATTGTGATCATGGCTGATCGTCCCCAATCAATAACCCGTGCCTGCCTTCTCCCCATATCCCTTGACACCACTAGCCCCTAGAGCTCTATCTAACTCTCTGTTAAATCCATCCAGTGATTTGGCCTCCACTGCCCTCTGTGGCAGGGAATTCCACAAGTACTGCCTCAGCTACCTCCTCCGGCACCCACCACCTTTTGTGTGAAAAAGTTACCCCTCAGGTTCCAATTAAATCTTTCCCCCCTCCACTTAAGCCTATGTATTCCTAGTTTCAAATCCTTGAATTGAATTGATTGAATTGAATTGAATTGAATTGAATTGAATGCCTTTATTGTCATTCAGACCTTACGGTCTGAACAAAATTTCGTGCCTGCAGTCATACATACAATCATACAATAATAACGACAATAAACACAAATTAACACCACCACAGTGTATCCTCCAAGCACCTCCTCACTGTGGTGGAGGCAAAAATCTTAGGGCTGCAGTCTCTTCCCTCCTCTTCTCCCTCTGCGCTGAGGCAATACCCCACCGGGCGATGGTACAAACAGTCCCGCGGCTCACCGAACCCCGCAACGGGCCGGCTCAAACACCGCGGCCCGGGGTGGTCGAAGCTGCCGCCCTCCAGTCCAACGGACGCAGCCGCTGGCCCGCGGCTCAACCCCGGACTCAGGTCATAGCCGCCAGAACGCCGTCCCAGCCACCGGAGCGCCGTTCCAGCCCCGAGCCGGATCGCCCTCACGTGAGTGCCGTTCCTCCCTCGAGCTGGGACGCTCCGACGGGAGTTCCGTTCCTCCCTCGGGTTGGGCCACTCCGACGGGAGCGCCGTTTCACCCTCGGGCTGGGCCACTCCGACGGGAGTGCCGTTCCAGCCCCGAGCTGGGCCGCCCTCACGGGAGCGAGCCCAGTGCAAGTCCTGACATCAGGCCTCAGCGCAGACGGAGGCAGAGAAGGGGGATACGATAAAAAAGTTGTATTCCCCCGAAGAGAGAGACAGCAAGCCCCGTTTCAACCCCCACCCCCCCCCCACATAAACACAACCTAAAAAACTAAAACTAACTAGACAATACGAAATAAAACAACATAAAAAAGTAAAGACAAACGGACTGCAGGCGAGCCGCAGCCGTTTACCAGCGCCGTCACTTCCTACACATTAATGACAATTTACAGAGGTCAATTAACTGACAAACCCTCATGTGTTTGAGGTTAGTTTAGTTTTATTTAGACATGAAGCATGGAAACAGGGCCTTTGGGCCCACTGAGTCCGTGCTGACTAGCAACCACCCCTGCGGTAGTTCTATCCTACACACTAGGGACAATTTACAGCAGCCAATTAACCTAAAACCTTGCACATCGTTTGAATTCAAGAGGCAGCATGAAGTGCAGATGGAGTCAATGGAATGGAGCTGGTTTGTGTGATGGTCTGGGCTGCTGCGTTTTCTTGTGGTCTTGGACGGAGCTGTTATCAAACCATGGTATGATGCATCCCAATAAAATGCGATCTTCGGTGCATCTGCAGAGGTTGGTGAGAGTTGTGCCATGCCATTACAGGAAGATTTGGAGAGGTTTGCAGAGGATGTTTACCAGAATGCTGCCTAGATTAGAGAGTTTCACCTGCAGGGAGTGGTCAGACAGACTTGGATTGTTTTCTCTACAACGTCGGAGGCTGAGGGGAGACTTGATATATGTGTATGAAATCAGGAGAGGCATAGATAGGACAGACGGTCAGAACCTTTCTCCAATGGTGGATGAAAGGAGGAAGGTTTAATGGAGATGTGCGAGGCATGTTCTTTTACACAGAGGGTAATGGGTGTCTGGAACGCATTGCCAAGAGTGGTGGTGGAAGTAGATAGGATAGTGGCATTTAAGGAGCTTTTAGATAGGCACATGTAAGTACAGGGAATGGAAGGTTCTAGATCATGTACAGGCAGATGAGATCAGCTTAACTTGGAATCATGTTTGGCGCAAACAATGTGGGCCAAAGTGCTTTACTTTAGAGGTACAGCATGGAAACAGGCCCTTTGACCCACCGAGTCCACGCTGCCCAGCGATCACCCGTACACTAGTTCTACCCTACACACCAGTGACAATGTACAGAAGCCAATTAACCTGCACTCCTTTAGAATGTGGGAGGAAACCGGAGAAAGCCCACAGGGTCACACGGAGAGCGTACAAGCTCCATACAGACAGCACTCGTAGTCAGGATCCAAGCCGGGTCACTGGCGCTGAAAGGCAGGAACTCTACCGCTGTGCCACTGTGCTGCCCCTGTGTACACTGCTCCACTGTGCTGCCCCTGCCTCTATGTTAACATTGATAAACAAAGGAAAGTATAACATCTTAATTCTCTCCCATTCCCTCCACAGTGACACTAATGAAGTAGATATACCCCTCAACACCAGGGTAGGCACCAAGCGCTACATGGCTCCAGAGGTTTTGGATGAGAGCCTCAACCGCAATCATTTCCAGTCGTACATCATGGCGGACATGTACAGTTTTGGTCTGATCCTGTGGGAGATAGCGCGACGCTGCGTGTCTGTAGGTAAGGTGGCCTTGCTTGTATTTCTATTCTCTCTGCCGGCTAAATATATGCAGAGGTTACTGCTAGTTTCACTGTTGGCATTCATATAACCCTTCGTTAGCATCTCTTCCACAGCCAACAATGGATCATTGGGGCCTTAACCTTTCCTTGGTCATCAGCTTTGTTCTGAACCTTTTCATATCTCTAGTTTCCCTTTCCCCTGACTCTCCATCTGAAGAAGGATCTCGATCCGAAACATCGCCTAATCCTTTTCTATAGAATTGGTGAGGCCACATTTAGAGTAATGTGTTCAATTCTGGGCACCATGTTATAGAAAAGATGTTGTTAAGTTAGAAAGGGGGCAGAGAAGATTTACAAGGATGTTGCCAGAACTGGAGGGTGTCAGCTACAGGGAGAGGTTGATCTTATGGAGGTGCATAAAATCATGAGAGGAATAGATCGGGTGAACGCACAGAGTAGGGGAATCAAGAACCAGAAGGCATAGGTTTAAGGTGAAGTGTGAAAGATTTTATAGGAATCTGAGGGATAATATTTTTATGCAAAGTGTGATGGGAGCTGCTGGAGGAGGGAGTTGAGGCAGGGACTATTGCAATGTTTAAGAAGCAATTAGACAGGTACATGGATAGGACAGGTTCAGAAGGATATGGACCAAACATATTCAAGTGGGACTAGTGTAGATGGGACATGCTGGTTAGTGTGGGCAAGTTGGGCCAAGAGACCTGTTTCTACAGTAGGTATGACTCAATGACAAGATAGAATGTAGCAATGTTACAAAATTTTGAGATTTAAAAAATCGTCTGCAATTTATCCCATCAGATAAAGCATAAAAAGAAGTTTAATTTGACACCTAATTCACTTTCATATCTTCAGTATTAAAAAGGTTATGGCCATTTTCATACTCGGAAATTAGCATCTTGTTCCCTATTGATTTTCCATTGACTTAACACAAAAGCTGTGATCGAGGACAGTCAAAAGCCCATAACTTTATTAAAAATTAAGAGAACTGAAAGACATTTTCAGTTATTATAGATTGAAGCATTCTGAAACAAATATTAAACAATTTTACTTGGATGACCTGAAATTAAAGCATATAATTAGTTAGTGACTAATTGTAGCTAATTCCAAAATTCAATTACTAGATCTAAACATCTATCCATTTCTTAAGGAAAGATTAACATTTTTAAATAGCCTAAATGTCCAAAGAACATTCACACAAGAATTCACAATAAAACATGATTTTTAAATCTCATTGACATTAATTTATAGGCCAAATGGAAGGAATTTAGTGTTCAATTGCTGTAAATTAATGGCCATTTAAATCAGCTTGCGAGTGGGATTCGGTGGAACGCGCTGGTTTGGAACGTTGCCATTGCGGTGGATTTGAAGCCCATATGGCATGAAAAACACTGCGGGATTGAATGGGCCCCCAAGTCAGCCACTCGTAACATAAAATTTTGTATAAAGGGATCTTAAGAAGCACTTTTTAATGTAAAAATAAACAACTTACCTTGCCTTGTCCCCTACATAAGATCCGTCCCGTTGTCGGCGTTCGCGGCTTTAGAGGATGATTTTTAATCTACTATAACAATTAAATAACCCAATTTAGTTTAAAAATAGCTGCTGCGAACGAACCTCGCAGCAATTTTTCATCAGCAACTAAGCAGGCTGAACAACCTCGATTTCAATAGCCTAGAGAAAATCACGTTTTAAACCCGCCCCCCTCTCAAAGGCGCCAAAGTCGCGCACACGGGCAGCGGCAGAACTGCAGCGCCGCTGAAGGTACGTTTTGCAACATACCTATAGAATGGCCTCGACAATGTGCAAGTTGAATGGCGGAGAAGACTTGATATGCCAAATGACCTAATTCGGTTCCTATCACTTATGACCTTGTGAATCGGTAATCTTCTTCTTATCGAGTCCACACACAGGATTAGAAGTTATTCAGCCAGAGCTGAACACACTTCTCAGCATCTGCATACAATGGTGTCTGTCTTGTCACTTCTTGTGCGTGGCGGTGGAAAGATTGATGAAAACAGGGCTGCAACGTGAACTCTCTTTCCTTGCCCCCAATCGGTAGCAAGGAAGGCAAATGCAATGCTGGCATTTATTTTGAGAGGGTTAGAAAACAAAAACAGGGATGTAAGGAGCATTCGTAATAAGGTGGATGAGTTGAATGTGCAGATAGCTATTAATGACTATGATATAGTTGGGATCACGGAGACATGGCTCCAGGGAGACCAAGGCTGGGAGCTGAACATCCAGGGATATTCAGTATTCAGGAGGGATAGACAGAAAGGGAAAGGAGGTGGGGTAGCGTTGCTGGTTAGAGAGCAGATTAACGCAATAGATAGGAAGGACATTAGCTTTGAGGATGTGGAATCGATATGGGTAGAGCTGCGAAACACTAAGGGGCAGAAAACGCTAGTGGGAGTTGTGTACAGGCCACCTAACAGTAGTAGTGGAGTTGGGGATGGCATCAAACAGGAAATTAGAAATGCGTGCAACAAAGATAAAACAGTTATAATGGGTGACTTCAATCTACATATAGATTGGGTGAATCAAATTGGCAAGGGTGCTGAGGAAGAGGATTTCTTGGAATGTATGCGGGATAGTTTTCTAAACCAACATGTAGAGGAACCAACGAGAGAGCAGGCTATTCTAGACTGGGTATTGAGTAATGAGGAAGGGTTAGTTAGCAGTCTTGTTGTGCGTGGCCCCTTGGGCAAGAGTGACCATAATATGGTTGAGTTCTTCATTAGGATGGAGAGTGACATCGTTAATTCAGAAACAAGGGTCCTGAACTTAAAGAAAGGTAACTTTGAGGGTATGAGACGTGAATTGGCCAAGATAGACTGGCAATTGATTCTTAATGGGTTGACGGTGGATATGCAATGGAAGGCATTTAAAGACTGCATGGATGAACTACAACAATTGTTCATCCCAGTTTGGCAAAAAAATAAATCAGGGAAGGTAGTGCATCCGTGGATAACAAGGGAAATCAGGGATAGTATCAAAACAAAAGATGAAGCGTACAAATTAGCCAGAAAAAGCAGCCTACCAGAGGACTGGGAGAAATTCAGAGACCAGCAGAGGAGGACAAAGGGCTTAATTAGGAAAGGGAAAATAGATTATGAAAGAAAACTGGCAGGGAACATAAAAACTGACTGCAAAAGCTTTTATAGATATGTGAGGAGAAAAAGATTAGTTAAAACAAATGTAGGTCTCTTGCAGTCAGAAACGGGTGAATTGATCATGGGGAACAAGGACATGGCAGACCAATTGAATAACTACTTTGGTTCTGTCTTCACTAAGGAAGACATAAATAATCTGCCGGAAATAGCAGGGGACCGGGGGTCAAATGAGATGGAGGAACTGAGTGAAATCCAGGTTAGCCGGGAAGTGGTGTTAGGTAAATTGAATGGATTAAAGGCCGATAAATCCCCAGGGCCAGATAGGCTGCATCCCAGAGTACTTAAGGAAGTAGCCCCAGAAATAGTGGATGCATTAGTGATAATTTTTCAAAACTCTTTAGATTCTGGAGTAGTTCCTGAGGATTGGAGGGTAGCTAATGTAAAACCACTTTTTAAAAAGGGAGGGAGAGAGAAAACGGGGAATTGCAGACCAGTTAGTCTAACGTCGGTAGTGGGGAAACTGCTAGAGTCAGTTATTAAAGATGAGATAGCAGCACATTTGGAAAGTGGTGAAATCATTGGACAAAGTCAGCATGGATTTATGAAGGGTAAATCATGTCTGACGAATCTTATAGAATTTTTCGAGGATGTAACTAGTAGAGTGGATAAGGGAGAACCAGTGGATGTGTTATATCTGGACTTTCAGAAGGCTTTCGACAAGGTCCCACATAAGAGATTAGTATACAAACTTAAAGCACACGGTATTGGGGGTTCAGTATTGATGTGGATAGAGAACTGGCTGGCAGACAGGAAGCAAAGAGTAGGAGTAAACGGGTCCTTTTCAGAATGGCAGGCAGTGACTAGTGGGGTACCGCATGGCTCAGTTCTGGGACCCCAGCTATTTACGATATATATTAATGATTTGGACGAGGGAATTGAATGCAACATCTCCAAGTTTGCGGATGACACAAAGCTGGGGGGCAGTGTTAACTGTGAGGAGGATGCTAGGAGGCTGCAAGGTGACTTGGATAGGCTGGGTGAGCGGGCAAATGCATGGCAGATGCAGTATAATGTGGAGAAATGTGAGGTTATCCACTTTGGTGGCAAAAACAGGAAAGTATATTATTATCTGAATGGTGGCCGATTAGGAAAGGGGGAGATGCAACAAGACCTGGGTGTCATGGTACACCAGTCATTAAAAGTAGGCATGCAGGTGCAGCAGGCAGTGAAGAAGGCGAATGGTATGTTAGCATTCATAGCAAAAGGATTTGAGTATAGGAGCAGGGAGGTTCTACTGCAGTTGTACAGGGTCTTGGTGAGACCACACCTGGAGTATTGCGTACAGTTTTGGTCTCCTAATCTGAGGAAAGGCATTCTTGCCATAGAGGGAGTACAGAGAAGGTTCACCAGACTGATTCCTGGGATGTCAGGACTTTCATATGAAGAAAGACTGGATAGACTCGGTTTGTACTCGCTAGAATTTAGAAGATTGAGGGGGGATCTTATAGAAACTTACAAAATTCTTAAGGGGTTGGACAGGCTAGATGCAGGAAGATTGTTCCCGATGTTGGGGAAGTCCAGAACAAGGGGTCACAGTTTAAGGATAAGGGGGAAAACTTTTTTCACACAGAGAGTGGTGAATCTCTGGAATTCTCTCCCGCAGAAGGTAGTTGAGGCCAGTTCATTGGCTATATTTAAGAGGGAGTTAGATGTGGCCCTTGTGGCTAAAGGGATCAGGGGGTATGGAGAGAAGGCAGGTACAGGATACTGAGTTGGATGATCAGCCATGATCATATTGAATGGCGGTGCAGGCTCGAAGGGCCGAATGGCCTACTCCTGCACCTATTTTCTATGTTTCTATGTTTCTATGTAATGCTGAGGTTTTATAAGGCACTGGTCAAATCGCATTAGGAGTATTATGAGCAGTTTTGGGCCCCATATCTGAAGAAGGATGTGCTGGCTTTGGGTCCAGAGCAGGTTTATGAGAATGATTCCAGGAATAATTGGGTTAAAATATGACTGCACTGGGCCTGTACACGCTGGAGTTTAGAAGGTTATGGGGGGGACCTAATTAAAACTTACTGAACAGTGAAAGACTTGGATAGAGTGGATATGGAGAGGATGTCTCCACTATTGGGAGAGTCTAGGATCAGAGGGCACAGACTCAGAATAAAAGGACATACCTTTAGAAAGGAGGAGGAATTTCTTTAGTCAGAGGGTGGTGAATCTGTGGATTTTTATTTTGCCACGGTTAGCTATGGAGGCCAAGTCATTGGGTATAAGGCAGTTTGGCAGATTATTGATAAGTAAGGGTGTCAGGGGTTATGGGGAGAAGGCAGGAGAATGTGTTGGGAATGAAAGATAGATCAGCCATGATTGAATTGTTGTGTACACTCAATGGGCCGAATGGCCTAATTCTGGTCTTACAACTTATGAGCTTGTGTCTATGGTTTGCCGAGACTGTGTGTCTTCTGTCCACAGGTATTGTTGAGGAATACCAGCTACCTTACCATGAGTTGGTGCCCAATGACCCAACCTTTGAAGACATGAGGGAAGTTGTATGTATCAAGCGGCTCAGGCCTTCGTTCCCCAATAGATGGACCAGTGATGAGGTAAGGGCCCAGCTCATTGACCACCAGGATTTATTACCAACTATCTTATATTTATATCTCCTAGATCTGGGCTATCTTCCGTACAATTGAGAGGGATAGATAGGGCCAATGCACTAGAACCATCCTCTCACCAACCAGAGAGTGGTCCTGACCTCCCATCTACCTCATTGGACACCCTTGGCCTATCTTTAATTGGACTATACTGGACTTTATCTTGCACTAAATGTTATCCCCTTTTCATGTATCTGTTCACTGTGGGCGACTTGATTTTAATCATGTATTGTCTTTCTGCAGACTGGTTTGCACGCAACAAAAGCTTTTCACTGTACCCTGGTACACGTGACAATGAACTAAACACTGCTTCAATCACAACATCCTTGTGATTGAGGCAGTGCAGCGTAGGTTCACGAGATTGATCCCTGGGATGGCGGGACTGTCATATGAGGAAAGATTGAAAAGACTAGGCTTGTATTCACTGGAGTTTAGAAGGATGAGGGGGATCTTATAGAAACATATACAATTATAAAAGAACTGGACAAGCTAGATGCAGGAAAAATGTTCCCAATGTTGGGCGAGTCCAGAACCAGGGGCCACAGTCTTAGAATAAAGGGGAGGTCATTTAAGACTGAGGTGAGAAAAACGTTTTCACCCAGAGAGTTGTGAATTTATGGAATTCCCTGCCACAGAGGGCAGTGGAGGCCAAGTCACTGGATGGATTTAAGAGAGAGTTAGATAGAGCTCTAGGGGCTAGTGGAGTCAAGGGATATGGGGAGAAGGCAGGTACGGGTAATTGATAGGGGATGATCAACCATTATCACAATGAATGGCGGTGCTGGCTCGAAGGGCCAAATGGCCTCCTCCTGCACCTATTTTCTATGTTTCTAAACTAAACATAAGATTAAGATGAGGGTGAAAAGATACAATAGGAACTCGAGGGGCAACATTTTTACAAAGGCGTGGTAGGTATATGTAATGAGCTGCCAGATGAGGGAGCTGAGGCAGGTACTATCACAATGTTTAAAAAACATCTGGATAGATAGATAGATAGATTGGACAGGATTAGAGGGATATGGGCCAAATGCAGGCGGGTGGGACGTGTAAATGGGACATGTTGGTTGGCGTGGGCGTCGGTCCGAAGGGCCCGTTTCCATCCGGTATGATCCTATGGCTCGATGACTGTAAAATGTCGGAGCAATGGTGCAGGCAACTGGGTTTGATGTATCGACTTGTTTAGTTGTAGTTTAGTTAGCGAGCTACAGTGAAATTCCTTTTTGTTGCGTGCTATCCGGTGTATGGAAAGACTATACATGATTACAATCAAGCCGTCAACAGTGCACTGATACAGGATGAAGAGAATAACGTTTAATGCAAGATAAAATCCAGTAGAGTCCAATTAAAAATAATGCGAGTGTTTCGATTGAGGTAGATAGTAGGTCAGTACCGCTCTCTAGTTGGTGAGAGGGCAGTTCAGTTGCCTAATAACAGCTGGGAAGAAACAGTCCCTGAATGGGGAGGTTGTGGGGGGTGTGTGTGAGCGGTTGCTGCTACGTTTTCTTTACGCTTGTGTCTTACTCCCACAGTGCCTGAGGCAAATGGGGAAAGTCATGACCGAATGCTGGGCTCACAACCCAGCCTCCCGACTGACAGCCCTGCGAGTGAAGAAGACCTTGGCTAAGATGTCCGAGTCTCAAGACATAAAGCTCTGATGCCTCCACCAGCCACCTCCCAGGATACCAGCTCCGTCCCAGAAGGAGCCGCGGGCAGCGCCCGGCCCACCGCAGCTGGGGGGAGGAGCATGACCTCCACCTTTTTCAAACCTCTTTCCTTCTCGTTGTCTCGAATCACATCGCCGTTGACTCGTTGCCACGGCGAGGGAGAACTGCACTGCCCAAATCACCGGCAACATCCCCACGGGCATCCACGGGTTATAAATTTCATTTCTGTTTTTGCTTGCGTCTATTGTGAGAAGCAACAGCTATTCAGAGTTCAACGCATTGGAGGTTGCATGCCTGCTTTCTATGAAAGCTCCTAATGTCAATTTTTTTAAATAAGTATTTAAGCATCGCAAGACTCAGACGGCATCTTGAGTCTGTTCTGAACTGTGCATCAGCTGGGTGGGTTGTCCAGCCTGTTCACTCCAAGCACTCCAACTCCAAGACACTTCCCTTGGTTGGCACTGGTTGTAACACAACAAAAGCTTTTCACTGTACCCGCGGTACATGTGACAATAAACTAAACTCAAAATCAAACTTTGTTTAGCTGACGAGCTTTGGAAAGACTGAGGTTTGGGCAACTGGTCTCATATGCCTCTTGATTACTACCTTAAACCCAAGTTGCATCGATGTTGGAGAACCTTCTCGGGAGCCTTTATTGAGGCAACATCTGGGGTCATGGAACCTGCCACCGTTAGCTTCCACCTGAAATCTTTCGCTCATCTTCTGTCCATGGGATCTGACTGTCACTGGCAACGTTTATTGCTCATTTTTGGTTAGCCTCCAGGGGGTGGCAGTGAGCCATCTGCTTGCAGCCCGTGTGCTGAGGGAGTTCCCTCAGTACTGATGGACAGGGGCATTCCAGGATTTGGACACAGCAACGGTGAAGGAATGCCGAACAATTTGCCCAGCCATAACTCGGAGCGACTCGGAGAGGGATCTGCACCGGGTGATGTTCCCATCTTCCTGCTGCCCTTGTCCTTCTTGGGTACCAGCACTCATGATCTGTAGAAACCTGGATGTGTAATTACTGGGCATTGCTATTGACACACACTGTAGCCAACGCGAGCCAGTGATGCAGGGAATGAAGGTGTAGATTGATGTAGAAGCAAGGAACTGCTGATGCTCGTTTACAAAAGAAGACACCAAGTGCTGGAGTAACTCAGCAGGTCAGGCAGCATCCATGGAGAACATTTTGGGTTAGGACAATTCTTTAGACCGATTGTGTGGGGGGTAGTAATCAATCTGAAGAAGGGTCCTGCCCTTAAACATCACAAAACATCATCTATCCATGTTCTCCAGAGATGCTGCCTGACCCACTGAGTAGTTCCAGCACTATGTGTCTTCTCTTAGAATGATGGATTGGACTATTAGTTCCTCTAACTAAATAGCAGTTGGAGAAGAACACCCTTGATGGGAGTTTAGTTTTAGATATACAACATGGAAACAGGACCTTTGGCCCACCAAGTCAGCGCCGACCAACCATTACCCCGTACATTAGTTCCATCCTACACACTAGGGACAATTTACAGATGCCCATTAACCTGCGAACCCGCACGTCTTTGTGATGAGGGAGGAAACCGGAGCACCTGGAGTAAAAACCCACGTGGTCATAGGGAGAACGTGCAAACTCTGTACAGACAGCATCCATAGTCAGGATCAAACCCAGGTGTCAAGCGCTGTAAAGCAGCAACTCTGTGTCACTGTGCCACCCTAAGTTGAAGGTGATGGATGTTACAAGGTACAACTTACCAGAAACACACAGAGATTTATATTCTTCATTGTCATTCTCAGCCGCAGTGTGAAACCATCTTCAGATGACGCAACTGCCCAGACTCAGCTACTCATGAGAAAGTGGTTGAGGCTCAGTAAGGGCAGGACACACGGGCCTCAGCACAGACTGATGACAGGGTTAGGTGGGTGGTTGTACGTGACTGTGCCGACACCCATTCTCTCCAACTAGTTACCCTCTCTCCCCCCTCCCCCCCACTCGTCATTCTACGTTCCACTGTTAGCATCCCTTTATCTCCGTTATCACCTCTTTCCCCACCAACAACGGGCCATTATAGGCTCCACCCTGTCATCTATTGCCGGCCCTGATTTGTTCTGGCCTTTTCCTACCTCTAGCTTCCACCCCGCCCCCTCTACTTTCAGTCTGAAGAAGGGTTCCAACCCGAAATGTCACCTATTCCTTCTCTCCAGGGATGCTGCCTGGCATACTGAGTTACTCCAGCATATTGTGTCTATATCTTCGGTATAAGCCAACATCTGCAGTTCCTTCCTACACGTTTCACATCATCTCTGTCTGCTGTTAACCTTCATTGATTGATACCCTCATGGGACAGGTGCCGCCGTGTCGGGGAAATTCGAGTCATGGCGTCATACAGCACGGAATAACTCTATGAACTATGACTATGATTGTCTGTTGCAGTCTCCTCTCAAGTCAGATACAAGGTACTACCACTGCTGGTTTACCCACCAAAAAAGACACCAAGTGCTGGAGTAACTCTGCATGCCAAGCAGTATATCTGTCGAACAATGTTTAGTTTAGAGATACAACTTGGAAACATGTTTCCTGCCTCTAGCGTGTCCAATCCCTTAATAATCTTATATGTTTCAATAAGATCCCCTCTCATCTTGGAAACAGTTTAGAGATACAGCCCTTCGTCCCACAGAGTCCGTGCCGACCAACGATCACCCTGACGCTAGTTCTACCCTACACACTCGGGGTGATTTACAGAAGCTCAATAACTTACAAACCCGCACGTCTTTAGAATGTCAAAGGAAATGTGAGGTTATCCACAAATGAGTATAGGAGCAAAGATGTCCTTCTGCAGTTGTACAGGGCCCTGATGAGACCACACCTGGTGTATTGTGTGCAGCTTTGGTCTTCAAATTTGAGGAAGGACATTCTTGCTATTGAGGGAGTGCAGCGTAGGGTCACAAGGTTAATTCCAGGGATGGCAGGATTGGAGCGACTGGGCTTGTATACACTGGAATTTAGAAGGATGAGAGGGAATTTTATTGAAACATATAAGATTATTAAAGGATTGGACACGCTAGAGGCAGGAAACATGTTCCCAATGTTGGGGGAGTCCAGAACCAGGGGCCACAGTTTAGGAATAAGGGGTAGACCATTTAGAACAGATATGAGTAAACAATTTTTTACCCAGAGAGTTGTGAATCTGTGGAATTACTGCCTCAGAAGGTAGTGGAGGCCGATTCTCTGGATGCTTTCAAGAAAGAGTTAGATAAAGTTAAAAATAATGGAGTCAAGGGATATGGGGAGAAGGCAAGAACGGGGTACTGATTATGGATGATCAGCCATGATCACAGTGAATGGCGTTGCTGTCTCGAAGGGCCAATGGTTATTGAAACCAGAGTACCCTGAGAAAGCCCACGCAGGTCATGGGGAGAACATACAAACTCCTTACTGACAGCACCCGTAGTCAGGATCGAACTTGGGTCTCGCTCTGTGAGGCCCATGGACAGCGAGGTTTTACATCAAGACCAAGGTCTTGGGAGGTGATGCGTACAAGATGAAGCAAGCAGTAAATAAAAAGCCCATCTTATTATAAGCAAAGCGCAATAGACCACACGAACATACTGAATCTCCTTCATTTTCAAAAGAAATAGAGGGCATTGATGTGCTTCCTTTATGATAGCATCAATGTGCTGGGACCGGGACAGATCTTCAGAGATAAGCACGCCCAGAAACCTGAGTCTCCGTCACTTATCTCTGATCTTGTAGAAACTATGTGGTGTGGCCTCAGCTTACTCCTCACCAATGCCACTCTCTGTCCAATATCAGTATAATCATCTTATAGAGGTGTAGGTGATCTTACAGAGGTGTACAAAATCATGAGAGGAATAGATCAGATAAACGCTCAAAGTCTCTTGCCCAGAGTCGGGGAATCGAGAACCAAAATACATAGTTTTAAGGTGAGGGAGGATAGATTTAATAGGAACCTGAGGGTTAACTTTTCCCCACAAAGGGTGGTAGTTGTTTGGAACCAGCTGCTGGAGGAGGTAGTTGTGGCAGGTATTATTGCATTGTTTAAGAAACATTTAGACAGGTACGTGGATAGGACAGATTTAGAGGGATATGGGCCAGACGCAGGCATGTGGGATCAGTGTAGATGGAGCATATTGGCTCGGTGTGGACAAGTTGGGCCGAAGGTCCTGTTTCCACTCTCTACGACTCGATGACTCTAGTGGAATTCCTGGCACAAAGTAGAAGTGTCGTCCTCAATCAGGCTCGGCAACTCGAAAAATTTGCGGACAATGAAAGCACAATGTTAAAATAACAATTTAAAAAAATTCTTAAAAGCACAAAATACAGAGCAGATGATTAGGTACAAACAGAAATATCATATGTAGACTGAAAATTTTAAAGATTTTTTAAGGTCCACCGTATTTCAATAGACTTTACTGAGGTAATTTGAGAATCTAATTCAGCACGAACAGGTTGCTAAACCAAGATTGTGGGTCAATATGCTATCTTACCAAATGCACCAAAGCATATTATTTCCAGATTATCTTACAAGGAGAACATTTCATAAATACACAAAGTTCTCAAAATTACTTGTGTAGTAAGAAACTGCAGATGCTGGTTTCCACCGAAGATAGACACAAAATCCTGGAGTAACTCTGCGGGTCAGGCAGCATCTCTAGAGAAAAGAAATAGGTGATTTATTTGGGTCCGATGAAGGGTTCCGACACCAAACGTCACCCATTCCTTTTCTCCAGAGATGCTGCCTGACCCGCTGAGTTACTGCAACATTTTGTGCCTATATTCGTTCTCAAAATTACACTTCCGAATAAACTGTACTTTCTCCAGAGAAGCTGGGGAGGTCTGATTTCAACTTCTAGATGTTAGTGTTTAAGCCCTACAAATGTGAATTTGCTTTCACTGTGTTAATGATCGCAAACTCCAAGCCATTGATCATAATCATAATCATACTTTATTAGACAAGTATGTTTTGCAACATACGAGGAATTTGATTTGCCCAACAATCATACCAATAAAAATTAGTGAGACACACAAAATACATTTTAACATGAACATACACCACCGTGACCCCTCCGCATTCTTCACTGTCATGCATGGCGAAAAAAAGTTCAATCTCTTCCCTTGTTTGTTCTTCTGCTGTCGGGGGCCCTCGAACCTTCCGTTGAAGGGACCATCTTGGCTCCCGTAACCGGTGGTCGGGCCATCCGTGTCAGGGTGATCAAGCTCCTGCATCGGGGGGGAACTCAGCTCCCCCGCGTCGGGCGATCGGACCCGGGTGGGGGCTAGTCGAACCCCTTGGGACTTTAGAGCTTCCCGACATCAGTCTCTACCCGAGACTGCGAGCTCCTCGATGGTGAAATCCGCAGTTGGAGCGTTGATCCCAGGCAAGGGATCGCAGGCTCCGATGGTAAGTCCACGTCCCTGCGGTGGGGTTCAAAGTCAGTCTCGAGCAAGGCCTCCAGCTCCACGATGTTAGGCCGCAGAGCGACCAGAGATACGATCCGGAAAACAATCGCATCTCGGGCAAGGTAAGAGATTGAAATAAAGTTTCCCCCAAACCCCCCCTGCCCAACCCCCACATAAAACAAATCACGGAACATTAACACAAACTTTTAAAACACACTAAAAATAGCACAAAAGATGGATGGTGAGGCTGCCATCGCTGACGGTGCCACCCAGTGGATTGAATTGATTGTAAGATATAGCATGGAAACAGGCCCTTTGGCCCATCGAGTCCATGCTGAATATTGATCACCCGTTCATTGTTCTATATTATCCCACTTTCACATCCACTCCCTACACACCCGGGGACAATTTACAGTGGGCCAATTAACCTACAAACCCGCACGTCTTTGGGACATGGGAGGAAACTGGAGCACCCGGAGAAAACTCAAGCGGTCACTGGGAGAACCTACAAACTCCTTACAGACAGCACCCGAGGTCAGGATCGAACCCGGGACACTGGTGCAGTGAAGCAGTGGCTCTACCATCTGTGCCACAACTCCAAATCTGATAGTTAATACAAGGCCTGTGAACATTGGACATTCAGACGCCCAAATAGAAAAAAAAAGATTAGGTGCAACATACAAGGTCATGAATTACTTTGCTTTAAAAAACTATAATCCCTTAATAGATAAACCTGTGTCTGAGTAGATTGTGCTCTCCTTGTTTTAATTCTCTCTCTTTTATCCTCACCCTTTGCAGTTAAGACTGTAAGACTCTAGTGTTTAAGTTTCAGATTGGAGTCAAAGGGAATTGTTCTGTGCTGCATTGTTGAGTCCGTGTTAAATAGGGAAAGATAGATCAGCCATGACTGAATGGCGGAGTAGACTCGATGGGCCGAAAGGCCGACTTACGCTCCTATGACTTACAAACTTATGGAAAAGTGTGGCGGTGAGCAACTTCAGTTGTGTGTTACGTTGCCGGTCACACCCCTCTGTCCCATCTTCCTCCTATCTCCCCCACCCTTCCACCCCCTTCCCCTTCTCCGTGCCCCCCCCCCCCCCCACCAGTCTCAGATAGGATCACGGATATGCCATCAGTGCTTTGTGAGCCAAGGTGAACTGGGACAGCTGAGAGGATAGGAGGGAGATTCTCTCTCCCGCAAGGGTGCGGTTAGCTTCAACCTCTGCCTCAGATTAAAACTGAAGCTGACAAGGGTGCAGAAGCAACAGAAGTTGGCAGAGAATGTTGTATTTTGTTATGCTACTAATGAAACTCTCGATTGTATAACTGGAAGCAAACCATTGTTTTTTTTTTTACATCTGTACAGATGAAATTTGAAAAATAGAAAGCTGCAGTACACTGGGAGACAGTGCCTTATTTAAACTGTACATAATTGTAAATCAGGATTAGAAGAGAATATTAGTTGTATATGCTCGAAATATGTACTGTGTTTATCATTTCCCTAATAAACAAATTCAGACAACTCCACCTTCCAATTCGCATGTGCGGTGGGTTATTTTTCTCTATTTTAGTTTTGATTATTATTATTAAGATTATTATCCTTATTATTAGGTCAGCCAGCATCTGTAGAGGAAAATGGACAGATGACGTTTCAGGTCGGGACCCTTCTTCAGACTGATTGGAGTAGGGGGAAGAAAACCGGAGATAGAGGTGGGGGTGGGATATGGTCTGGAAAGTAATACACTTGTGGATACAAGTGAAGGGGGAAGATACAAGTGAAGGGGGAAGGTTTGATTAACAGATGGGTGGAGTAAGTGACAAAGGCTGGAGGTGAAAAGGAGACAACGGGGAGTCAGATTAGGAGAGAAGAGGAGTGAAATGTGAAGCCAGAGGGAGGGATATGGGTGGAAGGGGACCAGGGTGGAGAAGGGGGTGGTACAATGAGAGAAATGAGTGAGCACAGGTAGGGGTGGTGGGGATGGGCACAAGAAAGAGAAAGCGGGTGTAAAGGCTAGGGGTGGTGGGGGTGTTGGCTAAAATTAGACGATTCAAAGTTCATACCGTTGGGGTGTGAGCTACCCAAGTGAAATATGAGGTGCTGTTGCTCCAGTTTGTGGGTGGCTTCACTCCAGCAATGGAGGAGGCCCAGGACAGAAGGGTCGATATGGGAAGGGGAGTTTAAATGGTGAGCATAGGTTAGGGGCGGCACAGTTGCGCAGCGGTTGTTGCTGCCTGACAGTACCAGAGACCCGGGTTCTTCCCTGACTACGGGTGCTGATGTACGGAGTATTACGTTCTCCCTGTGACCGCGTGGGTTTTCCTTGATTCCCCAAACAGACATTTCCTTCACTCACCTTTTATCACTGAACCGAGACTTTAGACTTTAAAGATACAGCATAGAAGCAGGCCCTTTGGCCCACTGAGTCTGTACCGACCAGCGATCACACTAGCACTCTCCTACACTCTAGGGCCAATTTTACCAAAGCCAATCAACTTACAAACCTGCATGTCTTAATCAACTTACAAACCTGCATGTCTTTGTAATGTGGGAGGAAGCCAGAGTACCTGGAGAAAACACACGGAGTCACAGGAAGAACGTGGAAACTCCGTACAGACATCGCCCGTGGTCAGAATCGAACCCGGTTCACGGGCACCAGAGTTTTCTTGTTTTCTTGTCGGGGGGGGGGGTGGGGGGGGGAGAGCGAGAGAGAGCAAAGAGGAAGAGAGACGAGAGAGAGAGAGAGAAGAGAAGAGAGAGGAGGAGAGAGAGAGAGAGGAGAGAGGAGAGAGAGAGAGAGAAGAGAGAAAGAGAACGAGAGAGAGAGAGAGAGAGAGCAGAGGAGAGAAGAAGAGAGAGAGAGAGAGAGGAGAGAGAGCGAGAGAGAGAGAGAGAGAGAGGAGAGAGAGAGAGAGAGAGGAGAGAGAGAGAGAGAGAGAGCAGAGAGAGCGAGAGAGAGAGAGCGAGAGAGAGAGGAGAGATAGAGGCAGCGAAGAGAGCGAGAGAGATAGCGAGCGAGAGATAGCTAGGAGAGCCTAGCGCTACGCTCTCTCTCTCTCTCTCTCTCTCTCTCTCTCTCTCTCTCTCTCTCTCTACCGCTCTCTCTCTCTCTCTTTCCTCCCCCCCTCTCTCCCCCCCCTCTCTCCCCCCTCTCTCCCCCCCTCTCTCCCCCCCTCTCCACACTGACCATCGATCACCTGTTGGCAACCTGCCTGCACAATCACCAACCTTCACAACCCTAAGAGTTAATTGGAGAATTCATTGCTACAGATGGCTGTGGAGGTCGTCATTGATTATTATAAAGTAGAGATTGATAGGCTCTTGATTAGTAAGGACGTCAAAAGTTATGGGGAGAAGGCAGGGGAATGGGGTTGAGAGGGAAAAATAGATCAGCCATGATTAAATATTCGATTGGACCGAATGTCCTAATCCTGCTCCAATGTTTTGATCAGAAACCCACATGGTCACAGGGCAAACCACACACCAACAGCATCCGAGGTCAGGATCGAACCTGGGTATCTGACCGTGAGGCAGCAGACCTACCAGCTGCGCCATTTTTTCAGCCAACAATTTTTTTTCAGTGAGCTGAATTACAATGGTAACAATAGGAACTATAGATGCTGGTTTACCAAAAAAGACTCAAGGTGTTGGATATAACTCAGCGGGTCAGGCAGCATGTCCGGAGATCATGGAAAGATGACATTTCAGGGCGGGACACATCTTCAGACTCCTTTTTGGTTTACAAATGGAGCGTTGAAAATGTGGATACTTTACGGATTGGAATGGGTTGGAGGGATATGGGCGAAATGGGGGCCAATGGGACTAGCTTAGATGGGGCATCTTGGTCATCGGGGACGATTTGGGCAGAAGGGCCTGTTTCCATGCAGTATGACTCTATTGTCCGATCCCGTCTGTTTCTGGAGATCTAATTGAACGGTCAGTGGCATGTCTGAACAACACCAACAGTTGGGGAATGAAGGCAACTGTGGACATGTCCACATGCCCATGTCTTAGTCCTTCTTGTTTAGTCACCACAGCCCTCCCTCAGCGTACAAACATCCAATTTATGGACAGTCCCACACACGATAGAGCTCCTGTAATCTAAATTCAAACATTGAGACATTCTGGTGAACCTTTCAACAGAGTGTTGCCTGGATTATAGGGTATTAGCTATATGGAGAGGTTGGACAAACTTGGGTTGTTTTCTCATATAATCATACAGTGTGGAAACAGGCCCTTCAGCCCAACTTGCCCACACTTCAGCCCAACTTGCCCCCCCCACACCCATCACCTTTAACCTAAACCTATGTTTCTCGATTCCCCTGCTCTAGGCAATTTATTTATCTGGAGCATTAGAGGCTGAGGGGAGACCTGATAGAAGTATATAAAATAATGAGAGGCATCAATAAGCTAGACAGTCAGAACATTTTCCCCATGGTGTATAAGAGGGCACAGCTACAAGGTGTGGGTGTATAAATTTCCTATACAGAGAATGGCAGGTGTCTGTCATGTGCTGCCAGGGGTGGAGGAGGAGGCAGATACGATAGTGGCTTTTGGATAGGCACATGGACATGCAGGGAATGCAGGGATATGAATCAGGTGCAGGGAGAGGAGATTAATTTAACTTGGCTCAGACATTGTGGGCTGAAGGGACTGTTCCTGTCTTGTACTATCCAACATGTGGAGATAAATTAGATTCTACAAAGAGCAGAACTAGTTTCGAAACACAAAATGCCGGAGGAACTCAGCAGGCCAGGCAGCACCTACGGAGGGACTGGACAGGCGACCTTTCGCGTCGGGATCCTTCTTCATCGCCTGTCCATTCGCCTCCAGAGATGCCGCCTGACCCGCTGAGTTCCTCCAGCACTTTGTGTTTTGCTCATGATTCCAGCATCTGCAGTTCCTTGAGTCTGCATACGTTTCATCTCTCTAACTCAACTCTCTTATCCATCTTGTGTGCTTTTGGTGGCATCTATTACATGCACACAAAGGTATGCCCACTTCATTGACTGTTTTTTGTGTAGTTTCTGACCTACGGACAGCATCTACTAGTGGATGTTGAACAAGGAATGGTCGGAGTTATCTAAACCAAAAGTTTGCCTCAGTTTTATTTTAATCAATTGAAACCACCCAATTTTGCTGGCCGACAATAAACAGAAAAAAACAACTCTGATTTGGACGTTAAAAAAAAAAACAGAAATTCAAACCAGATTTACATACCAGTGCCAAAAAAATGTAACCATCAACCTAGCCAATACTTCAACCAACAGTAAGAAATGGTTTTAAAACAGTGTGGTGTTTGCTCCTTTGTCTTCAACGTATTAAATTAAAAATAACCATTTGCAGTGTTTTGTTATAATCTATACTCTCAGCAAAAAACACGAGGATAAAAACATACCGTTAAAACTGTATAAAAAGTCAAATGCTAATTTACCAAAGCATCCTTTGTCAGCGAATTGACTGAAGATACATAACCATTCCTAGTTTTAGTTCACTTGCACCTCCTCCAACCTCATCTACTGCATCCGCTGTTCCAGGTGACAACTTCTCTACATCGGCGAGACCAAGCGCAGGCTCGGGCGATCGTTTTACTTAACACCTCCGTTCAGTCCGCCTTAACCTACCTGATCTCCCGGTTGCCCAGCACTTCAACTACCCCTCCCATACCCAATCTGACCTTTCTGTCCTGGGCCTCCATTGTCAGAGTGAGGCCCAGCGCAGCGCAAATTGGAGGAAGAGCACCCCATATTTCGCTTGGGTAGTTTACACCCCAGCGGCATGAACATTGACTTCTCTAATTTCAGGTAGTCCTTGCTCTGCCTCTTCCTCCCCCCCCCCTTTTCCAGTTCTCCCACTAGTCCCACTGTCTCTGCCTACATTCTTTCTTTGTCCTACCCCCTCCCCTGACATCAGTCTGAAGAAGGGTCTCGACCCGACGTCGCTAATTCCTTCTCCCGCTGAGTTTCTCCAGCATTTTGTGTGTACCTAGTTTTAGTTAGGTTTGGCAGGACACATATTTTTTTCGAACTACTGCTAATTTAATTTACCCGACCCCTTGGAACAAACTAATCCACTTGCTACTTTTCTAGGGTGAATCTTTTCAAGGGGTTCACAGCAGATAGCAACAGCATAGGTTTCAGATGGTTCCCATGTAAAGTTGTTGGAGGTCATTGTTGCTGGAAGCAATTAATGGGCCATTTTACATGGTGGGGGGGTGATATGTTGTGTTCCGTATGCACATTGTGGTTTACATGGTGTTCGTTTCAAACCAGAAAAGATGGTGGATAAGCAAGTTGAGAATTATGCAAATTAGCTGCTTTTCTCAATTCACCCTGATATACTCTCACTTGACTTGCTAGGCGAGAGAGACAAAGATCAACACACAGTCTAGGATGCAGGAAATGTTAGCCTTTAGAGTGATACAGCATTGAAACAGGCCCTTCGACCCACCTTGCCCACACCGGCCTGCATGTCCCACCTGCGTGTTTGGCCCATATCCCTCTAAACCTTTCCTATCCATCATGTACCTGTCTAAATGTTTCTTAAATTTTTGTTCCAAGGGGTCGTCGGGTAACAAGGTTTACAAGGTTAATTCCCGGGATGGCGGGACTGCCATATGCTGAGAGAATGGAGTGACTGGGCTTGTATACTCTGGAATTTAGAAGGATGAGAGGGCATCTTATTGAAACAAATAAGATTATTAAGGGCTTGGACACGCCAGAAGCAGGAGACATGTTCCCGATGTTGGGGGAGTCCAGAACCAGGGGCCACAGTTTAAGAATAAGGAGTAAGCCACTTAGAACGGAGATGAGGAAACACTTTATCACACAGAGATTTGTGAGTCTGTGGAATTCTCTGCCTCAGAGGGCAGTGGAGGCCGGTTCTCTGGATACATTCAGGAGAGAGCTAGATAGGGCTTTTAAAGATAGCGGAGTTAGGGGATATGGGGAGAAGGCAGGAGCGGAGTACTGATTGTGGATGATCAGCCATGATCACGTTGAATGGCGGTGCAGGCTTGAAGGGCCGAATGGCCTACTCCTGCGCCTATTGTCTAAATGTTATGTTAGTCCCTGCCTCAACTATCTCCTCCGGCAGTTCGTTCCATATACTCATGACGCTTTGTGTATAAACGTTGCCCCTTAGGTTCCTATTAAATTGTCCCCCACCTTCACTTAAACCTCCGTTTTCTGGTTCTCGATTCCCATATTCTGGGTAAAAGTCTCTGTGTATTTACCCAATCTATTCCTCTCATGATCTTGTCCACCTCTATAAGATCATCTCTCGTCCTCCTGCGCTCCAAGGAATAAAGTCCTAGCCTGTGGAGGGAGGTGGGAGAAAACAGGAGCACCCGGAGGAAACTCACCCAGTTGGAGGGAGAATGTGCAAACTTCCCACAGACAGCAGCCGCGGTCAGGATCTAATCTGGATGCTGTGAGGCAGCAGCTCTATCGGGAAAAGGCTGCTGCTTCTTTGCAGATAGTTTAATGCTATTGAGAGGATGAATTTCCAGGCCTGTTGTTACTCCCTGTTGTGTATATACGTCTAGAATTACAGAGCATGGACTCAGAGAACCAAAACATTCTTGTTAAATGGCCCTGGAGTCACAGCAGAATTATAAGGAAAGCGTGGGAATAGCCATTCAGCCCTTCAATCCTGCTGTACCATAGAACCTTGTGATATATTTAAGAGCTTCACCATGTCCCATCTGCATTAGTCCTATCTGCCTGTGTTTGGCCCTCAATCCCTCTAAACCTATCCTATCCATCTTCCTGTTCACATGTCTGTTAATATTTGTGATAGTACCTGCCTCAACTACCTCCTTCAGCAGCTCATTCCATACACCGACCACACTTTGTGTGAAAATGTTACTCCTCA
This sequence comes from Amblyraja radiata, assembly GCF_010909765.2. Lineage (NCBI taxonomy): Eukaryota > Metazoa > Chordata > Chondrichthyes > Rajiformes > Rajidae > Amblyraja > Amblyraja radiata. The sequence continues at coordinate 60,269,110 of NC_045956.1, forward strand.
GGTACTTAGTAAAGCTTCCCTCCTCACCTTAAACCTATGTATGCTGGTTCTCAATTCCCCTACTTTGGGAAACTCTGTGCGTTTCCCCCTTCTATTCCCCTCATGGTTTTGTACACCTCTATAAGATCACCCCTCATTCTCCTACGCTCCAAGGAATAGTGTCCAAACCTGCTCAACCTCTCCCTATAGCTCCAGGTCCTACCAACATCCTCGTAAATCATCTCTGCGCCTTTTCCAGCTTAACAACATCTTTCATATAACATGGTGCCCAGAACTGAACTCTATTATCAAATTGCGTCCAACCGTAAGACTTTTTGCCTTGGAGCCAATCTTATCTCCCTGACCACAAATATTGGTCCGCCAAATCCATGGCATTCTGGAAGCTTCTACGGCAAGTTATCTCTCAGTTGTTCCATGCACCAAACCTGGAGAGAGGTTTCTTGGAACCGTGGAAGATTTTGGACCATCTGCAACCCCCAATCTAATCATTATGGATCAATATGTCCATAGTGCCATTGGAGCAGAATGGGATTCAGCCCATCAAGTCTCTCCGCTATTCAATCATGGCTGATCTATCTTTCCCTCTCAACCCCATTCTCCTGTATTCTCCCCAAAACCCTTGTACTCTTACTAATCAAGAATCTGTCAATCCCCGCCTTAAAAATACCCAATGGCTTGGCATCTACTGCCATCTGTGACAATGAATTTCACAGCTTCACCACCTCCTTTCTACAGGTAAGTCCTATTATTCTGAGGCTATGGCTTGTGGTACTAGTTTCTAGCACTAGTGGAAACATCCTCTTCACATCCAATATTTTATTGTATGGCCTCGTTGCCCTTAGCATTGGACCTGAATCACATTTCAGATTCCCCTGGCTTCGTGCATGCTGGTCCCACTTAATGTGTGACCACGTTGGTGCCCAAATTCCCGGAGATGTCACTGCCACAGGGCTTAGTGGTTTGAAGATGCAAATCATGCCACATGTGGTGAAACCCAAGGTCATGTCCATTATTGTTTAATGGTCTCCCCAACGAAGACACTCTGAAACAAATTGGCCTCCCAATCAATGACATTCAGGAACAAAATGGCCTCCTGATCAATGAGAATCAAAATGGCTTTCTGATCGATGACACTCAGAAACAAAATGGCCTCACGATCAATTATATTTAGACCCAGTGGAAATATACTTATATAATTAAAACAACACAGAAAATATAAACTAAACAGATTAAGAATAATAATACTCAATAAAACTAGCAACAAAACCATAACCATCGGTGGGGTGGTGGTAGATGAGCCACTGTGGCAGCCGAATAGTGGTGGGACCATATACAAAGTGTATCCACAGTCCTTTGGCTTCAGATGGCAAGGAATCTTCTCCTCGGAATGGGAGTGCAGAGAGCTGGTGCACGGTTGCTGGAGACCACTTCATTCTGGCAGGCTCAGCAGGATCTGGAACTGTGTGTTGGTCATCAACTCAACCCCATGCACATCGACACAGAGAGTGGGAGAGTCTCTGCCAGGAGGAAGATCCTACAAGGCTACCTGTCACTTCCTCCTCCAACCAGCTTCAAGGAAGCCATACAGTCGCACAGCACAGAAACACACCCTTCGGCCCAAATTGTCTTCACCGCCCATCTATACTAGTCCAACATGCCTGTGTGTGGCCCATATCCCTCTAAACCTTTCCTGTCCATGAACCTGTACAAATGTCTTTTAAATGGCGTTATAGACCACTAGTTTATTGTCATGTAACTACCTCTTCTGGCCGCACATTCCATATACCCACCACTCTCTGTATGTATAACGTGTCTCTCGGGTTCCTATTATATCTTTCCAGTCTCACCTTAAACCCATGTCCTCTGGTTCTTGATTCCCCTACCCTGTACATCTACCCAATCTATTCCTCTCATGATTTTGCAATACCTCTATAAGATCACCCTTCAGCCTCCTGTGCTCCAAGGAATAAAGCCATATCCTGCCCAACCTCTCCATATAACTCAGGCCGTCGAGTCCTGGCATCATCCTTGCGGCACCTCTTCACCGGGCACAATGCGGGATGTGCAATACATAGAAACATAGAAAATAGGTGCAGGAGTAGGCCATTCGGCCCTTCGAGCCTGCACCGCCATTCAATATGATCATGGCTGATCATCCAACTCAGTATCCTGTACCTGCCTTCTCTCCATACCCCCTGATCCCTTTAGCCACAAGGGCCACATCTAACTCCCTCTTAAATATAGCCAATGAACTGGCCTCAACTACCTTCTGTGGCAGAGAATTCCGGAGATTCACCACTCTCTGTGTGAAAAATGTTTTCCTCATCTCGGTCCTAAAAGATTTCCCCCTTATCCTTAAACTGTGACCCCTTGTTCTGGACTTCCCCAACATCGGGAACAATCTTCCTGCATCTAGCCTGTCCAACCCCTTAAGAATTTTGTAAGTTTCTATAAGATCCCCCCTCAATCTTCTAAATTCTAGCGAGTACAAGCCGAGTCTATCCAGTCTTTCTTCATATGAAAGTCCTGACATCCCAGGAATCAGTCTGGTGAACCTTCTCTGTACTCCCTCTATGGCAAGATTGTCCTTCCTCAGATTAGGAGACCAAAACTATACGCAATACTCCAGGTGTGGTCTCACCAAGACCCTGTACAACTGCAGTAGAACCTCCCTGCTCCTACACTCAAATCCTTTTGCTATGAATGCTAAATAAATGCTGGCCTTGCAACACGAAGATCCCGTGTCTGAATTACAAACATCCCTCCCATGTTTGAAACTCGTGGTCACAAAACCTCCAGGATTCCATGTGAATTACGATCTCAAAAAGCGGAATTTATTCAAAAATATTCTGAACTCACATGAGCATTGTGACGTTAGATACAAATGTATGATTTACAGTAAAATTTTTATACACATCTTATCACAACTGCTTATAATTCATCGACTGAAAACACATCGACACACCTTAGTATGTCTGCCCAGGTGTCCACAGGTTGGCTTGAAAGATTTGACCTCTGGAAAGCACGACGGAGATGAAGGCCAGAGGCAGCAGAAAGGCAGAAAGAGCTGCTCAAAAAACATGGCGGAGGAAAGTGTTCTGGGCAGAGAATTCATGTGATCGTGGATACATGTGGTGAGGTGTGTGTGTGAACATGTGTATGTGCATGTATCTATGCGTTCGGCATCTGTAAGTGTGCATGTTTTGTTATGTGTTTTTATGTGTGTGTATATCAATGTGTATGTGCATGTATATATGTGTGTTTGTGTGTGTATGTATGGGTGCATGAATCTGTGCGTATATGTGTTTGTGTCTGCACACATGTGTGTGTGCGTGGGTATGCGCATGTATATATATGTATGTACGTGGGATTGCGTATCTGAATGTATACTTGTGTGTGCATGCGTGTGTGTACATGTGCATAGGTATGTGTGTGTATGTGTTCGTGTGTATGTGCTTGTTTTCATCTGTGTACGTGTGTGTTTTCATGTGTGTACGTCGATGTATATGTGTGCATGTCTGTATGTGATTGTGTGTGCGTGTGTGTGTGTGTGTGTGTGTGTGTGTGTGTGTGTGTGTGTGTGTGTGTGTGTCTATGTGTGTGTGTGTGTGCGTGTATTGCGTGTGTGTGTGTGTAGGTATGTGCATGTGTAGGTGTGTGCATGTGTAGGTGTGTGTATGTGTAGGTGTGTGTATGTGTAGGTGTGTGCATGTGTAGGTGTGTGCATGTGTAGGTGTGTGCATGTGTAGGTGTGTGTATGTGTAGGTGTGTGTATGTGTAGGTGTGTGCATGTGTAGGTGTGTGCATGTGTAGGTGTGTGTATGTGTAGGTGTGTGTATGTGTAGGTGTGTGCATGTGTAAGTGTGTGCATGTATAGGAGTGTGTATGTGTAGATGTGTGTGTGTGTGTGTGTGTGCGCGTGTGTGTGTGTGAGTGTAGTGGTTCTGTTGACCCAAGTCCCCGTGCATTGACGGTGTGTTACCCTCCACTCCAGCCCCTCACTCCCGCCGCTCGTTGCTCGTGCACGGCAGGGCGGGAGCCCCAGCCAGCGGAAGCTCGGCCGGGCGGCGACAGAGGAGTCCGGGGCCTACCTGGGCAGAGCATGGACCCTGCGTGCGACGGGCAGTAACGTGGGCACCTAACTTCCCTCCGCCCCATGTCCCGAGAGAAGGCAGCAACAACAGTGGAGTCTGCGCCCCAGACACTCGTGGCAGGTCCGTGTCTGGTGAAGCCGCAGACGCCCAGACTGCCGGAGAGACTGCCGGGATCCATTTACCTGGATATATAATTCCGTTTCCTGAGAAACTATAAAGAAGCCTGCAACCAGGCCTGTGCGCAGTCAACCCAAGCGGCAGCAGGGCAGGCAGGGATGGTGTTGGTCAGACGAGAAAAAGATGCACGGTATTGGAGCGATGGTATCAGTGGGGCTGAGCGATGGAGTAGGGCTGTCCGCTCTCATCCACTGCTCCCACCCTTTACTTAAAGCAGGCGTCTCTCTCTCTCTCTCTCTCCCTCTCCATCTCTCTCTCTCTCTCAGCACTTCATCTCCCTCGCCAGAGACACCACCGTCTCGTGCCGTCCCATCTCCTCCAGGGCCGCGGCCAAAGAGCCCAGGTTGCCTTCCGGAAAGTTCTGAGCTTCCCACAGGTCCAGGATGACACCGGTCGGGCTGGATTTGGTGGCAAAGTAATTCAGGTACCTGGGAGGGAGGAGGGAGAAGAGAGGGGTTAGCGGAAATAATGTCACTGCGTGGAACAAGGGAAAGTCTGCAGTCTGGAGAATCAATCTCCTGCTGTCACAAGCCTCCCGCAGTGTGTCCACCAGAACTACGTAGGACTACAACTAGAATATATAAAACAGGGATGTAATGATGAGGATTTCTAAAGCACTGGTCAGACCGCATTTGGAGTATTGTGAGCAGTTTTGGGCCCCACATCTGAGGAAGGATGTGTCGGCATTGGAGAGGGTCCAGGGGAGGTTTAAACGAATGAACACAGGAATGTTTGGGTTAATGTGTGATGAGCATATGACTGCACTGGGCCTGTACTCGCTGGAGTTTAGAAGGATGAAGGGGTATCTTATTGAAATTTAGCGAATAGTGATAGGCCCGGATATGGAGTGGGTGTTTCCACTGGTGGGAGAGTCTAGGACCAGAGAACAACGGGAGAAGAGATAATTAAAGGATGTTCCTTTAGAAAGGAGATTAGAGGAATTTCTTTAGTCAGAGGGTGGTGAAGATTTTATGAATCTGGGGAATTCATTGAAGTCTGTGGTGGCGAGTTCAGTGGATATTTTTAAGGCGGAGATTGACAGATTCTTGATTAGTACGGGTGCCAGGGGTTACGGAGAGAAGGTAGTAGAATGGGGTTGAGAGGGAAAGATAGACCAGCCTTGATTGAATGGCGGAGTAGACATAATGGGTCGAATAGCCTGTTTTTGCTTCTATAGCGTATGAACATGAACTATACAAAGAAAAGCATGGTGCTGGAACAGGCCCTTCGGCCCACAATGTCTGTGCCTAGCAATGATGCCAACATAAACTTTACTTTAGACTTCAGAGATACAGCTTGGGAAAAGGCCCTTCGGCCCACCCAGTCCGCACCGACCAGCGATCATCCTGTACACTAGCACGATCCTACTCACTGGGGATAATTTACAATTTTACCAAAGCCAATTCTCCTACAAACCTGCATGTCTTTGGCGTGTGGGAGGAAACCGGAGCACCCGGAGAAAACCCACGCAGGGAGAACATACAAACTCCATACAGACAGCACTCGTAGTCCGTATCGAACCCAGATCTCTAATGCTATAAGGTAGCAACTCTACCGCTGCGCCACAGTGCCAACCCCTACTCTGTCTGCATGTGATCCATATCCATTCTCTGCATGTGATCCATATCCCTCCATTCCCTGCATGCGATCCATATCCCTCCATTCCCTGCATGCGATCCATGTCCCTCCATTCCCTGCATATCCATGAGGGGCAAGGTTTTTAGATAGTGGTGGGGGCCTGGAACATATTGTCTGGGGTGGTGCTGGAGGCAGATACAATAATGGTGTTTAAGAGGCTTTTAGGTAGGCACATGGAAGTGCAGAGAATATAGGGATATGGATCATGTAAAGTCAGATAAGATCAGTTTAACTTGGCGTCATGTTCGGCATGGACATTTTGGGCTGTCGGGCCCATTCTGTGCTCCCCTCTTCTATGTTCTATATTTTAGGACTAATCTCTTAGCCTGCTCATCCTCTCTTTACAGCTCAAGACTCTTGAATCCTGGCAACATCATCGTAAATCAGTTCAGTACAGTCTGAAGAAGGGTCTCGACCTGAAATGTCACCCATTCCTTCTGTCCAGAGATGCTGCCTGTCCCACTGAGACTGCAGGATTTCATGTCTATCTTTGGTTTAAACCAGCACCTGCAGTTCCTTCCTACTCAGTTCAGTTCAGTTCCGTTTATTTAATTGTCACGTGTACCGAGGTACAGTGAAAAGCTTTAGTTGTGTACTAACCAATCCGCCGAAAGCCAATACATGATTACAATCGAGTCATTTACAGTGTATAGATACATGATAAGGGAATAACGTTTAGTGCAATGTAAAGCCTGCAAAGTCCGATTAAGGATAGTCCGAGGGTCACCAAAGATGTAGATAGTAGTTCAGCACTGCTCTCTAGTTGTGGTAGGATGATTCAATTGCCTGCAAACAGCTGGGAAGAAACTGTCCCTGAAACTGGTGGTGTGCGTTTTCACACTTCTATACCTTTTGCCTGATGGGAGAGGGGAGAAGAGGGAGTGACCAGGGTGTGACTCATCCTTGTTTATGCTGCAGGCCTTGCCGAGACAGCGTGAGGTATAAATGGAGTCAATATAAATGTTGGTTTATTCATCACTGCATTGAATGAGGCTGCAAAAGCAGAATTAAATCAACTGAGGGGAAAAATAGGAAAGTTTACATAAGGAAAACTGCATATTAATGCCTTGTGGCAAAATGTCCTGCTTGATGCAGGCAGAACACTCTTGCCACCCATGGGTGGATTCAGTTATTACAAGAGGCAAATCTAGTGTGAGACAGCTTTTGCTTTTAAATCACAAGGAGTACTAAGTAACAGGAATTCGTTGGCACTACTGTTTAATTATTTTTGGCACTGTTTTCTAGGGAGTGTGAGAAGAACAAACTGTTTGCAAAACTAACAAGCCCTGCTCTGCCAATTAACAGAAATATTATTGCAAAATAAAACAGAAAAGCTTTAAAAGCTCAGCATTGTTTAGTTAGGTTTAACTTAGGGATACAGTGAGGAAACACGCCCTTTGGCCAACCGGGTCTGCGCTGACCAGCGATTCCCGTGCACTAGCTCGAGGGACAATTTACCATTTTCTATTACCAAAGCCAATTAACTGACAAACCCGTACGTCTTTGCAGTGTGAGGGGAAACCGGAGCGCCCGGAGAAAACCCACACATTCAAGGGATGAGCGTACAGACAGCACTCGTAGTCAGGATCGAACCTGGATCTCTGGCACTGTAAGGCAGCAACATAACTCCTGTGCCACTGTGCTGCCCGACTGGGTGATTGCTGGTGGGCATGGACTCGGTGGGCTGAAGGGTCTGTTTCCATAGTGTATAGATGAAACTAAAGCTAAAGCTTCACCGGCTGAAGTCATCCCCGTCCCGCCCAAACAGGGACAAATGAACGGCACCATTTCTCGCCCAACACCTCCGTCCTGTGGACTCACCCGTCCAGGCTTAGCTTGTGGGCCAGTAGGCGCCAGTCGTTCCCTCTGTTGTTGGGAGCATCCAGGCTGCTGCAGATCTTCTGCCGGATGGCGAGGGGGATCCTGAAGGCGGTGGGTCCCATCAGGGAGGTGGCAGAGGCCTCTGGCTCCACATCCAATGGCCGCAGCTCCTGTGGAAGCAAGGGGCCAGATTACACCAAGAAGCCAACACAAGGAACTGCAGATGTTGCCTCTCCAAAAAAAGAGACACAAAGCGCCGGAGTAATTCAGTAAGTCTGGTGGCATGATTTATAAAAGCAGTGGCGCAGTGGCGCAGCGGTAGAGTTGCTGCCTTACAGCACCAGAGACCCGGGTTTGAGCTTAGTTTATTGTCAAATGTACCAAGATACAATGAAAAGCTTTTGTTGCCTGCTAACCAGTCAGCAGAAAGGCAATACATGATTATAATCGAACCATCCACAGTGTACAGATGCATGATAAATTCGCTCCTGACTATGGGTGCTGTTTGTACAGAGTTTGTACGTTCTCCCTGTGAGCGCGTGTTTTTTTTCCCGGGTGCTCCGGTTTCCATCCACATTCCAGATTCTACTGCAGTTGTACAGAGTCTTGGTGAGACCACACCTGGAGTATTGAGTACAGTTTTGGTCTCCTAATCTGAGGAAAGACATTCTTGCCGTAGAGGGAGTACAGAGAAGGTTCACCAGACTGATTCCTGGGATGGCAGGACTTTCATATGAAGAAAGACTGGATAGACTCGGCTCGTACTCACTAGAATTTAGAAGATTGAGGGGGGATCTTATAGAAACCTACAAAATTCTTAAGGGGTTGGATAGGCTAGATGCAGGAAGATTGTTCCCGATGTTGGGGAAGTCCAGAACAAGGGGTCACAGTTTAAGGATAAGGGGAAAGGACCGAGATGAGAAAAACATTTTTCACACAGAGAGTGGTGAATCTCTGGAATTCTTTGCCACAGAAGGTAGTTGAGGCCAGTTCATTGGCTATATTTAAGAGGGAGTTAGATGTGGCCCTTGTGGCTAAGGAGATCATGGGGTATGGAGAGAAGGCAGGTACAGTTGGATGATCAGCCATGATCATATTGAATGGCGGTGCAGGCTCGAAGGGCCAAATGGCCTACTCCTGCACCTATTTTCTATGTTTCTATGTGCAGGTTTGTAGGTTAATTGGCTTCAGTAAATGATCCCTAGTGTGTAGGATATAACTAGTGTATGGGTGATTGTTGGTTGGCATGGACTCGGTGGGCTGAAGGGCCTGTTTCCACGTTATATCCCTAAATCACTACTCAGCGGGTCAGGCAGCATCTCTGGAGAACATGAATAGATGGCGTTTCGGGTTGGGACTCTCCTGCAGATGAATGAATTGCAATTAGAAGGGTCTAAAAAAGGGCCCCGATCTGAAATGTCACCCATCCATGTTCTACAGAGATGCTGCCTGGCCCACTGAGTTACTCCAGCACTTTGTCTCTTTCATATTATGATCTGCTCAAATTCGATATCCCACGAACAAAACTCCTTACATGCGCTGGTAATAATAAAATAAACCGCCAGTCGGTCTGATGTCCCAGTCTAGAACTAGAGGACATAGGTTTAAGGTGAGATGGGAAAGGTTTAATAGGTACCTGAGGGGCAACTCTTTCACTCAGAGGGTGGTGGGTACATGGAACGAGGTACAGAGGAGGTGGTTGAGGCAGGTACAATTACAAGATTTAACAAAATTTAAGCAAGCTGATGAACTCGCCTTTCTTACTTGCAAGTTAGGCGCTAATTTGTTTAGCAACACAGAGAGATTGGACAGACTGGATTGTTTTCTCTGGTGCCAGAGGTTAAGGGGCGACCAGATAGAAGTGTGTAAAATTGTGAGAGGCATAGAGAGGGTAGACAGTCACAAACTTTTTCGTTTTGTTTCGTTTAGAGATACAGCGCGTAAACAGGCCCTTCAACCCATTTAGTCCGCACCGACCAGCGATCCCTGCACACTAACACTACCTGTAGTGGCCATTTGGCCTGTTTTGCATGTCATTGAGGATGGCATGTGCCTTTACATTTTAGACTGCCCGTTATATTGTGGGTGGGATTCATGACGTGTTTTTGGGCATGTTTGGAGCTTAGATGCTTGCGCAGAAGTTTAGTTTTTAGATTAGTTTGGAGAGACCATGGGGAAGGTTAACCCTTCTACCATGTAAGATCATGTGAGCCATGCGGGCCTTGCGGGGTCCATGGGAGATCTCAAGGAGATCATGCCAGATCTTGCCAGTGTTACGGAGACACGAGGAGTTTGCTAATGTCTAAAGTAATAAGCTGGAGTTCGAAGAAGATTGTAGTAACGAGTCGGAAGAAACTTGGATGTATCTTACTGTTTTCTATCAACAATAAAGCATTTATTCATCAAAAGACAGTGTTTTGAAGTATATCTGAGAAGAAACTCTGAAGGTCTCTGTGAGTGAGCTTGCGTGCGTTTAGAAGACACCCCCTTCAACCATTCTCATCCAAATAGCGGCTAGGGTGCTAAATTACCTGAAAGAAATGAAAATCTGCCGCTACATTACCCTACACACGTACATGAGGGACAATTTTACATTTATACCAAGCCAATTAACCTACAAACCTGTACGTCTTTGGAATGTGGGAGGAAACTGAAGATCTCGGAGAAAACCCACGCAAGTAACGGGGCAAAGATACAAACATTGTACAGCCAAGCTTTGTAAGGCAGTAGCTCTACTGATACGCCACTGTGCCACACTTCTTCCCAAGTGGAAATGTCAAAGACTCGAACACAGGGCTTTAACGTGAGAGAGAACAAGTTTAAAGGAGATATGAGGGGCAATTTCTACCCAGAGGTTGATAGGTCCCGCTGGTGGTGCTGAAGCATGTAGTGGCGTTTAAGAGGCTGTTAGATAGGCACATGGATATGCAGGGAATGGAGGGATACGGATCACATGCAGGCAGATATGGTGGGTTTAACTTGGCATTATTTCCAGCACAGACAAACTCTAAATAAATAAATGCTCTAATTCATTCGCTTTCTCTGGAACACCAGATGTTGAATGGAGACCTGATACAAGTATATAAAATGATGTAGATAGGGTAGGCAAAAATGCTGGAGAAACTCAGCGGGTGAGGCAGCATCTATGGAGCGAAGGAAATAGGCAACGTTTCGAGTCGAGACCCTACTTTACAAGAACTGTTCCAGAGCCGCTGCCTGAAAAAAGCAATGAGCATAGCTAAGGACAAACTGCACCCCCTCCACACACACACCTGGATCTCCTGCCATCAGGCAAGAGATACCGTAGCATCAAAGCCCAGACTGCTAAACAGCTTCCTGCCACAGGCTGTGAGGCTGCTAAACAGTCACTCTACCTGATTCCGCTGCTTTGCACTGACAATTTAATAATTCTGGCACTGGCCACGTAAATCAGCTGCCCTGGACATTTTAAGGACTGTTTTTACTGTATTTTAATGTTGCTGTTTTACCTGCTTTTAATTATTTATACTGTTTCATCAGGGACTGGATTGTTTTTACTGTTATTATGTGTGAAATGTTTTAAGTTTCATGTGCGATGCTCCGGTATTCCCTGGGAAACGTCCTCATTTTGCACTGTACAACTGTTGCTTTGCAAGATGAAAATAAAGGTTGATTGATTGATTGATTGATTGATTCAGACTGATGTGGGGGTGGGGGTGGGTAGGACAGAAAGGTCGGATTCAGAATGGGAGGGGGAGTTGAAGTGCCACCGGGAGATCAACCTGAATCAAACGTTGCCTATTTCCTTCGCTCCATAGATGCTGCTTCACCCGTTGAGTTTCTCCAGCATTTTTGTCTACCTTCGATTTTCCAGCATCTGCAGTTCCTTCTTAAACACAAAGGGTAGGCAGTCAGAACCTTTTTCCCCAGGGTGGATGGGAGGGAGGAGTGGGTCTCCCTGTCGGTCTGCTCCTGGGCCTGGCCAAGATGGCCATTCGCGGGTCCAGGCAGCGGGCAGTCGATGGCCGCACACCGGTCGCCTACCTGCCCCTTTTCCGGGGTTACGTCCGAGCTCGCGTGTCCCTAGAAAAGGAACACGCGGTGTCCATGGGGACTGTGGAGGTCTTCTGTGCACGCTGGTCACCACAGGAGTTTGAATATATTATCGATAAGAATGTTAATATTTTAATTTGATAATTTTGTTTAAGTGTTAAGAGGGAACACGTGGTGTCCATGGGGACTTTGGAGGCTTTCCATGAATACTGGTCGCCGTTGAAGGTCGAGTGTTTTGTTGATAAACGGAACACTCGACCTTCAACGGCCATTCGTAGGTCCAGTTGACGTTGACGTTATTAATTTGATGATCATTTGTTTGTAAACTGTCAGCATAGGCAGTCTTTGATTGTGTTAATACTCTATGTTTATTTTTATTTTTTAAATAAAAGTAGTTTCATAATTAAAAAAAAAAAAAATTAATTAAAAAAATAAAATTAAAAAAAAAGGTGGAATGTCAAAGACATGAGGGCATAGGTTATGTTGAGAGGGACAAAGTTTAAATGAGGTACTTGGATATGCAGGGAATGGAAGGATATGGATTATGTGCAGGCAGTGATTAGTTTAAATTGACATCATGGCATCAGCGGGTCAGGCAGCATCTCTGGAGAGCATTGATAGGTGATTTCGGATCATTATGTGACTGGAAGGGCCTCCTCTAAGCTTGAGGGCTTGAGCTATAGGGAGAGGTTGAGCAGTATAGGACTCTATTCCTTGGAGTGCAGGAGGATGAGGGGTGACCTTACAGAGGTGTTAAAAATCATGAGGGGAATAGATAGGGTTGCAGGCACAGAGTCTTTTACCCAGGTCAGGCAAATCAAAAACTAGAGGACATAGATTTAAGATGAGAGGGACAAGATTTAATAGTAACCTTAGGGGTAACCAATTCACACAGAGGGCCGTGGGTGTATGGAAGAGATGCTGGAGGAGGTAGCTGAGGCAGGTACTATAGCAGCAGTTCAAAGACACTTGGACAGAAACTGGGATAGACTTTTGACTTTAGTGATACAGCCTGGAAACAGGCCCTTCGACCCACCGAGTCTGTGCTGACCAGCGATCACCCTGTACACTAGCACTATCCTACATGCTAGGGACAATTTACAATTTTATCAAAGCCAATTATCCTGCAAACCTGTTCAAGAAAGAACTGCAGATGCTGGTAAAATCAAAGGTAGACACAAAATGCTGGAGTAACTCAGCAGATGAGGCAGCATCTATGTAGAGAAGAAATTGGCGATGTTTCGGGTCGAGACCCTTCTTCGACGTTTCAGTCTGAAGAAGGGTCTCGATCCGAAACGTCGCCAATTCCTTCTCTCCATAGATGCTGCCTCATCTTTGTTACTCCAGCATTTTGTGTCTACATCCAACAAACCTATACATTTTTGGAGTGTGGGAGGAAACCAGAACACCCGGAGAAAACCCACGCGGTCACAGGTAGAACGTACAAAGTCCGTACAGTCAGAACCCGTAGTCAGGATCAAACCTGGAACTCTGGCACTGTAAAGCAGAAACTCTACCGCTGTGCCACCATGCCGGCCTCTAATAGGAAAGATTTAGAGGGATATGGACCAAACGCAGGCAAATGGGACCAACATAGATGTGGCATCTTGGTGGGGGTGGACGTGGTTGGCTGAAGGGCCCCGTTATCGTGCTGTATGACTCAGAGTAAACCACCCAGTATGTTGGACAGGTAAGAGCTGGTAGGGGAGAAGAGGAAGTGTAATTCATTGCCACTGACAGCTGTGGACGTCAAGTCATTGGGTATTTTTAAAGCGGAGATTGACAGATTCTTGATTAGTTCGGTTGTCAAGGGTTATGGGGAGAAGGCAGGAGAATGGGGTTGAGAGGGAAAGATAGATTGAATGGCGGTGTAGACTCGATGGGCCGAATGGCCTAATTCTGCTCCTAGAACTTATGAACTTATCTTCGATATTGAAGATAGGGGCTCTCTGGTCTAAATGGTTGATTTTTAATTGATTTAAAATAACATGGTTGCCTTTTTAACATAATGCCTTCACTCGCTGCCCCGTGACAAAGTTCAGGGAAAGTTCTCCAGGTTTCTGTCGCATCAGTACTTGGCCTGGGCTCCCACATAATAGCAGGCAGCCAGGGTCACGGAGAGGTCAGAGGCATCGATCTCCCCAGCCAGTTTCCAGAGAGAGAGAGAGAGAGAGAGAGAGAGCATTTTGGGAACCACGACAAGGTGGGAGACACTACAGACTAAGTTTGTCACAATTGCTTCCATAAGTTATGAGCTCAAATCAAAAAATAATTTCCTCTGCCTTTGATCCGTCTGTAACGACGTCTCATTAATCCAGAGACGGGGCCGGGATTCCACAGATGTCTTGGAAAACAGTCAAAAGGCTGTCTCCGTGAGGTGAAGGCCTGTGAGCTGTGTAAATAACACCAGAGACCTGCCCTCTGGCAGGATTCACTAATATTCGTAGACACCAATCAGCATCGCCAGAGAGACTTCATACCCAAAGGACGGGGTCTGTGGCTGCTGAAGCTGCTATACCGAGCACAAGACCCATGCCTGAAAGAGCAGCTCCCATCTTTTAGTTTAGTTTAGTTTAGAGATACAGCGTGGATACAGTCCGTTAGGCCCCGTACACTAACGCTATCCTACACAATTTAGGGACAATTTATAATTCTTACTGAAGCAAATTAACCTATAAACCTGCACATCATTGGAGTGTGGGAGGAACCCGGAGCACCCGGGGAAAACCCACGCAGGCACATGGAGAACGTACAATCTCTGTACAGACAGCACCCGTAGTCAGGATCAAACCCGGGTCTCTAGCGCTGTAAGGCAGCAACTCTACCGCTGAGTTCCACCATACGCTATCATGTTCAACTGTTAATTGCCACAATAGTTTCAGTTCTTGGTTTAGGTGTATTAGTGTCATGTGTTTTGAGGTACGGTGAAAGGCTTTGTTTTGCCTGCTAAACAAACAGATCAGATATACAATACATAATGGTAAGGACCATGTTATACCGTACATAAATACAATCAAGTCAAACTCAAGAGCGATAGATAGAGCAAAGTGGAAGATACAGAGTGCAGAATATAGTTCTCAGCATTGTAGCGCACCAGTTCCAGAGACAATATGTCAATATATGTCTATATATTGACATATATACCAGGCACGTGCCGTCAGGGTAGGCAAGGTAGGCACTGCCTACCCTGACTAAAATTATAAAATAGTAATAACTAAATATAAATAGTAAAGGCATGGGAGAATTATGCCTATCTAGGAGATCGATCTCTTAGGTAGGCATAATTCTCCATGCCTTTCATCCGCAGCACTTGTAACCCTTGGTCTGTGCAGCCCACGTGCCGTCAGCGCTGCTTCAAGCCGTCAATTTCAAGCGGGGCTGAAGGCAGCTGAAATTCTGCCTTTGCCGCGTACTGCGCATGCGCAGCGCTAGTTTCTTGGCGAGTTTTTCAAATATGGATTGTCATTATTTTAAGTGTATCTTAGGAAACAAAGAGAAGAATGGAGCTCATGTACCAATGATGTGGTAAGTACATTTCTTGGTGATGTTTTTAAATACCGTATTTCCCGGGGTGTGGGGGGGGGGGGGGGGAGGGGGGGAGAGTTCCTTTCACAGTGTTTAGGGAGTCTGGCCCGGGGTAAAGTTGCAGGGAGGGCACGAATGTTGTGAAGGAGGGGATCGGGATAATGCCACTTGCGACACTCCTTGCACGGAGCCACCGCATTGAGGCAGTGGGGGAGAAGTAGCTCGGGTGGCTGTGAGCGGCCGCCGGGCCGGACAGCGGAACTGGCCGCCACCTCAGCGCCTTCTGCCGGCCCCCGCTCACCTCTAGCTCTCCGTCTAAAAACCTCTCTCCTGCCACTCGCTGGCCTCACTCATGTCCTTAAATTCCGACAGCGCGATTGAGGTTACTCGGCTGTGGGAATTTAAGGATTTGCAGGAAGCCGCTAACATGAACGAGCGGCAGGTGAGAGGTGTTCAGACGGAGACCACTGCCAGAGGTGAGCGGGCCGGCAGAAGGCGCTGAAGTGGCGGCCAGCTCTGCTGTCGGGTCCCGGCGGCCGCTCGCAGCCACCCGAGCAGCTTCTATCCCCGGCTACAATGCGGTGGCTTTGGCCCGGGGAGCTGCGGCAGCGGTGAGTGAGTGAGTTACTGGCATTATCCCCGACCCCCTCCTTCTCAACGCTCCTGCCCTCCCCACAACTTTACCCCTGGCACAGACTCTCCACACGCTGTGAAAGGAACTCTCCCCCCAATTGGTCCCTTGAACAAGTGTTGTCATTCAATAAGATGACAACTGATTCAACTTTTCCCTGTACTCCTGTTTTTCCCACCATCTCTCCACCTGCCATCACCCTTCACCCCCCACCCATTCAGTAATTAAGAATAAAGGAGACTAGGAAGCCTTGTGCAAATTGAAATGTTACTGTTTTTATTTTAATTTTTAATTTTTACGGAGTGAACCATCTGCGCATGCGCGGTTTAAATTTTTTTTTTTTAAAGCCGACTGACTGCCTACCTTGAGTAATTACTCACGGCACATGCCTGATACTCACAGCACGTGTGTGTGTGTGTGTGTGTGTGTGTGTGTGTGTGTGTGTGTGTGTGTGTGTGTGTGTGTGTGTGTGTGTGCGCGCGTGTGTGTGCGTGCGTGCGTGCCCGTGTGTGTGTGTGTGTCAGAGTACAGTGTTTACATACCGGTTCCATCCTTCACGCCAAGGACCTACAGGTTTGTAGGTTATTTAGCTTTGGATTGCAGATTATTTGCAAATGGCAAATTATCTCTAGTGTGTAGGATGGCGTTAGTGCATGGGGTGATCACTTGTCGGTGCTGAATTGGGGGGCCGAAGGTCCTATTTCCGCACTGTATCTCTGAAGTCTAAAGTAAAGTCTGAGGTAATTTATATATATCACAAACGCCAGAGGGTCCCAGCACAGATCCCTGTGGAACTTCACTGGTCACAGACCTCCAGCCTGAATATTGAACTTCCACCACAACCCTGCTTTCCAGCAGTGAGCCAGTTCTGAATCCATACGGCCCAGTCACTGTTAATCCACATCACCACCCCGTTCCCTAGTCTCCCCCATGTGGGGCGTGCACCACAAGCTATGAACGGTCTGCCAGAGCCAGCTGCCCGCCCCTTTTCTGGAGTTACATCCGCGCCCTGGGGGTGTTAGAGAGGGACTATGCGCTGCCCACGAGCACCCTGGGGGATTTCCAGGACTGCCTGGCACCGCGGGGGGGTTGATTGCATCCTTGACAAAGAGTGTAAGATAGTTGTATAATAGTTTATCGTTTGTCGTGTATTTTATGGTGGTGGGTTCTGTTTTGTTTAATACTGTACATATTATTTTAATATTTTAATAAATATTTTGATTAAAAAAAAGTTTTTTTTAAAAAGCTATGAACGGCCGCTGGCATGGAGGACATACCTCGGACAAGGTGCTCTGGATCTGAAAGATCTGTCCTTCTCCCTCCACCTGCCTCACGCAGAATTTACACACCAGCTCGGTCGTGACGAGGCTGAATCGCTCCAGCGTGAAGGTGCAGTGCAGGTTCCGCTGACACCCACTCCAGATCTGGTGGAAGGGAATCTCCTGGTTGAACAAAAGGGCAGGTTTGATTACTGCAACAGTCGGATTCACTGCAGAGGCAGTAGTTCAGTTCAGTTTATTATTCTTGTCACGTATACTGTGTAGTTTACCATTATTGCCACTGGATAGCATGCAACAAAAAAACTATTCACTGGGCTATTCACCATCCGGTCAGTGGAAAGTTAAACTCACCTGTCATGCCAATGACACAATTCATGTGAACTCCTCTCTGGGATGAGACATTAGGTGCATAGTTTAGTTTAGTTCCACACTTTTATCTCCTCCCGCCTCGATTACTGCAACTCTCTTTACACTGGCATCAGCCAATCTTCCCTGTCCCGCCTGCAACTGGTTCAAAACGCCGCAGCGAGACTCCTGACGGGCACCTGAAAAAGGGACCACATCACCCCGATCCTGGCCTCTCTCCACTGGCTCCCTGTGCGGTTCCGAATAAATTTCAAGATCCTTCTTTATGTCTACAAAGCCCTTAACGGGCTTGCCCCCACCTACATCAAAAGTCTGCTAACCAATCACTCCACCTCCAGGTCCCTCAGATCGGCCGACTTGGGGTTACTGAATATCCCGCGGTCTAGGCATAAGCTCAGGGGCGACCGTGCCTTTGCGGTTGCAGCTCCTAGACTGTGGAACAGCATCCCCCTTCCCATCAGAACTGCCCCCTCCATCGACTCTTTTAAGTCGAGACTTAAAACTCATCTTTCAAGCCTTTCTTGACGTCCTCTGAGGGAGGGCTATATGTATGTATTTATGTATGTACTTAATCTATGAACCACTGTTGTAGAACGTTAGTACCTCCACCAATGTAAAGCACTTTGGTCAACGAGAGATGTTTTTTAAATGTGTTATAGAAATAAAAGTGACTTGACTTGACTTGTTTATTATCGTCACTTGTACCAAGGTACAATGTACAGCTGTTGCGTGCTATGCAGTTAGCGAAAAGTTAAACTCACTTGCCATCCCAATAACACAACTCAATGTGAACTCCGACCTAGGACAAGGTACTAAGGTGCTGAGTTGAGCTTCATTTATTGTCACATGTACTGAGATACAGTGGAAAGCATCCTTGTTCCGTGCTATCCAGTCAACGGAAAGACTATACATGATTACAATCGTCGTCCAACAGTGTAAGGTACAGGATAAAGGGAAGGTCTTTTAGCAAGTAAAGTCCGATTAAAGATAGTCTGAGGTTCTCCAATGTATCTGTAGCCTGATAACAGCTGAGAAGATACTGTCCCTGAATCTGGAGGTGTGCGTTTTCATACTTCTGTACCTCTTGACTGATGGGAGAGGGGAGAAAAGGGAGTGATATAAAATGTCACAGTAATGAGGGGTAAGATTTTTACACAGAGGGTAGGGTGTGCCTGGAATGTACTGCCAGGGGTGGTGGTGGAGCCAGATACGATAGTGGCGTTTGAAAGAGTTTTAGATAGGCACATGGATATGCAGGGAAAGGAAGGGTCGTGGTCAATTGCAGGCAGAGGAGATTAGTTTAACCTGCCATTTTGTTTATCGCAGCCAAAATCTAAATGAATAAATGTTCTAATTCATTCACTTTCTTTTGAACTCTGGGTGTTGAGGGAAGACCTGATGGAAGTATGTAAGATGATGAGAAGCATCCCAACAGTACAGCACAGAAACGGGCCAAATGCGGCACCATTATCTGCCTACATGTGATCCATATCCCTCCATTCCCTGCATGTCAAAGTGCATAACTAAACGCCACTTATACGCCACTATCATGCCTGCCTCCACTACCACCCCTGGCAGTGCGTTCCAGGCACCCACCATCCCCTATATAAAAAACTTGTCCCATACATCTTTTTTAAACTGTGCCCTTTGACCTTAAAGCCAGCAGTACCCAGACAATGGTCCAGGAGCCTTTCTCAGTGCCAATTCCATTCTGCCTGCTCATTCCATTAAGCCATCAATGGAAGGATCCGTGAATTTGGTGGATTGAAGTGAAAGATACAGCATGAAACAGGCCCTTCAGCCCACTGACTCCATGCTGTCTAGTCTTTGATATTTTAACTCTTGGATACATTTTTTGACTGACTAACCTACCTATGCCCATTATTTTGTCAGGGGTTATGAGGAGAAGGCAGGTTACTGGTTGAGAGGGAAAGATAGATCAGCCATGATTGAATAGCCATGCACTCGATGGGCCAAATGGCCTAATTCTGCTCCTATAACTTTTGAATTTAGACAATGGACAATAGGTGCAGGAGTAGGCCAATCGGCCCTTCGAGCCAGCACCGCTGATGAACTGATTTATGAAATGATGTCCATCAACTACCCATTTATCCTTATTAATCCCATTTCATTCTCCCCACATTCCCATCTCTCGGATTCTACCAATCACCAAGACACTGGAGGCAAGTGGTCAAGTGGTCCAGTGGTCAAGCCAATATTTTTGGGACGTGGGAGGAAACTGGAGCACCTGGGAGAAACCATAGGGAGATCGTGCAAACTCCACACATTCAGCACCTGAGGCTAAGGTGGCACCTCGGTCGCAGGGGCTGTGAGGCAGTGGCTCTACCAATGCTCCACTGTGCCACAGAAGGAGACCAAAAAGCTTGCTATCAGACAAAGTGCAAACAGGCCCTTTGGCCCAACTCGCCCATGCCGACCAACATGACCCATCTGCACTTGTCCCACCTCCTTGCCTTTGGCCCATGTCCCTAAAAACCTACCCTATCCAAGTACCTGCCCAGGTGTCTTCTTGGATGACTAAGGATGGTGGAGATCATAGTGGTTACTCCACTATACCCAGGAGATCATAGTGGTTACTCCACTATACCCAA
This sequence comes from Amblyraja radiata, assembly GCF_010909765.2. NCBI lineage: Eukaryota > Metazoa > Chordata > Chondrichthyes > Rajiformes > Rajidae > Amblyraja > Amblyraja radiata. The sequence continues at coordinate 60,289,286 of NC_045956.1, forward strand.
CTAGCTTAGATGGGAACTCATGGACAAGTTGTACCGAAGGGCCTATCACTCTATGACTCTATATACATCCTCCCCTCCTCAACAGAATTCACCTGGAATTGAGAGTTAATTCCTACCTGGTACTTAGTGAGTAGTTTGCTTCTCCAGAGAGAGTGTGGGATGTCATGGACGGACAAACGCAGGTTGTAGGTGCTGTCCTTAAATAGAAGGGTCTTTGGTTCATCCACAAGTTGTCCTCCCATCTGCCTCTCCAGCTGAATTACTTCCTGTGAACAGAGATCAGGATCGAATGACTACAAGTAGTAGAAACAAGAACAGCAGATGCTGGTTTACACAGAGAGGACACAGCATGCCGGCGTAACTCAGCGTGTCACGCCACATCTGTGGAGAACATGGAGAGGTGATGTTTCAGGTCGAGACCCTTCTTCAGTCTGACGGCAGGCAGTCTCCTTCAAACTCCAAACTCCTTTTTTCCTGCCTCCAGTTCCCTCCTCCTCTACTTTCCATCCGAAGAAAGTGTCACCTATCCTTTGACTTCAGAGATGCTGCCTGAGCCGTTGAGTTACTCCAGCACTTTGTGTCAACCTACAAACCCGTACGTCTTAGAAGTGTGGGAGGAAACTGGAATACCTGGCGAAAACCCACGCGGTCAGAGGGAGAACGTACAAACTTCGTACAGACAGCACCCATAGTCAGGATCAATCTGGGTGTCTGGCGCTGTAAGGCAGCAACACTACCACTGAGCCACTGTGTCGCCCTCAGTCTCTGATACGATGGGGTTGAAGCTGTTCTTGAATCTGGTGGCATGCATTTTCAAGCTTTTTTATCTCTTGCTCGACAGGAGAAGATAGTGTGTCCCGGGACATGCGGAGACCTTGATTACTCTCAGTTTCCCCATAGATTGAACGTCCTGTAGCTGTAAAACCATATTTTTCATTGCCTCGGATGGCCCTGGAGGCCAAGTCAATTAATATCTTTAAGGTGGAGATTGACAGATTCTTGATTAGTATGGGGGTTGTGGGGAGAAGCCAGAAGAATGGGGTGGAAAGGGAAAGATAGATCAGCCATGATTAAATGGTGGAGTAGACTTGACAATAGACAATAGATGCATGAGTAGGCCATTCGGCCCTTCGAGCCAGCACCGCCATTCACTGTGATCATGGCTGATCATCCACATTCAGTACCCTGTTCCTGCCTTCTAACCATATACCTTGATCACTATCTTTAAGAGCTCTATCTAACTCTCTCTTGAAAGCATCCAGAGAATTGGCCTCCACTGCCTTCCGAGGCAGAGAATTCCACAGATTCACAACTCTCTGGGTGAAAAAGTTTTTCCTCATCTCCGTTCTAAATGGCCTACCCGTTATTCTTAAACTGTAGCCTCTGGTTTTGGATTCCCCAAACATCAGGAACATGTTTCCTGCCTCTAGCATGTCAAATCCCTTAATAATCTTATATGTTTCAAAAATATCCTCTCATCCTTCTAAACTCCAGAGTGTACAAGCCCAGCCGCTTCATTCTATCAACATATGACAGTCCCGCCATCCCGGGAATGAACCTTGTAAACCTACGCTGCACTCCCTCAATAGCAAGAATGTCCTTCCTCAAATTTGGAGACCAAAACTGCACACAATACTCCAGGTATGGTCTCACTAGGGCCCTGGACAACTGCAGAAGGACCTCTTTGCTCCCACACTCAACTCTCTTGATATGATGGGCCAAATGGCCTAATTCTGCTCCTCGAACCTACGAACATGAACACTCTACAATCCTTTTACTCTTCCATTCCCAACAATTACTCAACATACTTCACTCGAGGAGCTTTAATGAAAGACACTGGCAAGCATTCCTAGAGCAATACTAAGGACTGCCTGAGGCAACGCTGTCCACAGTGGTGGTTTTGGTAAGGAACTACCTGGTGTCCCATTTGCACTCTCAAGCAATCCAAGATCTTACAGAGAAGAGCTGGAGAGCCTCCTGGCCAAATATGCACATTCAAATATCAGATTATCCGGTCTACATCACGTGCTACAAAAAAGACACAAAGTGCTGGAGTAACTCAGCGGGTCAGGCAGCATCTCCAGAAAACATGGACAGGTGACGTTTCAGGTAGGGACCTTCTTCAGACTCATTGTAGTCAGGGGGAGAAAGCTAGGAGAAAGAGGAGGGGGTAGGACAAAGCAGGCTCACCTGTATCCACCTATCACTCGCCAGGCTTTGTTCTGCCCCCACCTTTTCTTTTTAGTTTAGGGTGAAACTGGCCCATCGATTGAGCCAACCAACAATCACTCATACACTAGTTCTATCTTACACAATTGGGACAATTTACAGATGCTAAATGACTTACAAACCCAAACGTCTTTGGAACGTGGGAGGATACCGGAGAAATCGCACGAGGTCATAGGGAGAACGCACAAATTCTGTACAGACAGCCACCAAGGTCAGGATCGAATCCGGGTCTCTGGCACTGTAAGGCAACAACTCCACCACTACACCACAGTGCCACCTCTATTCCTTCCAGCCTTCGACCACTCCCACCCACTGAGATATCTGAAGAAGGGTCTTGACTCAAAGCATCGGTGGTATGGGAACTGCTCCATCCAATACCGTAAGAAATTGCAGAGAATTGTGGCTGTAGCCTAGACCATCACACATACACAAAGTCTGAGGAGGGGTCTCAACCCGAAATGTCACCTATTCCTTTTCACCAGGAATGCCGTCTGACCCGTTGAGTTACTCCACCTTTTTGTGTCTATCTTCGGTTTAAACCAACATCTGCAGTTCCTTCCTACACATCACACAAACAAACCTCCCTTCCATTGACTACAGTCACGCTGCCTCGGCAAGGCCATCAGCATTATCAAGAACAAATCTCAACCTGGTCACACCCTTTTCTCACCTCTCTCATCAGGCAAGAGGTACAGAAGTGTGAAAACGCTCTCCTCCAGATTCAGGGACAGTTTCTTCCCTGCTGTTATCAGGCAACTGAACCATCCTATCAACAACGAGAGAGCAGTCCTGACCTCCCATCTACCTCATTAGAGTCCCTCGGACTATCTTTAATCAGACTTTACTGGACTTTATCTTGCACTATATGTTATTCCCTTTATCTGTACACTGTGGACGGCTCGATTGTAATCATGTATAGTCTTTCTGCTGAGTGGATAACACGCAACTAATAGCTTCAAAATGATAGTACACGTGACAATAAACTAAACTAAATTAAGCTAAGTCTTTCAACTCTTCAATTTTTACATGGATACGACAGGTTTAGAGGGATATGGGTCATACGCAGTCAGGTGGGACTGGTGTAGATGGGATATGTTGGTCGGTGATGACAAATTGAGCTGAAGGGCCTGTTTCCACAGTGTAGGACTCTCTGTTCTCCAGAGATGCTGCCTGACCTACTGAGTTACTCGAGCGATTTGTTCCTTTTGTTTTATCCCCCGTAAGGTACCTTCAGGCCATCCTGTGTGTCGTGGAGGCAGTAGACTCTGATGGTGTATTCCAATGAGGCACAGACGGCTGGTGCGAATATGGCCAGCTTCAGGCGCCTGCTTGCTGACTTATTGACCGATTGTCCCACCAGACAGTAGGTCCCCAGATGCTCCGTCACCACGTGGCAGGCGTGAGGATCCAGTTGAACGTAACACGGGGTGGTGATGGACTCTGCTCCCAGCACCACCACATCCTGTGGAGGAAGATGACCAGGTTAGCGTAGGACTAGCGTTTGAAGGCACTGGGCCTGTACTCGCTGGAGTTTAGAAGGATGAGAGGGATACCTCATTGAAACTTACAGAATAGTGATTGGTTAGAGAGGATGTGGAGTGCATGTTTCCACTAGTGGGAGAGTCTGGGAATAGAGGCCATAGCCTTAGAATAAAAGGACGTATCTTTAGAAAGGGGATGAGGAAAACATTTCTCTAGATTCTGTGGAATTCATTGACACAGACAGCTGCGGAGGCCAAGTCAATGGATATGTTTAAGGCGGAGATGAATAGATTCTTGATTAATACAGGTGTTAGTGATTATAGGGAGAAGGCAGGAGAATGGGGTTGAGAGGGAAAGATTCAGCCATGATTGAATTGCAGAGTAGACTAGATGTGCCGAATGGCCTAATTCTGCTCCTAGGTCTTATACTTTCGATTTTAGATTTGATTAGATTGGATGACATTACATTATATTACTTTACATTATATTTAAAAATATAGCATCTAAACGGGCCCTTTGGCCCACAGATTCCGTGCCGACCAACGATCACCCCGAACACTAGCACTATCCTATGCACAATTTACAATTTTACCGAAGCCAATTAACCTACAAACCTGCATGTCTTGGGAGTGTGGGAGGAAACTGGAGAATCCGGAGAGAACCCACGCGGTCACAGGGAGAAGATACAAACTCCGTACGGATAGGAGCCGTAGTCAGGATCAAGCCCGGGTCTCTGGTGCTGTAAGGCAGCAGCTCTACCTCCACGCCACTCTGTCGCCTTGTGGACAATGGTCTTACGGAAACATTAGCTTTATTTGGCCGAAAGTGAAAAGGCTTCTCACCTCCCAGGTTCCTTCAGCGGACATGCTCTTGAGTTGAAGGATCCAGTCCTCCATGTTGGGTTCAGCGCAGTGGTGGATGGTCAGTACCATGGGTCTGGTCAGCAAGGCACCGGGAGGTCCACAGCTGACCACCGGACTCAGCAGCGTCTGGCTCCCCTCTAGTGGCAGCCTAGGTAAGACCGCAGAGCAAGCAGAGTCAAGAGAGTTTTATTGTCATAGGTCCCGAAACGGTCAACCAGCATAATCAAAGACCAGTCTCACCCTGGTCACTCCCTCTCCTCCCCTCGTCCATCAGGCAATAGGTACAGAAGTGTGAAAACGCACACCTCCAGATTCAGGGACCGTTTCTTCCCAGCTGTTATCAGGCAACTGAACCGTCCCACCAACAACTAGAGATCGGTCCTGAGCTACTTTATACTTCAGGGATACAGCGCGGAAACAGGCTCAATGACCCACCGAGTCCACGCCGACTAGCGATCCTCTATCCACCTATCACTTATCAGTCTAAAGAAGGGTCCCGACCCGAAATGTCATCTTTAGCCATTACAGATACAGCGCCTGCACTGGCCATTCGATCCACCGCGTCCGCACCAACCAGCGATCACCGAATTTTACCGAAGGCAATTAACCTACAAACCTGTACGTCTTTGGACTGTCTACCTCAATGGAGACCCTCAGACTATCTCTAATCAGACATTACTGGACTTTATCTTGCACTTAATGTCATTCACTCTATCATGTACCTGTCCACTGTGAATGGCTCGATTACAAGTATGTCCAGTCTTTCTGCTGACTAGTTGGCGCGCAACAAAAGCTTTTCACTGTACCTCGGTGCACGTGACAATAAACTAAAATAAACCAATTCACACTTGCTGCAGCACGATAGATATGTAAACATAGTACTCTCGGGACGACAGATGGCACAATGGGCTAAGTGTTCGGCTGGCAACCGGAAGGTAGCCGGTTCGAATCCCGCTTGGAGTGCATACTGTCGTTGTGTCCTTGGGCAAGACACTTCACCCACCTTTGCCTGTGTGTGAATGTGTGTGAGTGATTGGTGGTGGTCGGAGGGGCCGTAGGCGCAGATTGGCAGCCACACTTCCGTCAGTCTGCCCCAGGGCAGCTGTGGCTAAAGAAGTAGCTTACCACCACCGAGTGTGACTGAGGAGTGAATGAATAATGCGATGTAAAGCGCCTTGAGTATTAGAAAGGCGCTATATAAATCCCATCCATTATTATTATTAATACTCTGTAGATAGCATTAAAAAAACGAAAAAGTGCAATATATAAAAATATACAAACAATATAGTGTAAAATAATGGTGCAGCGGTAGAGTTGCTGCTTTACAGTGCCAAAGACAGGTTCAGTTCTGACTGCGGGTGCTGTCGGTATGGAGTTTGCATGATCTCGGTAGACATACGGTAGATGTGTCCCTTGAGGGTCTACAACCCCTGCTGGAGTAGCGGCTCCTCATGATTCTGCTGCATTTCAGCCCGAGGCTCCCGATCTTTGGGAGGGGGTCGGTCAGTGCGGGTGGGGTGGGAGTGGATTTCCATGTTGGATTGCTTGTGGCCAAGATGGCCATTCACGGGTCTGGGTGGCGGGCAGTTGAGGGATCTTCCCGAGTCGACTGACTGCCCCTCATCCGGGCCGACGTCTATGCCCGTGTGTCCCTGGAGAGGACACGCGGTCCCCACGGGGAACTTTGGAGGCCTTCCATGAACACTGATCGCCGCAGGGGGTCAAGTGTGTCGTGGACAGGACGATAACGATGTCAATTGACAGCGGATGTTTGCAAACTGCGGGGCAGTTTTGATCTTTGCAGTGGTTTGTAAATTGTGATTATGCAATATTATAAGCATCTTGTTAAGGATGAAAAGAAGTAGATGTGCCCCATTACCTCATGTGATCTCTTCGATGGACAGTCACGTACACTTCATAGGCTCTTCCCGGGGGTATTGCCCCCGCTGGCACCAACAAGCTTACACCTGGAATCAACAGAACACGAGGACAAGGCAAGATCAGAGATGGAAAATCGATCTTCTTGTTTAGAAGGATGTTGTCAGGACTCGAAGGCCTGAGCTACAGGGAGAGGTTGGGCAGGATAGGACTTTATTCCTTGGAGAGCAGGAGGATGAGCGGTGATTATAGCTATGCAGGGAATGGAGGGATATTGATCCTGTGCGGTCAGAGGAGATTAGTTTAGCTTGGCATCATGTTCGACATGGGCATTGTGGGCTGAAGGACCGGTATAGAGTCTTTGAGTCAGTCGTACAGCGTGGAAACAGGCCCCTCGGCTCAACTTGTCCCCTCCAACCAACATGTCCCATCTACACTAGTCCCACCTGCCTGCGTTTGGCCTATATCCCTCTGAACCTGTCCTATCAATGCACCTGTCTAAATGTGATAGTACCTGCCTCAACTACCTCATCCAGCAGCTCATACCACATACCAACAACCCTTTGTGTAAAAAGGTTGCCCCTCAGGCTCCAATTTAATCTCTCCCCTCTCACCTTAAACCAATGTTCTCTGGGTCTCGATTCCCCTCCTCAGTGCAAAGGACATTGAGCGATCACGCTATCCATTTCTGTCATCTTATAGAGGTGTATAAAATGAGGGGAACAGATCGGGTAAATAAGTATTTTACCCAGGGTAAGGTAATAAAGAACCAGAGGGCAAAGGTTTAAGGTGAGAGGGGAGAGATTAAATTGGAGCCTGAGGGGCAACCTTTTTACACAAAGGGTTGTTGGTATGTGGTATGAGCTGCTGGAGGTATATGGACACACTGATCTGTTCTGTAGTCATGCCTACTATGTTCTGGAACCTGAGGGGAAACTTTTTCACACACAGAGTGTCGGTGTATGCAATGAGCTGTCAGAGGATGTAATTGAGGCAGGTACTATAATAACATTTGAAAAAGACATTTAGACATGGATTGTAAAGGTTTAGAGGGATATGGGCCAAATGTGGGCAAATGTGACGTCTTGATCGACATGGACGAGTTGGGCCGAGGATCCCGTTCCTGTGCTGTATGACTGTATGACTCACTACGTTATGCCTTATCAACTTAATGCAAGCGGCCAACTGGACCTAGTCATGCAATGGCCTTTGTCATTAGGAAAACTATGCGGAGGTATCAGGACAGAATGGTTCAATATCTCGAACACCGAAGAACAAAGGAGGCTGCAGAAAGCCCGGACTATCATGGGCACTGACCTTCCCACCGTTATGCAGCAGCTATTATCGTATAAGACCCACACCAACCTGGCCACACACTCTCATCTTGGTGCCACCATCAGGACGAAGAGGTAGGAAGGAGCCTGAGAACCATGACCTCCAGGTTCAGGAACAGCATCTTCCCACTGACCATCAGGCTCTAGAACCACCCTGCACAACCCCTAACCTCAACCCTACATCAGCAATGAAACACTATGGATTCTGTACCACCAAGTTTATACTGAGTACTCTGGCCTGCACTGCTATGGTCTGCTTTGCCTAGTACAATTGATAATTTATTCTATATTTATTTGTTGTACTCCTTTTAGCGAATTAGTCTTCGTCCAACCTCTCCTCATGACTAATACTCTCGAATCCAGGCAGCATCCTGGTGAATCTATTCTGCACCCTCAAAGAAATTCATCCTCATCTCTTTTCTAAAGGTACATCCTTTTATTCTAAGGCTGTGCCCTCTGCTCCTAGACTCTGAGGATTTGAGTTTAGGAGCAAGGAGGTCCCACTGCAGTTGTACAGGGCCCTGGTGAGATTGCACCTGGAGTATTGTGCAGTTTTGGTCTCCAAATTTGAGGAAGGACATACTTGCTATTGAGGGAGTGCAGCGTAGGTTCACCAGGTTAATTCCCGGGATGGCAGGACTGACATATGATGAAAGAATGAGTCGACTGGGCTTTTATTCACTGGAATTTAGAAGGATGAGAGGTGCTTATAGAAACATATAAAATTCTTAAAGGATTGGACTGGCTAGATGCAGGAAAAATGGCTCTGACCTCCCAACCATCGAAGGGATCTATCGCAGTCGCTGCCTCAAAAAGGTTGACAGCATCATCAAGGACCCATTCCATCCTGGCCACACATTCATCTCCCTGCTACCTTCAGGTAGAAGGTACAGGAGCCTGAAGACTGCAACGACCAGGTTCAGGAATAGCCACTACCCCACAGTCATCAGGCTATTAAACTTGTTTCGGACAAAACTCTGAACATTAATAGCCCACTATCTGTTTATTTGCACTTTATCAGTTTATTTATTCATGTGTGTATATATTTATATAATGGTATATGGACACACTGATCTGTTCTGTAGTCATGCCTACTATGTTATGTTGTTCTGAAGCAAAGCAAGAATTTCATTGTCCTATCAGGGATACATGACAATAAACTCTCTTGATCTTGATCTTGATCTTGAAATGTTCCCGATGTTGGGGGAGTCCAGAACCAGTAGTCACAGTTTAAGAATAAGGGGTAGGCCATTTAGGACTGAGATGAGGAAAAACATTTTCACACAGAGTTGTGTATCTGTGGAATTCTCTGCCACAGAAGGCAGTGGAGGCCAATTCACTGGACATTTTCAAGAGAGAGTTAGATTTAGCTGTTCCTTTTCTCCATTGGTGCGGCCTAACCCATTTGAGTTACTCCAACATTTTGTGTCTATCTGCACCATAAATCAGCATCTGCAGTTCCTTCCTAAACAAAATTAAATAGCATAGGAAGGAACTGCAGATGCTGGTTTACACTGAAGATAGACACAAAGTGCTGGAGTAACTCAGTGGGTCAGGCAGCATCTCTGGAGAAAAGGAATAGGTGACGTTTTGGGTCGAGACCCTTCTTCAGACTGTTTCTGCAGCAGCTCTGGAGAAAAAGAATAGGTGACATTTTGGGTTAGAACCCTTCTTCCAAGATGAGATGGGCGTTTTACTCATGGGTGGGTCTTTATAATGCTTTATAAGGCACTGGTCAGTCCGCATTTGGAGATTTGTGATCAGTTTTGGGCCCCATATCTGAGTAAGGATGTACTGGCATTGGAAAGGGTTCAAATTAGGTTTTAGAGACTGTGTCTATAGAAAGATCTTGTCCCAAAACATCACCTATTCCTTTTAGATATAGCTCTTAGGGCTAACGGAATCAAGAGATGTGGGGCGAAAACAGGAACGGGGTACTGATTTTGGATAATCAGCCATGATCATAGTGCTGGCTCGAAGGGCTGAATGGCCTACTCCTGCACCTATTTTCTATGTTTCTATATTTTTTGATGCTTGGCCCGCTGAGTTACTGCAGAACTGTGTCTATTTTCAAGATTAAACAGCGGCTGAACTACAATGATGTGTTTGGACGTTACCCTAACCAACAGCCAAATGGACTCCTACCTGAGTTGAGGATGGAGAGATGTCCTCCCAGGATGTTGAAGCTGCCAAGGGCACTGCACGATGGCTCCAGTTGTGGCGTTGGGCTTTGGTTCTTGAGGTTGTGGGCTTCGTTGTCGAGGAGCGACTCGGTGAGTTGTGGGGAGAGCTTTGACGCCAGGTCCGTCGACCCGCCCTGAGGTGTGATGCTGCATGACGGGTTCAATACATTGATCTTGAGGCTGGGCAGCGGGTCGAGGAGCGGAGAGTTGGTCATGGGGATCTTGTCAGAGATATCGCGCAGCGCATACATGGGGCCTCTATACCTGGCGGCGGCTGACGTCAGATCAGGCTGCACGGCCAGCAGGTGATTATCTGCGTGGAGAGAAGACAGAGGTCAGTAAGGCGACACGGTGGCACAGTGGTAGAGTTGCTGCTTTACAGCGCCGGAGCCCCAGGTTCAATCCTGACTACAGAGTTTGTACGTTCTCCCTGTGACCGCGTGGGTTTTTCCCATGTGCTCCGGTTTCCTCCCACACTCCAAAGACGTCCAGGTTTGTCGGTTAATTTGGCTTCGGTAAAAATTGTGTGCCTTGTGTGTAGGATAGTGTTAATGTACTGGGTGATCTGGTCAGCGCAGACTCGGTGGGCTGAAGTGCCTGTCTCCACACTATATCTCTAAAGACTAAAATAAAGTCTAAAGACTCTTGTATACTGTCTCAGTGTACTATTTCTGTACACATCTACAGTATATTGTATTCAGTTTCGAACTATGTCACAGGAAAGATGGTGTTGAGCTGGAAAGGGTGCAGAAAAGATTTACGAGGATGTTGCCACGACTCCTGGGCCTGAGCTATAGGGAGAGGTTGAGCAGGTTAGGGCTTTATTCCTTGGAGCGTAGGAGGATGAGGGGTAATCTTATAGAGGTGTACAAAACCATGAGAGGAATAGATCGGATAAACGCACAGAGTCCTTTGCCCAAAGTAGAGGAATCGTGGACCAGCGGACATAGGTTTAAAGTGAGGGGGGAAAGATTTAATAAGAATCTGAGGGGTAATTTTGTCACACAAAGGGTGGTGCGTGTATGGAATGAGCTGTCAGAAGAGGTAATTGAGGCAGAGATAATTTGGACAGGATAGGTTGAGAGGGATATGGTTCAAACCGCAGGCAGGTGGGACTAGTAAAATAAATTAAATTTAAAATTTAAATTTCTTTATTTATATAGCACATTTTTAGTCAACTTGCATTGACCCCAAAGTGCTTCACATAATTACATCCACACACACAGGCAAAGGTGGGTGAAGTGTCTTGCCCAAGGACACAACGACAGTATGCACTCCAAGCGGGATTCGAACCAGCTACCTTCCGGTTGCCAGCCGAACACTAAGCCCATTGTGCCATCTGTCGTCCCTAGTAGAGATGGGACATGTTGCTCAGCTGGGCAAGTTGGGCCGAAGAGCCTGTTTCCACACTGTATGACTCTATGACACTTGTACTGTATCTAAGTTGTGCTTACATATAATAATACTTGAACTGAACTGTGTGCAAAAATTAAGTTTGCTGTACCTTGGCACATGATGTATTCAAGAGAGAGGAGATAAAGATCTTAGGGCTAACGGAATCAAGGGATGTTGGGAGAAAGCAGGAACGGGGTATTGATTTTGGATGATCAGCCATGATCATATTGAGTGGTGATACTGGCTCGAAGGGCCGAAAGGCATACTCCTGCACCTATTTTCTATGTTTCTATGTGCCAATCAAGTACAATTAAGGTTCAATGTTGGAACAGGTAAGGAGTATTGCGGCACGATGTTAGGCCAAAGTGGTGGCAGGTGGGAGGAGCTCGGACCTACTGACCTGGTCTCGATGTCTTCACGCTCACTGGCTGGAAGGCGCCGTTGAGGGCCGCGGAGTCCCTGATGTCCGAGCTGAAGTCGTGGTGGTTCTTGCGGTACACGAACATGATGACGACCAACAAGATGGCCAGGCACACAATCACGGCCACCGCCACCGCTACGTACAGGGCAATGTCATCGGAGCTTGGCGCCGCTGCGAGGGGGTGGAGAACAAAGGGAGTTGGAACCCATCGAACCCCAGTCAAACGTGGCTCACCAACAGGAACAAGTTCATCAGCTCACAAGCCATAGGAGCAGAATTAGGCCATTCGGCCCATCAAGTCTACTCTGTCTTTGAAGCATGGCTGATCTAACTTTCCTTCTGAACCCCATTCTCCTACCTTCTCCCCATAACCTTTGACACCCTTGAACCTCTGAACCTCCCTTTAGACCAGGGGTGTCAAACTCATTTTAACTCATTTTAGGTCACGGGCAAAATGCAACTACAGGCGCGCCAGATCGTGCCGCGCACACGTGAACGCAGTCCGATCCGGCACCGCGGACAGCTGCAGCCCACTCTGACATCGGGGAAATCATCCCGCGGTCCGGAGTGGACTCCATCGCGGGCCGCATCCGGTCTGCGGGCTGCGAGTTTGACACCCCTGCTTTATACCTACACAAGGAAATAGGAGGAGTAGGCCACTCGGCCCCTCAAGCCTGTCCTGCACATTCAGTGTGATCATGGTTGATCTACAAGAATCTGCCCATCTCCGCCTTCAAAATACCCAGATGGCCTCCACAGCCGTCTGTGGCAATGAATTCCATAGATTCACCACCCCCTGACTAAAGACATTTCTCCTCATCTCCTTTCTTAAGGTACATCCTTTTATTCTGAGGCTGAGCCCTCTGGTCCTAGACTCTCCTACTGGTGGGAACGTCCTCTCCACTCCCACTCTATTCCTTTCACCATTCGCTGCATTTCAATGAGGTCCCCCCTCATCATTCTAAACTCCAGTGAGTATAGGCCCAGAGCTGTCAAATGTTAAGACCTGTTTGCCTGGACTGACACACACACACACACACACACACACAAGACAAACAAGGACACATAGTGCTGGAGTAACTCAGTGGGTCAGGAAGCACCTCTGGAGAACATGGATAGGTGATGTTTCAGGTTGTGAACCTTCTTCAGACTGACTGTGGTCGGAATAGGAATAATTTATAGTCACATGTGACGAGGCACCGTGAGATTCTTTGATTGCATACACAATGTATAGGGGAGGGCGGGAAAGAAAGCTGGAAGAGAGGACAGGCTGGCCAAAGCCAGGCACATGATTGATGGTACACAAAAAAGCTGGAGAAACCAACCGTGACCGCGTGGGTGTTTTGTGTACCTTCGATTTTCCAGCATCTGCAGTTCCTTCTTAAACACATGATTGATGGATTCAGCTGAGGGGCTTTTTTGAATGGCAGAAGGTTGGACAATTGTCAAAATGAAAAGACAGAAGGTGTGAGACAAAAGGATTGAAGAGGTACAAATTGTGAAGCCAGAGGAAGGAATGTAGGCAGAAAGGGAGGGGAGAAATAGGTGTTTGTCCAGTGGAGCACAGCAGAGATGGTTGGGAAAAGTTGGGGTGCAGGAAGAGGGACTTTGCAGTTACCTATAACGGGAAAATTCAACGTTCATATCGTTGGGTTACAAGACATTTTTGCCTGATGGGAGAGGGGAGAAGAGGGAGTGGCTGGGGTGAGACTGGTCCTTGATTATGTTGACCTTGCTGAGGCAGCGTGAAGTGTAGATGGAGTCAATGGTAGGGAGGCTGGTTTGTGTGATGGGGGTCTGGGCTGCGTCCACAATTCTCTGCAATTTCTTGCGGTCTTGGATGGAGCTGTTCCCAAACCATGCTGTGATGCTTCCCGATAAAATGCCTACTACAGTGTGTCTGTAGAGGTTTGTGAGAGCTGTTGGGAACATGCAGAGCTTCATAAATGGCTCTTAGTATCTCACACAGCATCCAAAACAAAGTGCTGTGCAGTGGTGCAGCAAGTAGAACAGTTGTCTCATAGCTTCAGTGATGTGGGTTCGATCTTAACCTCTGCTGTTATCTGCGAGGCCACTGTAAGTTGGGCCTGGTGTGTTGGTGAGTGGTGGAGCCGAGGGAGTGAGGGGGAGGAGGGGGGGGGGGGTGGTGGGGGCGAGGGATGAATGCAAGGAAATCCAAACACGGTTGGATAGAATTAATGTACATGAGTGCTTGGTGGTCAGATTCATCAGTGGCACAGTGGCCCAGCGATAGAGTTGCTGCCTCACAGCGCCAGAGACCCAAGTTTGATCCTGACTATGGGTGCTGTCCATACGGAGTTTGTACATTCTTCCCGTGACCGCGTGGGTTTTCTCTAGGTGCTCCGGCTTCCCTCCACATTCCGAAGACGTGCAGGTTTGTAGGTTATTGGCTTTGGTAAAAATTGTAAGTTGTCCCTAGTGTGTGTGGGAATAGTGCTAGTGTGCAGGAATCGCTGGTGGGTGCGGGCTCGTTGGGTTGAATGGCCTGTTTTGGAGCTGTATCTCTAAACTGAACTAACTTAGTGGGCTAAACGGCCTGTTTCATTACGGAACTTTAAAAATAACTTGCAATAGTAATGGTACATTGAGTACCACACAACAGACTGGAAATGGATCCAGACCCGAAAGGTTACCTATCCATGTTCTCCAGAGATGCTGCCCAGTCCGCTGAGTTACTCTAGCACTTTGTGTCCCTTTACCACAAAATTCCATCTAGTTTTGGGAGGGAAACCTTAATCACAACAGTTCTGTGAAATAGCTGTCAGGGCGGGGAAGAGAGGGCTAGGTTTCTATCCCCATCTGCATGTGGAAGTGCTTCCAAACCACTGGCTCCATTTTGTAGCCTCTGCCACCTTGTTTGAGCCTTGGGTATAATTCTCTCCACATACCCTCTAGATTCCCCCTAACCGCATTAACTCTGTGACAGTCATACAGTGTGGAAACTATCCCTTTGGCCAAGGACTGCTCTCACCCCAACCATGGACTGTTTACCCTCCTACCATTCGGGAGGCGCTACAGGTCTCTCCGTTGCCGAACCAGCAGGTCCAGGAACAGCTTCTTCCCGGCAGCTGTCACTCTACTCAACAACGTACCTCGGTGACTGCGAATCACCCCCCCACCCCCCGGACACTTATTATCACTTATTATTATTTATTCAAATCATTTGCTATGTCGCTCTTCCAGGGAGATGCTAAATGCATTTCGTTGTCTCTGTACTGTACACTGACAATGACAATTAAAATTGAATCTGAATCTGAATCTGAATCTGAACTTGCCCACCCCGACCAACATGCTGCATCTACACTCGTTCCACCTGCCTGCATTTGGACCTTACCCCTCTAAACCTGTCCTATCCATGTACCTGCATCCACATGCAGGTACCATGTATACCGTTACCATCTATCCACGTTGTGATAGTACCTGCCTCAACTACCTCCTCAGATAGCTCTTTCCATACACTAACCACCCATTGTGTGAAAAAGTTACCCCTCTGATTCCTATTCAAACTTTCCCCCCTCACCTTAAATCTATGTCCTTTGGTTCTCGATTTCCTTACTCTGGCCAAAAGACAGTACGCTGACCGATCTATTCCTCTTACGATTTTGTACACCTCTATAAGATCACCCCTCATCCTCCTGCACTCCAAGGAATAAAATTGTTGGGAAACTAAACCTGTTGAAATGGGTGAGGAGTGAGTAGGTGCGGTAGGAACTAAGATGTTTCACACACCAGCTAATCTATCAGCATCCAAATCGGGGCAGATGTGGAAACAACTGGCCTTAGGCCGCATGGTTTTGCATTCTTGCAAGATCCTATGCTGTTGGGAAAGGAAGGGAGAAAATGAGAAAACTACAGGGAGAAAAGGGAATTGAAATGGACTAGGCAAAGAAAGTAGCAAATGTGGGGAGATGGGAAATGCAGCAAATTGCTGATCAGTTCTCCTTAGAAAGCTCATTACGTGTTGACTCTCACCCCGGTCACTCTATCTTCTCCCCTCTCCCATCAGGCAAGAGGTACAAGAGTGTGAAAATGCACACCTCCAGATTCAGGGACAGTTTCTTCCCAGCTGTTATCAGGCAACTGAACCATCCTATCAGCATCCAGAGAGCAGTCCTGACCTACTATCTATCTCATTGGAGAGCCTCAGACTATGTTTAATCAGACTTTACTGGACTACATTATTTCTTTTATCATGCATCTGTACACTGTGGACGGCATGATTGTAACCATCTACACTCTTTCCACTGACTGGATAGCAAGCAACAAAAAGCTTTTCACTGTACCTTGGTACATGTGACAATAAACTAAACTAAGCTACCTAAACTAAACATAGAATTAGGTCGAAGGTAGACAAAAATGCTGGAGGAACTCAGCGGGCGAGGCAGCATCTATGGAGGGAAGGAATAGGCGACGTTTCAGGTCAAGACCCTTCTTCAGACTGATGTCGGGGGTGGGTGGGAAAGAAAGGAAAAGGCGGAGACAGTAGGCTTGTTGGAGTCAGGATTGAACCCAGGTCTCTGGTGCTGCAAGGCACCAACTCTACCGCTGTGCCACCATGCCACCTCAATTAGGTTGAATCCTTTAAGAAGGATGAGGGGGTATCTTATTCAAACCTACTGGACAATGAAGGGCTAGATAGAGTGGACGTGGAAAGGGTTTTTCCAGTAGTGGGAGAGTCTAGAATCAGAGGGCACAGCCTCAGAATAAAAGAACGAACCTTTAGAATGGGGATGAGAAGGAATTTATTTCGTCAGAGGGTGGTGAATCCGCGGAACTCTTTGCCACAAACAGCTGTGAAGGCCAGGACAATGGGTATTTTTAAAGCAAAGATTAATAAGTTCTTGATTAGTAAGGAGGTTACAGATCAAAGACCAGGGAAAATACAGGAGAATGGGGTTGACAAGGAAATATAAATTGGCCATGATCGAATGGCGGGTAGACTTGATGAGCCAAATTGTCCAATTCTGCTCGTAATGAACTTGTCTCATGAAGCGCATCAAAATTGGGTCTGAGATCTCAATGCTTTCCTTATTGCAACTGATGCCGTTGCCTCCATTTTGAAAGGATGGTCAAATGTCCCACCATTTCATCTCTCACTCCACAGGCCACCATTTTAACAATTGAATAGCTGTGATGTTCAATGGGCCTCCTTTATATCCCAGATCCTGCACCCCCTACCTCCCCCTCCCGTCACTCCATCCACCACCTTCCAGCCCACTCGGGAATCAATAACACTCTCACAAGAGTCGGCAAACCAAAGGAAAATAAAATGCGAGGGAATAAGACTTACAGGAATATCCAAAATCTGTGCGACCTTTCTGTTCTTTGGAAATTTGATAAAACAAACCTTAAAGAAAATAAGCAAAGAAAAAAAGAAAGGAAATGAAAATAAAATTAAATGTTCACAAAACACAAGGCATTAATATAACTAAAGACTATGTGTCCCAGCAATCCTTAGTTTAGTTTAGAGATACAGCACGGAAACAGGCCCTTTGGCCCACCAAGTCCGTGCTGACTAGTGATCACCCTGCACACTAGCACTATTCTACACACACTAGGGACAACTTACAATTTTACCGAAACCAATTAACCTACAAGCCTGCACGTCCTTGGAGTGTGGGAGGAAACTGGAGCGCCCGGGGAAAATTCACGTACGAAAATCCATGCATTCACAGGGAGAATGTAGAATGTATAAACTCCGTACAGAGAGCACCCGTAGTCAGGATTGAACCCGGGTCTCTGGCTCTGGAAGGTAGCAACTCTGCCACAGCGTCACCGTGCCTCCTCAATCTCCTTCTCTTCATCAACCTCCTCAATCTCTTCATGAGTGGAAGACCCTGTGCTACAAACAGCTGGTTATACCATAGCGTTATTGCAGGGGTCATGTGGGCAGCCACAAGATCATTTAAATTATTCGGTGGTATTTGCTTTCAATGTCAATGAGAAATGTTCGGGCGGTACAATGGCATAGTAGACTTGCTGCCTTACAACATCTGAGACCCAGGTTAAATCCTGACCACGTGGGCTATCCGTACGGAGCTTGTACGTTTTCCCTGAGACCATGTGGGTTTTCTTCGGGTGCTCCGGATTTGTCCCACACTCCAAAGACGTGCGGGGTTGTAGGATAGTTGGCTTTGGTTAAAAAGAAATGGTGAATTGTCCCTAGTGTGTAGTATAGTGCTAGTGTATGTGGTGATAGCTGGCTGGTGTGGACTCAGTTGGACAAAGGGCCTGTTTCTGTGCCGTACCACTAATGTCTGAAGTCTAAAAGCACATCTGTGAGCTTTTTTCAACTCCTGTGCGTAGTCTTTTGTCCTACAGGTCTGAGCTTCAAGGGGAGCATGATAACTCCGCTGGGCTTAGTGGAGAGAGACAGTCAGTGGTCTCCTGGGCTGGGGGTTCCCAGGGGCTCTTGCCACTGCTAAATGTGATGTGCAATTATCAGCAGGCAGAGCCTTACAACCCCAGAGACCCAGGTTCGAACCTGACCTCGGGTGCTGTCTGTGGGGAGTTTGCACGTGTGACCACATCAGTTTCTCTGGGTGCTCTGTGGTTTCCTCCCAAATCTCAATGACGTGCGGGTTTGTAGGTTAATTGGTAAATGGGCAAATCCTGGTGTGCAGGAATGTCAGGGAATTGATAGGGAATGTGAGATGGAGCATGTTACAAGGAGACTGGGGAAAATAGGATTGATTTCAATACTGACATAGACTTGTTCTGCAATACTCGCTCATAGACTGGCTCTGGAAAGTCCAAACCTATTCTCCTGTTGTTGAATACTCCATGGAAGCTCTACGGGTGCACAGTGGGGAGCTCACAGACAGGTTGCATCACGGCCTGGTAGGGTAATTCGAAAACTTAAGGTTGCAGTAAGTGATGAACACTACCCAGTCCATCACTGGCTCTGACCTCCTCACCATCGAAGGGATCTACAGGAGGCACTGCCTCAAGAAGGCAGCCAGCATCATCAGAGACCCACACCACCCTGGCCACACTCTCATTCACTGCAACCACCAGGAAATAGGGCTAGGGTTTGGAAAATGAAAAGGTACAGGTTTGATAATTTGATACAGCTTTAGATGCAGAGATACAGTGGAAACAGGCCATTCAGCCCACAGAGTCCATTCTGAACCATGATCACCCTGTACTCCAGCACCATCCTACACACTTGGGACAATTTACAATTTACAGAAGTTAATGAATCGGTTCATACCCGTGATCACCTGTTCATACTAATTCTGTTATCCTACTTTTTCATCCACTTCCTACGCACAAGGGGCAATTTATAGAAGCCAATGAGAAAAACATTTTCCACACAGAGAGTGGTGAATCTGTGGAAGTCTCTGCCACAGAAGGTAGTTGAGGCCAGTTGATTGGCTATATTTAAGAGGGAGTTAGATGTGGCCCTTGTGGCTAAAGGGATCAGGGGTATGGAGAGAAGGCAGGTACAGGATACTGAGTTGGATGATCAGCCATGATCATATTGAATGGCGGTGCAGGCTCGAAGGGCCGAATGGCCTACTCCTGCACCTATTTTCTATGTTTCTATGGTTCTATTAACCTACAGACCCGCACGTCTTTGGGATGTGGGAGGGATCCGGAGCACCTGGAGGAAACCCATGCGGTCGAATTTTGGGTCGACAGATGGCACAATGGGCTAAGTGTTCGGCTGGCAACCGGAAGGTAGCCGGTTCGAATCCCGCTTGGAGTGCATACTGTCGTTGTGTCCTTGGGCAAGACACTTCACCCACCTTTGCCTGTGTGTGAATGTGTGTGAGTGATTGGTGGTGGTCGGAGGGGCCGTAGGCGCAGATTGGCAGCCACGCTTCCGTCAGTCTGCCGCAGGGCAGCTGTGGCTACAGAAGTAGCTTACCACCACCGAGTGTGACTGAGGAGTGAATGAATAATGTGATGTAAAGCGCCTTGAGTATTAGAAAGGCGCTATATAAATCCCATCCATTATTATTATTAATGTACAACACTCTACATAGATGGAACCCAAATTCAGAATTAAACCTGGGTCTCTGACATGAGGTTATTTTTTGTTTCATTTTCTTTTAAAAAAAAAGGGGGGGATTTCTAGTTCAGAACTTCAGAAAAAAAGGATTAACAGAGTTTAAAATCAGATTAAGTTTGAGTTTGGTTCAGGCTACTGTTAGCAAGATGTGACAACTCTACAACAGGTTAGGTCTCCATATTTCAAACCTGATATCTCAGCTTGGAAGTGGTTTTAGTTTAGGTTAGTTTATAGATACAGTGTGGAAACAGGCCCTTCGGCCCACCGAGTCCACGCCAACCATCCTAGTTCTATCTTGCACACTGGGGACAATTTTACAGAAGCCAATTAATCTAAAACCCTGCACATCTGGAGTGTAGGAGTAAACCGGAGCACCCGGATAAAAACCCCACGTGGTCACAGGGAGACCATACAAACTCTGTACAGACGGCACCCGTAGTCAGGGTCAAACACAGGTCTCACTAGAGGCAATATAGCGTTGTAAGGCAACAACACCACCGCCGCACCACTGAGCCACCGTGGATAGGTGAAGTCTCGGGTCGGTGTCCTTCTTCAGACTCCCGAATTGTTCGTGGCATCATGATCGGCACAGTGTGAAGAGTCCCGACCAGAATCGTCACCTATCCATGTTCTCCAGAGATTCTGCCACATCCGCTGAGTTACTCCAGTGCTTTGTGTCTTCTTTAGTATTTTGTTCCAGGCACCTGCCTATCAAAAGCCCCCCTCACCCGAGCCCATCTATTACCTGCCATGCTTTGTCTGTCCTCACCACCTTTACAGCTTTCACCCCCCCCCCCCCACCCCCCACCCCCCACTTACACTCAACCTGAAACATCACCTATCCATGTTCTCCACAGATGCTGCCTGACCTGATGAGTTCCTCCAGCACTTTGTGTCATTTTCCCAATGTGTTGATGCTGTACTAATCTACTTTGTGTTCACTGTTTAAAACAGCTGGATTTAGTGCTATCACCCAGACCTCTCTCCTGTGCGCCCTCTAATCCGGGCAGCATTCTGGCAAACCTCCTCTGCACCCTCTACAAAGCCTGCACATCCTTCCTGTGATGGGGCGACCAGAACTGCCCATGCCATGTATAAACTGAGAATAATGGAAAACTCATTGTGGTTGATATCTGAAATGCATTACCAGAGGAGGAGATGGAAGTCGATGCAATCATGAGGTTAAAAGGTTATTTGGACAGACACTTTAGTAGGCAAGGAATAGAACAGTATGGACTTTATGCAGACAAATTAGACTAGTTTAGTTTAGTTTAGATTAGTTTTGTTAAGTCTAGTTTAGTGATATAGAGTGAAAACAGGCCCCTCAGCCCACCAACCCCACGCGGTCCAGTTCACTAGTTCTATGTTAGAACCACACTCACATCCTACACATTAGGGACAATTTACAGAAGCCATTTAAACTACAAATCTGTACATCCTTAGAGTGTGGGAGGAAACCAGAGTACCCGGAAGAAACCCACGTGGTCGCAGGGAAAACATGCAAACTCCACACAGACAACACCCAAGGTCAGGATTAAACGTGGGTCTCTGGCACTGTGAGGCAGCAACTCTACCACTGCGCCACAATGCTGCCCTTAAACTGGTGTAGTCATGAGAGGTTATCATGGCTGTGGTGGGTTGAAGGGCCCATTTCTTTGTTGAGGGACTTTATGACTGAGGACACCATAGTCATAGAGTCATAGAGCACAAAAACAGGCCCTTTGGCCCAACTTGTCCCTGCTGACCAAGTTAGCATTCCAGCCTCATCCCATTTGCCTGCATTTGGCCCATATCCCTCTAAACCCTTTCCATCCATACACCTGTCCAAATATATTTTAAATGTTCTAACATTTTGGGTTGAGACCCTTCTTCAGATTGATTGTAGGCGGGGAGAATAAAGCCGTTATCAGGCAACTGAATGATCCTATCACCAACTAGTGAGCAGTCCTGACCTACCATCTACCTCATTGAAAACCCTTGGACTATCTTTAATTGTACTTTATCGGTTTTTATCTTGCACTAAACGTTATTCCCTCTATCCTGTACCTGGACACTGTGGATGGCTTGATTGTTATCATGTGTAATCGTTCCACTGATTAGACAGCATGCAAAAAAAAAAATGCTTAAGAAGGAACTGCAGATGCAGGTTTACACCGAAGACAGACCCAAAATGCTGGAGTTAAGCAGCAGGTCAGGCAGCATCTCTGGGAAAAGGATAAAGTCTTATAAAGTTGTATTGAAGATAGTTCCAAGGTCTCCAATGGGGTCACTGGGAGGTCAGGGTTGCTCTCCAGCTTGTGATCTGATAGATCAGTTGCCTGACAACAGCTGGGAAGAAACTATCTGAAGTAGGCAGTAGACTCGGGCAGATTCATGGCCAGCACTGCCATCCAGTGGTCTACATGGGTATTGCCACCGATTGTAAATACAGTAAACACTCGCAATAACAAACCTCTATGTAGCAGATTTTGGTTATAGTGGACCAAGGCTCCCGTTGCAACATCCCCCACTTCCACCAGTGACCCAGTGCACTAGCGCCATGTTGTGGGAGCTTCCGGTTGAGGGAGTGGAGGGAGCGAGTAGCATGAAGGCGGCGTTTGTACCGAGCCCGTCCCCGTCGCACTACGTGTGGGGCCGGGGGCTCTGGGCTCCTCCACCTGTGAATTCCCCCTGGTTTAGCCCCACCTCCTTCCTCCAATGCCATGCTTCTTCCCTCCCAGCCTTGGGTTAAACTCAGTCGGTTATAATGGATAATTGGCACCATTCCCCCCCAACGCCCATGATCTGTTATTGAAAGAGTTTACTGTTCAGGTAAAAAATACACAAAATGCTGAAGTAACTCAGCGGGTCAGGCAGCATCTCTGGAGAACATGGACAGGTGATGTTTCACCTTTGGAAGAGTCGGGACCCTTCCCCAGACTGTTGGGTACTTAACTGGCCATTACTAATGCAATTTCCTTTTAAAGTTCTGGATTAAATCAGAGGGGAGAAGAGGAAGTGTCCAGGGCGAGACTGGTCCTTGATTATGCTGGTGGCCTTGCCGAGGCAGCGTGAAGTATAGATGGAGTCAATGGAAGGGAGGTTGGTTTGTGCGATGAACAGGGCTACGTTGATAATTCTCTGCAATTCCTTGCGGTCTTGGATGAAGCTGTTCCCAAAACAATTTCCAACTCCTGGTGCAAGATCAACTGTCTTGACTTCTCACCTCCCCTCAGACACTCCAATCTCACCCCCAAACGCACAGCCCTCCCCTCGCTCAGCAACAGTCCCAACATTGTTATCAAACCCGCCGACAAAGGAGGTGCCGACCCGTTGAGGCCTGGCATGCTGACCTCTACCATGATAAAGCTTTTCACTGTACCTCGGTGCCTGACATGCTGAGTTACTCCAGTACTTTGTATCCTTTTGTATATTAACCAGCATCCGCAGTTCCTTCTTTCTACTAGTAGTAAAGGTTTGATGGTTCTCAGACAGTGCTGCTGGGAGAGTCGATAGGGAGGAGAGAGGAAGATGGAGTAAGACGGCACGGTGGCGCAGAGGTAGAGTTGCTGCTTTACAGTGCCAGAAACCCGGGTTCGATCCTGACTACGGGTGCTGTCTGTATGGAGTTTGTACCTTCTCCCCGTGACCGCGTGGGTTTTCAGGTGCTCAGGTGCTCCCCCCACACTCCAAAGATGTGCAGGTTTCTAAGTTAATTGGCTTCAGTAAAAATTATAAATTGTCCCCAGTGAGTAGGATAGTGCAAGAGTACAGGTGCGAACCTGGTGGGCCGAAGGGCCTGTTTGCACGCAGTATCTCTAAAGTAAACGAAAGTAAAGCTTGCAGTGTCAGACCAGTGGGGAGGAGAGTTTAGGGGGGTGGGATCGATGGTGGGAGGGGATGGTCATGGGAATCAGTGGGGGAAGGCAGGATGGGCGGTGCGACTCTCGTCAGCAGCGGCCTCTGCAGTCTGTCTGTGTTTTATTATTTTTTGTCTCGTTTTTATGTAGTCTTTGTTATTTTTTTTGTTGGGGTATGTGTGTGGAGGGGTGGGGGTGGGGTGGGGGGGAGGGGGTAACTTTAAAATCTTTAAAATCTTTCCCCTGCACGGGAGACCCGACCTTTTCTTTGTCGGGTCTCCGTTGTCGTTGGGGCTGCAACGTGGAGCGGCCTCCAACAGGAACGACCTGGGGTTCCAGCTGCGGAGCTGCCGACTACTCACCGTCACGGGGCTGGCCGAGTCCGGAGCGGGTGGAGCTGTGGTGGACGCTGCTGCCACCCGACCACCGGAGATTCGGAGGCTGCAACTGCGGGTTTGGCGGACGGCGGCACCGGGAGCCCGCGGGTCCCTGCTGGGAGACCGCTTTTCGGGGCTTCCGCAACGGCGACTTCTCCCGCCCGAGTTGCGGGGTTGAAGAGCTCCTGGAGCGGGGCCTTACATAATCGCCCCGCGCGGCTTGGAATGGCCGCGGGACTTTGCGAGCGCACGCCGGGGGCTCTAACACCAAGACCCGGTGCGCGACCTTGCATCACCCGGCGTGGCTTTAATGGCCACGGGACAATCGCCATCGCCAGCCGGGGGCTTTGACTTTGACTCTGACTCTGACATCGGGGGGGGAGAGTGCAGTGGAGAGATAAGTTTTTTTTTGCCTTCCATCACAACGATGTGATGGATGTTTGTGTAAACTGTGTTGTGTCTCGGGTCTTTTTGTTTTGTAATGTATGGCTGCAGAAACGACATTTCGTTTGGACCTCAAGGGGTCCAAATGACAATAAATTGAATTGTATTGTATTGTATTGTATTGTATTGTATTGTATTGTATTGTATTGTATTGTATGCAATAGAGATACAGCATAGAAACAGGCATTTGGCCAACCAAGACCGTGCCAACCAGTGATCATCCTGTACACCAGCACTATCCAACACACTATGGACAATTGACACTTTTACCGAAACCAATCAACCAACAGACTTGCACATCTTTGGAGTGTGGGAGGAAACCAGAGCACCCTGGGAAAACGTATGCGGTCACGGGGACAAGGTCCAAATCTCTGTACTAACTGCACTCGTAGTCAGGATCAAGCCCAGGTCTCTGGCGCTGTATGGCAGCAACTCTACCGCTGAGACACTGTGCCGCCCCACAATACACAAGCACTGTAGATAGACACAGAGTGCTGGAGTAACTCAGCGGGACAGGCAGCATCTCTGGAGAAAGGGAATAGGTGACGTTTCAGGTCGAGGCCCTTCTTCAGTCCAACCAGAAACATCACCAATTCTGTTTCTCCAGAGATGCTACCTGACCGGCTGAGTTACTCCAGCATTTTGTGTCTCTCATTGGGGTAAACCAGCATCTGCAGTTCCTTGCTATACATACGCACTGTTGCAGCTACAGGAGAAGGGGGGGGGGGGTAAGAGGGTTTGCCTCCTCACTTACTTTGCATGCATAAGCCATCGGTGCAGTTTTTGGAGTCTAGCACGGGTCCGTGGCAGTCCTTCCCACCGGTTTTAGGGGCAGGGGCCGTGCACTCCCTCCAGCGCCAGTGCATGCAATCCGTCCCACATGTTGACCACCTGCTCCACTCCGTCCACCCACCATCCACTACGTGCAACAAGAGAGAAGCATCAGAGCACACAGTCCCACCATCACCATCTCCACCCACCACGCCACACACAACAGTACAGGCCATTCGGCCCACAACGTCCGTGCCGAACATGATGCCAAGTTAAACCAACAGTCGTGGAGTCACACAGTACGGAAACAGGCCCTTTGGCCCAACTCCTCCATGCTGACCATGAGGTCCCATTTGCCCGCATTTGGCCCAAATCCCTGATGAAGGGACGGCACGGTGGCGCAGCAGTGGAGTTGCTGCCTCGCAGTGCCAGAGATCCAGGTTCAATCCTGACTACGGGTGCTGTCTGTATGGAGTTTGCATGTTCTCTCCATGACCTGTGTGGGTTTTCCCTGGGATCTCCAGTTTCCTCCCACACTCAAAAGACATGCAGGTTTGTAGGCTAATTGGCTTGGTATAATTGTAAATTGTCCCTAGTGTGTAGGATAGTGCTTGTGTGCGGGGATCACTGGTTAGCATGGACATATTGGGCCGATTGGCCTGTTTCCGTGCTGTATCTTTAAACTAAATAAAACCAAGGCGTCCTGAACCAAAATATCACCTATCCATGTTCTCCAGAGATGGTGCCTGACCCGCTGAGTTACTCCAGCACTGGCCTTTTTTCCCTTTAGACCTTTCCTATTAATGAACCTGTCCAGGTGTCTTTTAAATGTTATTATAGAACCTGCCTCAACAACCACCTCTGGGAACTCTTTCTGTACACCCACTGCCATCTGTGCAATAGTTACTCCTCAGGCCTCTATTAAATCTCTTAGCCTCAGGTTTCTATTAAATCTCTCATCTTAAATTTATGTCCTCTGGTCCTTGATTCCCCAACCCTGGGTAAAATTCTCCCTTACGATTTTGTACACCTCTATAAGGTCACCCCTCACTCTCTTGCGCTCCAAGCAACACAGGCCTACAACGTTCCCCAGGGCCCTACCTTCACTGTGAAGGTCCTGCTGATGTCTAGAAGGTTAATCTCCTCAGCCTGCACTTGATCCATATGCCCTCCATGCCCTCCATATCCATGTGCCTATCTAAAAGCCTCACAAACACCACAATTAAATCTGCCTTCACCCCTACCCCTGGCAGCAGGTTCAGGCAAAACGTTGCCCACATGTTATAGAGGTGGGGATTAAAGAGTAAGGGATTATGACATAGTCCTCTAAATCCTTCCTACCATATATCTGTCCAAACGACTGTTGAAAGTGGTAAATGCATCCACTTCTATAGCTTCCCCCGGCAGCTCATTCCAGATAAGGACTGCCTTCTGAATGAGCAGGTTGCCCGGGGTCCATCTTAAATCTCTCCCCTCTGACCTTAAATCAATGCTCTCGTGTTTGAGAATCCTCCCATCTGGGGAGAAGACTGGAAAGAGGTGCAGAGAAGATTCACGAGGATGTTGCCAGGACTGGAGGGTCTGAGCTATAGGGAGAGGTTGAGCAGGCTAGGACTTTATTCCTTGGAGCGCAGAAGGCTAAGAGGTAAAATCATGAGGGGATTTTACTTCGGAGTCACGTGAGTGACTACGTGAAGAACCCGTCCAGCACGCATGCGCGACATGAGCGTTCACGCAGTGCAACAGCGACGAATGGGAGTACAGGCGCTCCCGCTACAGCTTAAACAAGACGGACCGTCAGGTAAGTTTATTCTGAGGTCGTTTTTTCAAAAAGAGTTGCTTTGTTTTGTCTCACCAGGTCGAGACAACTGGGGAAAACTGAGCAAAACAAGGCAAGCAAAGAAGACCGCCCCCGTTCGACTCCAACAGAGGAGCATTCCATCAGTGGGGGGCAAGAGGCGGCAGGACCGCATACCCTGTGGTCCGCTATTCCCGACACCGAGCCAAGCCCAGTCCCGCTAGCGCAGCCTGAGCAGCGGGCTGGAAGTAAATCAACACGGAAGACAAACCGGCCGGTAACGTCTGACATCTCCGACAAGGACGTCTCGCCGCCCGAGAGCGGCAGAGACAGCCGCCTGAGCTGCATGGAGCGGCTCATGGAGCAAATGCTCCAGCGAGACTTGCTTCGGGAGCTGGAGCAGTCTCGCCAAGGGAGTTCAGGCACTCCCGCCACAGTGCCTCACAAGGCACTGGCCATCGCTTCCCCCTCAGCCGAGGGCAGCGTTGACGACCAGGGCTGGGCTGGTCAAGAAGAGGGGTCACTGGCCGAAGATGTCGGGAGTACGCTTGGGGTACAGGACCAGGAAGAGCTGCTGGGTGTGGTCAACCGTTAAAGCTCCACGAGCAGGTCGGCCATTAGAGCCAAAACTGGTGGCCAGCATAGACTACCTGTCCTTCTAACCCCTACAAGAGCAGGTAGTCAATGAGGCACTAGAGCTGTATTCGGCCCCAGAAAATTGCGCCTCGCTCAACGTGCCGGCCGTCAACAGCCAAATCTGGGGGCACGTTGGGCAGAACATCCGCAACCAAGAACTAAAACTACAGCGGATCCTCAGGCTCCTGACGTCAGCCTTCACTTCCTATGCTCGTTCCGTGGATGGGGTGGAAATGACCACGAATCAGCAGGATACACTCGCACTGCTGTGCAATACCCAATTCGAGATCAACAACCTCCGTAAGGAGATAATAAGACCTGCCCTCAACCCAAAATTCGCAGGGTTGTGCAAAACACCGGCCTCAGAGCCACAAATCCTGCTCTTCGGCAAGGACCTCTCTAAAAAAGTGAAGGACCTGGAAGAGGAGTCCAAAACATTTGGCCTCATGAGGGCAGGCCCCGGGACGAGCAAAGCAACAAAACCCAAGCGGCAGTACCCCACCGCGTCCACCAGTCGACGTCAGCCTCATGGGACTGGTGAACGCTCGGGGTCCGCACATTACCCCCGAAAGCCTTTTTTTGGCCAGGGCCCAGAGCGGACCCCATGGAAAATGCGTCACCCCCAACCAGCAGCACATCAGACAACACATCATCCAACGAAGAAACAGAAGAAACACCCGTAACCATGGAGGTAGGTGGGTCTGGTTCCTACCAGCATATAAAAAGTGGGGGTTCTATACTAACAGGGGGGAGATTACACCTGTTTGTGGAAGCATGGAGGTCTATCACGAATGATAAATATATACTCAACAGCATTCGTGGATACAAAATAGAATTTGTTCAAGAAAACATGCCACCAGTTCAGCATACACCCCAAAGGGTTTTTTCCCTCTTAGTTAAAGAAAAACTAGAGGGCCAAGCAGAACTGGTGAGGCTACTCACAAAGGGTATCATTGAAAAAAACAAACATGAACCCTTGGAATTTGTCTCAAATATATTCACTAAAACTAAAAAAGATGGTGGACGTCGCATCATCATTGAATTAACTTCACTAAATGTGTTTGTTAAGTATATACATTTCAAAATGGAAACGTTTGTAACTGCCAAGCAACTGATTTCCAAAGGATACTTCATGGCAAGCATCGACCTTAAAGATGCTTACTATTCAGTACCCATTCAAAAGGATCATCGCAGATACCTGAAATTTACCTGGATGGGGCAACAATGGCAGTTTAAAGCGTTGCCTAATGAGTTAACATCAGCCCCAAGATTATTCACCAAGATATTAAAACCAGCCTTGGCAATATTAAGAAAACAGAAACATATTGTCATGGCATATCTTGATGATATCTTAATAGTAGGCAAAACCATGGAATTGGCTATATCAGCTACCAAACAATTGTTTGAAACCTTGGGATTTGTCTTACATCCAGATAAATCTAAGTTGACACCATCCACAACCATGGACTATCTGGGATTCACAATTAACTCAGTCCACATGTCTGTAACCTTGCCAAAAGACAAAGCAGCCGAATTGGCACAAACATGTAACAATTTAATGGCCAACGATCGACCAACCATTCGACAAGTGGCAAGAGTAATTGGAAAAATGGTAGCAGCATTTCCAGCTACACAATTTGGACCTCTGCACTATCAAAACTTACAAAGAGCAAAAGTGCAGGCGTTAAAACGACATGCAGGTCACTTTGACCGAGTCATGAAATTACCCACTGAAGCAATATCAGAGTTACAGTGGTGGGTAGGGAACATTTGGCATAGTTCCAGCCCTATCATCATTAACCCTACGTTAATTATTCAAACATATGCCAGTGCTCAAGGCTGGGGAGCAACTAATACTATATCCAGCACAGGTGGTAGATGGACTAATCTAGAGTCATCTTTACTACAGACACTGGGCATAAATTATCTGGAAATATTGGGTGCATTTTATGGCTTAAAAGCATATTCAACAAATATGCATCACTTGCATGTTCGTTTACAAATAGATAATACCACGGTGGTGGCCTATATTAACCATATGGGCGGTATAAAATCAATATCATGTGACAATTTGGTCAACACAATCTGGCAATGGTGTGTCGACAGACATATTTGGCTATGAGCAACTTACCTACCAGGTAAGCTAAATACAGTGGCAGACACCAGGTCACGCAAATTCAATGATAACACCGAATGGATGTTAAATCCCAAAGCATTTGCTAAAATTACAAAGCAATATGGCACGCCAGATAGCGATCTATTTGCATCCAGACTAAATCACCAGGTTCCAATGTATGTCGCTTGGGAACCAGACCCTGCGGCAGCAGCGATAGATGCGTTCCCGCTGGACTGGGGAAAATTCTTCTTTTATGCTTTTCCTCCCTTCTGCCTCATCAGTCGGGTACTACGCAAAATACAGATGGACTCTGCTTCAGGCATTTTGATAGTATCCGACTGGCCTACACAGCCATGGTTCCCAGTGGTCCTCGACATGGTCGTCGAGACCCCAATGACTTTTCCCAGTAGCCCAGACTTGTTAACTCACCCAGTATCAGGCATAAGCCACCCATGCCACGATAAAATTAAACTCCTGGGTTGCAGATTTTGAAAAGGCCTCTGCTGGGCCTGGGATTGTCAGAAAACACCATCAACACAATGACAGCATCCCACCGCGTATCCACAAGGAAACAATACTTGTCAAGCATCAAGAAGTGGGAAAGATACTGTTCGGACACAGGAACCACATACTTAACTACAACTGTAACCAATGTACTGGAGTTCCTGGCAGGCCTTCACCACAATGAAGGACTCAGCTACAGCACCATTAATACAGCCAGAAGTGCTCTGTCAGCCTATTTAATTCAGGCACCAGGACAACAGGCCATGGGATCCCACCCGCTGGTGATCAAGCTCATGAGAGGCATATTTAACTCTAATCCCCCCAGACCTAGGTACACCCAAATCTGGGATGTCAGTGTGGTCCTGACATACCTTAGGGGATGGTCACCAGCCAGGTCCCTCACCCTGGAACAATTAACTCTGAAGACGGTCATGCTGATGGCACTTTTCTCAGCACAAAGAGTCCAGTCACTTCATCTATTACGATTGGACAACATGGTTGTAACATGGTGTCTCATTTACCATCCAGGGGCTGGTCAAACAGAGCAGGTCAGGAACATCAAGCCCAGTCATGGAATTCCAGGCTTACCCACCTGAACCACAGTTATGTGTCATGACCCACTTATTGAACTTTATTGACACAACAAGAATTCCCCGAGGGAGAGAAAAAGCCTTATGGGTCAGCCACAAGAAACCTCATGGTCGGGTGACGAGCCAAACTATTTCAAGATGGCTCAAGCAGGTGCTGAAAGCCGCTGGTGTAAATACTAACGTGTATAAATCTCACTCCACCAGGGCAGCATCCACGTCGGCGGCTAAGAGGATGGACGTACCTATGGACCACATCCTGGCTACAGCGGGGTGGTCTGGGGAAAAAACGTTTCAAATACAGCCAGTAATATAATAAGCCATTGGCAGAACCTGCATCATTTGCAGAAAAAATATTAGAATCTGCAAATATATAATTTAAGCCCGGGGGAGCAATTTGTTTTTGTTATTGTTTAATAAACACCATTATTGTCTTTACAAACAGATTCATGGTTGATTACGATAACATACTTCCTCCCTCGAATGACTTCGGCAGTGAGTGAAGTATGAACTGTTACACGGTTTGAAATCACAGAGCTTTAAAATCTTCACGTAGTCACTCACGTGACTCCGAAGTAAAATAGTAAGATTAAACGAGAACTTACCAGTTCGAAGTTTGATCTGTATTTTTGAGGAGTTACGATGAGGGATTACGTGCCCTCCGCTCTCACCCTCAATTATAGAGATCATCTGGTATTTAAGTTCTCCTTTTCTTTACTATGTTTATTTCAATTATTGTGTCTTTCTGTGATTCCACACCGCTGCTTTGAAGTATGTCGCGCATGCGTGCTGGACGGGTTCTTCACGTAATCCCTCATCGTAACTCCTCATAAAATACAGATCAAACTTCGAACTGATAAGTTCTCGTTTAATCTTACTAATAGATAGGGTGAATGTGCAGAGCCTTTTATCTGGAGTAGGGGAAACTAAAACCAGAGGACATAGGATTAAGGTGGGGGGGGGGGGGGAGATTTAATAGGAACCTGAGGGGTAAGAGAGGGTAGTGGGTATATAGAACAATCTGCCAGAGGACATAGTTAAGGCAGGTGCTATAACAACATGTAAAATACATTTGGACAAGGTACATGGATAGGAAAAGTTTAGATGGATATGGGACAAATGCAAGGAAATGGGACTAGCTTGGATGGGGCATCTTGGTCGGCATGGACAAGTCGGGCCGAAGGGTCTGTTTCCGTGCTGTACGACTATGACTGCACAGCAGTAGCATCCATGATCTTGCTTGCCTTTACACCTCCTTGGTTTGCTAATTTATTTAACTGTTGTCCATCTAACAGCTCAGTTATATATTGGTCTTCTGCTAACTATCTATCTTCCCATCGATCTACCTATCAGACAATTCATCTGTCCTCTGCCTCTCTAAATTTCTCTGCACCTATTAGTTATTAACTTATTGATTGCATTATCTTGTTTATCAGTTGTCCTGTCACTGTGCAGCATGGCTATCTAGGACTGTAAATTGATCTAAATCTCCTCAGAAAACTTTTAAAGTGCCTTTTTTTCTCCAGTCGGTATTTAAAAGGTAAATATTCATGCATTGTTTCCACGTCGCAGTCCTTAGCTACTATCTACCTCATTGAAGACCCTCAGACTATCTTTAATCGGACATTACTGGACCTCATCTTGAATTAAAATGTTTCCCATTATCCTGTATCTGTACACTGTGGATGGCTCGATTGGAATCATGTACAGCTGCTCCTCGACCTACGAAGGTGTTACGTTCCGAAAAACCCATCGAAAATATAAAATATCGCAAGTCGAAAATGCATTTAATACACGAGGCTGGAAGTGACGTGCGGCTCGCTGCCATTGCCAAGCGTTTCCCGATCGTAAATTTGAAATATCGTAAGTCAAAGCATCTTAAATTGGGGAGCATCTGTATAGTCTTTCCGATGACTGACCAAAAAGTACTTCACTGTACCTTGGTGCATGTGACAATAAACTAAACTAAACTAAACAGATGTGCCGAAACGCCTACAGAACCTCCAGATTCAGGGACAGTTTTTTCCCAGCTGTTATCAGGCAACTGAAATATCCTATCAGCAACTAGAGAGTGGTCCTGAGCTACCATCCACCTCATCGGAGACCCTCGGGCTATCTTGACTATTTCGGACTTCACAACTTTAACTTGCACTAAACGTTATACCCCTAAACCTGCATCTGTACACTGTGGGCAGCTTGATTGTGATCATGAATTGGCTTTCTGCTGACTGGATTGCACGCAGCAAAAAAAGCTTTTCATTGGACCTCGGTACACGTGCTGATAATAAACTAAACTAAACTAAAACAAAACTAAACCTAAACTAAACCATTCTGTGTCATTGGGGATTGAACTCACACAGGGGGCAACTCCCATCGAGTATAGGGAGGGGAGATGGGCTCGTGAGGAGGAGGGCTAAGTGCGGGGGTGGGGGGAACTGGAAGTGGATCCAGGTTTGTTTGATATAGGAAGGAACTGCAGATGCTCGTCGAATCCGAAGATAGACACAAAATGGTGGAGTAACTCAGCGGGACAGGTAGCATCTCTGGAGAGAAGGAATGGGAGATGTTTCTGGTCGAGACCCTTCTTCAGACTAGTCAGGGGAGAGGCAAACGAGCACTAAACGATATTCCCATTATCTTGTATCTGTACACTGTGAATGGCTTGATTGTAATCATGCTTTGTCTTTCCGCTGACCGGTTAGCACATAACAAAAGCTTTTCACTGTACCTCGCTACATGTGACAATAGACCAGACTAAACAAAACCAACGTGGATGGCATTCCAGACCCATCGATGTGGATGTCTCCTGTCTGCTCTCTGCTCGTTTCGACGCAACATTCCCAATGGGTTCCAGGGCAGGAGGGCAAGGGGGAGGGAAGGGTGGGGAGCATCGGAGAACGAGATGATTCAAGGCACCACAGACATTTAAATGTCCGGTTATCCAACCCTATTGAGTTTTCTGTGCAATCCCATCTTTGCTATAGACTCCGAGTAGAGTCAATGTTCAATGGCACAAAGGAAGTGTTGTCAGGGTGAATGCACAGTCTCTTCCCCAGAGTAGGGGAATCGAGAACCAGAGGACAGAGGTTTAAGCTGAGGGGGGGAAAGATTTAATAGGAACCTGAGGGGCAACTTTTTTATTTACACAAAGGTAAGTGGGAGTATGGAACGAGCTGCCAGAGATCGTAGTTGAGCCAGGTAAAATCACAACGTTTAAGAAATATTTAGACAGGTTAGACAGGACAGATTCAAACAAGAGGACATGACTTGAGAATTAAGGGACAGAAGTTTAGGGGTAACATGAGGGGGAACTTCTTTACTCAGAGAGTGGTAGCTGTGTAGAACGAGCTTCCAGTGGAATTGGTGGAGGAAGGTTCGATTTTATCATTTAAAAATAAATTGGATAGGTATATGGACGGGAAAGGGATGGAGGGTTATGGTCTGAGTGCAGGTAGATGGGACTAGGGGAAAATAAGTGTTCGGCACGGACTCGAAGGGCCGAGATGGCCTGTTTTCCGTGCTGTAACTGTTATATGGTTATATGGTTATTTGGTACATGGATAGGATGGGTTTGGAGGGTAATGGGCGAAATACTGGCAGGTGTGACTAGTGTGGATGGGTCATGTTCGTAGGCGTGGGCAAGTTGGGCCGAAAGCGATGTTTCCCACGCTGTATGACTATGACATTCCTTTCCTTTATTTAACTACAACATTGTTGTGGTGATGCTTAAGATGTAAATAACTCATGTGGGTGTACTTGGCAAAGACATTGTCACTGTATATATATCGTACGTCCATATGTTAGAAAAGATCAGAATAATGCACACAAACTTGTGTAGAAGTTTCAAGTATCCGTAGGTATCGTGCTTAGACGTTGCCAACTCTCTCAGCACCACACCAAGTCCACTCCTAATCACGGATTGATAGAACTAGTTTAGATATACAGCATGGAAACAGGTCCATCGGCTCACCGAGTCCGCGCCGACCAGCGATACCCGCACACTAACACTATCCTACGCACACTAGGGACAATTTACAATTTTACCAAGCCAATTAGCCTACAAGCCTATATGTCTTTGGAGTGTGGGCGTAATCCGGAGCACTCGGTGAAAACCTACGCAGGTCCCGGGAGAACATACAAACTCCATACAGACAGCACCCGTAGTCAGGATGGAACCTGGGTCTAAGGCAGCAACTCTACCGCTGCGCCACTGTGCCGCCCACAATGATTGAGAGATATTAAGGGAATCGCGGTAATCTGTTTACAGTACATGTGACAATAAAACACTTGCGACTTTCTTGAATCTTGATATGAGATAAAGTGGGGATGAGGAAAAAGATCAGCCATGACATTACATGGTAGGCAGGCCAAAAGGTCGAATGGCCTGTTCTGCATGATTCCTACAGTCATAGTCATACAATGTGGAAACAGGCCCTCTGGCCCAATTTGCCCATGTCGACCAAGACACTAGTCCCATGCCCATGTTTGGCCCATATCCCTCTAAACCTACCCATGTACCTGTCGAAATCTCTTGTTATCGTACATAAATATTGTTATAGCAATGAGGTTGTTCTTTCAATGGATGGCCTCCCTATTTAAATGGAACCTTCAAGGTCAGCTGCGGGAGCCCCCCACGGGGCATGAAGGGTGAAGGTCCGGAGAGGAGAGCGGGATGGTTCACTGGTGATGTGAATGAGGTGACGACTGCAATGGGCCTTGGTGGCCAGCGGTAGCTGGGACTGTGTAAAGTGGCACACTGTGTAAAATCTGGTGACTATTTGATGTGGACATGCCTGGGGTATATAATCGAGATTGTCTTTCTGTATGCCAATAATCACACTATTCTGTATGCTAAAAATATTTCACTGTACCTCAATGGTCCTTTATTGCCAGGTGTTCCATTTAAGGTGCAGTGAAATTTGATTCTTTGACATACGTTTGGCATGTACGTCACCATAAAAAGATCCACGAACCATTGAAACAAATTCATCTCGAATTCTGCGGATACACACAAATTTTCACATGGACCAACCTGCGGGACAATTTGTCAAACACAAAGCGCTGGAGTAACTGGGCGGGTCAGGCAGCATCTCTGGGAGAAAGGAATAGGTGGCATTTCGGGTCGAGACCCTTCTTCAGACTGAGGGTCATGGGAAAGGGAAATGAGAGGTATAGACGGCATTTAGGACAAATGAATGGAAGATATGCAAAAGACAAAGCTAATCAAGGAAATGTGGAGCCATAATTGTCCAATGTTCACTGTGGGATAGGTGACAACGGGTTATACAGTTTAATTTGCCATGCAGTGGTGGGCTGTTGATGGTGAGTCCACTCGGGGGGGGTGGGGGGGGTGGGGGGGTAATTCCATTTACCGGGACACATGGTGGTGCAGGCAACTTTCTGGACACTCTGGCCGTCGCAGAAGGCACCTCCGTTGATGGGCGTGGGATTGGTGCAGGTGCGCGTGCGTTTCTGGTAGCCCCGGCCACAGCGACTGTTACAGGAGGTCCACTCCATCCACGAGGACCAGCCTCCGTTCACTGGGGAGATGGGGAGAGAGGGAGAAGATGTTGAGACAGTGTTAGCACAGATTGAGAACCAAGATGTAAGAGGGTGGAATTAGAAACATAGACCTGCAGCTGGCTGGTTATTACACAACAACGTGCTGGAGTAACTCAGTGGGTCAGGCAGCATGGATCGGTGATGTTTCAGGTCGAGCCAGGCTGTAAAGGGCCTCGACCCAAAATATCACCTTTGCTGACTTTCTAAAGTCGCTACAGCGTGATAACTGGCACATCGGCCCACCGAGTCCGCGCCGACCAGCAATCACCCCCGTACACTAACACAATCGTACACTCTAACAACAATTTACAATTTCTTACCAAAGCCAATTAACCTAAAAACCTATACGTCTTTGGAGTGTGGGAGGAACCTGGAACACCCAGAGAAAACCCACGTGGTCCCATGCGGCCCCATCTACACTCCTCCCATTTGCCTGCGTTTGGCCCATTTCTCTCTCATTTTAAACCATTGCTCTCCAGTGTTTGAATTCCCTACCATGGAATAAAAGAATGTGCATTCTGCAATCTATTCCCCTCATGATTTTATGCACCTTGGCAATATCGCCCCTCAGCCTCCAGTGCTCAAACCTCTCCTTGCAGATCACAGCTATAAAGATACGCTGTACTGACAAGTAGCGGCACATAAAAAACACTCGTACATCCAGACAAGGAGTGACTGAGATGCAACACCAATGCTCCAGTAACTCTTTCCCACAGTAGGAAGATCCACTGAGTTACTCCAGCACTTTATGTCTATCTTTGTTATAAGCCAGCACCTGCAGTTCCTTGTTTCTACTTCTATACTTGGATTATTGTGTTCAGTCTTGGTCACCCTGCCGTAGGAAAGATGCCATTAAGCTAGAAAGAGTGCAGACAAGATTTACATAGAAATGGAACACAGAAAAGCACAGCACAGCAACAGGCCCTTCGGCCCACAATGTCTGTGCCAAACATGATGCCAGGTTGAACTAATCTCATCTCTCTGTACGTGATCCATATTCCTCCATTCCCTGCATATCAATGTGCCTATTTAAAAGCCTCTTTGAAGACACTATCTGCCTCCAAACCACCCAGGCAGTGTGTTCCAGGCATCCACCACCCTCTGTGTAAAAAACTTGCCACACACATCCACTTATGATTTTGCTTCTCTCACCTTAAAGCTGTGCCCTCTAGTCTTTGACTTCCACCTTGGGAAAAACGTTCTGACTGTCTACCCTATCTAGGCCTCTAACAATTGTATATACTATCAGGTCTCCCCTCAATATCTAAAACTCCAGAGAAACAATCCAAGTCATTCTTGGACAAGGACATTTGTGCTATTGAGGGAGTGCAGTGTAGGTTCACGAGGTTAATTCCCGGGATGGCGGGACTGTCATATGTTGATAGAATGGAGCGGCTAGGCTTGTATAATCTGGAATTTAGAAGGATGAGAGGGTATCTTATTGATACATATAAGATTATTGAGGGATTGGACGTGCTAGAGGTAGGAAACATGTTCCCGATGTTGGGGGGAGTCCAGAACCAGGCACCACAGTTTAAGAATAAGGGGTAGGCCATTTAGAACGTAGATGAGGAAAAACTTTTTCACCCAGAGAATTGTGAATCAGTGGAATTCTCTCCCTCAGAAGGCAATGGAGGCCAATTCTCTGGATGTTTTCAAGAGAGAGTTAGATAAAGATAGCGCAGTCAGGAGATAGGGTGAGAAGGCAGGAACGGGGTACTGATTGTGGATGATCAGTCATGATCACATTGAATGGCGGTGCTGGATCGAAGGGCTGAATGGCCTACTCCTGCACCTATTGTCTATTGTCTGTCCTACCGCTCCTTATACCTAATACTCTCCAATCCAGGCAGCATTCAGGTGAACGGACATCTTCTGCACCCTCTCCAAAGCCTCCACATCATTCTGGCCTAACCACTCCCTCCATTTTTTGTTGCCAGTTTCAGGGAACTGTGAACCTGAAGCCCAAGATCCCTCAGTACATCAATGCTGCTGAGGGTCTTGGTGTGTAGACTACCCTCTTTACGATGATGTTGCTAGGACTCGAGGGCGTGAGCTACAGGGAGAGGTTGAGCAGGCTGGTACTCTAGTCCTTGGAGCAAAGGAGGATGAGGGGTGCTTTTATAGAAGTTCATGAGAGGAATAAATCGGATAAACGCACTATTCCCCTATTCCACTGTTCCCCTATTCTTTTACCCAGAATAGGGGAATCAAGAACCAGAGGACATAGGTTTAAAGTGAGGGGGAGAAGATTTAATGGGAACCTGAGAGATAACATTTTTATACAAAGGATGGTGTGTGTATGGAACCAGCTATCGAAGGAGGTAGTTGAGGCAGTTACTCTTCTAAAATTTGAGAGACATTTAGGCAGGTAGTTTAGCTTATTGTCATGTGTACTGAGGTACGGTGAAAAGCTTTTGTTACGGGCTAACCAGTCAACGGAAAGATTACACGATGATTACAATCTCACCATCCACAGTTTGCAGATACATGATAAAGGGAATAATGTTTAGTGCAAGATAAAGTCCAGTTATTTCCGATAAAAGATAGTCTGAGGGTCTCCAATGAGGTAAATAGAAACTGGATCTATTTACTGGATCTGTTACATAGATAGAATAGGTTTAGAAGGATGTGAGCTAAGTACAGGCAGGTGGGAGTGTTGTAGGTGGGACATGTTGGTCGGTGTGAGCAAGTTGGGCCGAAGGGCCTGTTTCCATGCTGTATGACTATTGTTCCTTTAATACATATTAAAGCAGACCTTCAGCGAAGGATTAGGGTTGTGATCTGACATGGCAGCAGAGCCACAATCTAATTTGGAACTAATTAATTGGAAATACTACTTCAATGAAACCTGGATGGATATTTTAATTAAGGAGTTGAAGATGACCTAATTAACTGATATTTAATCACAAGGATTTCAGAGTATAAGAGATCTCCCTAGTGAGATTAAGGGATTTCACAAGGTGCACACCTCTTTAATATTTCCCAGAGTTTTTTAATGCCTGTTAAACCAGGAATAATTTCAAAAATGGCTGCTACTCTCTGTGATATTTATTACAATAATGATCCGAAGTTCATGGAGACACTAGGAACTGCAGACGATAGAAAATGGAGCAAAACACAAAGTGCTGGAGGAACTCTGTGGGTCAGACAGCATCTGTGGAGGAGAATGGACAGACGGCATTTTGGGTCGGGTCTCATCTTCAGATTGATGGTGTGGGGGTGGGGGAGAGAGAAAGGTGGAAAACAGAGGTGAGGGTGAAACAAAACCCAGTGAGTCTCTTCTTCTTCTTGCGTATGGCGTGCACAGCCCAAAGTTGCAGGACAACTTGTTCTGTTTGATCTTATTTGATTGTGCACGCTGGGTTGATTGTGTTCGTCGAAACAGGGCGGACCACGTGAAGGTTGCAATCTCCCGCCCCAGCCCAGTGAGTGATAGGTGGATGAGGTGAGTGAGAGGGGCCAGCGGGGGTGATTCAGAAATGGGTGAAGAAAGTGACATTGGTGGTAATGCTTTTTTTCGGGTGCTATAGTCATGAAGATCTTTCCTTTGTTATGATCCTGTGCTTTTATATCACGGTGTTTTCAAAGTTTAAAGGAGTTGTGTTTTTTACACAGAGGTGGGTGAGTGCCTGGAACAAGCTGCCAGGGGTGTGGTGAAGGCAGATACAATAGGAGTCTTTTTGATGGTCACATGGATATGCAGGGGATGGAGGGATATGGATCACTTGCAGCTGGAGGAGATTGGTTCATGTTGGCATCATGATCAGCATAGATATTGTGACCAAAGGGCCCGTTCCTATGCTGGACTGTGCTACATGTTTAATATTTTCGATATGACTCTTAACTACTGATTCCTCCATGCTGCCTTTTATTATGTCTGAACATTCCATCAGGCTTCATAAGTTCATAAGTTCCAGGAACGGAATTAGGCCATTCGGCCCATCGAGTTTACTCGGCCACTCAACCATAGTCGACCTATGTTTCCCTCCCAACCCCATACTGCTGCCTTCTCCCCATAACTTCTCCCCATAACTCCTGTTGCTATATTAAAGAGGGTTAGATGCGGCTCTTGTGGTTAAAGGGACCAGGGGGTATGGAGAGAAGGCAGGTACAGAATACTGAGTTGGATGATCAGCCATGATCATAATGAATGGCGGTGCAGGCTCAAAGGGCCGAATGGCCTGCTCCTGCACCTATTTTCTATGTTTCTATGACACCCCTGCACAGGTCATTGTCAAAGATGTAGTAATGACAAACATGGCTTAATTGCCACTATGGTACCTGTCTCCTGGCAGCGCATTCCAGGCACCCACCACACTCCGTGTAAAAAAAACCTGCCCCACACATCTCCTTTAAACTTTACCTCTCTTATTTTAAAGCTATGCCTTGTAATTTAGTCCAATACATTTGCTGCTGAGTCTGAAGCTTACTGTCGGCTTGCATCACAGCTCGGTTTGGCAACAACTCCGCCCAAGACCACAAGAAATTGCAGAGAGTGCAGGTGTTGCCCAATCCATCACACAGACCAGACTTCACACCATTGATTCTATCTACACTTCACGCTGCCTCGGAAAAATAGCCAACAGAAACAACACATTTTCCCACCACTGCCATTTCTTTTTCTCCCGTCTGGCAGAAGATACCAAAGCTTGAAAGCACACACCACCAGACTCAGGAACAGCCTCTTCAGCTCTGTTCTCAGACTTTTGAATGGTCCTTCCATAAACTAGGGTACTGTCCGATCCACCTCTACCCCAATGGGGATATTGGACTGTGTCTGTGGAATTGGAGCGCTGCAATGCAGAGAACTATATCCTGTGCTCTGTATCTTCCCTTTTTCTACTGCTGGTATTCAAGTTTGACATGATTGTATTTATGTATAGTATTAGCTGATGTCAGTGGGCTGAATGGCCTAACTCTGTTCCTTAGATTTTGGAGCCACAGCGCGGAAACAGGCCCTTCGATCCCCCTAGTTTGTGCTGGCCAGTGTACACTCACACTGTCCTACACACTAGGGACAATTTATAATATTACTGAAGCCCATTAACCTCCAAACCTGTATGCCTTTGGAGTGTGGGAGGTCAAAAGGAGAACGTACAAACTTCATACAGATAGCATCCGTAGTCAGGATCGAACCTGGATACCTGGCGCTGTAAGGCAGCAACTCTACCGCTGTGCCACTGTGCTGCTCCGACAACTGATGGACTTATGAATGTATCTGAATGGATATCATGCAAAATAAAACCTTTCACTGTACCTCGGTACATGTGACAATAATAAACCTAACCCTACTTGAATGTTACCTCGTTGGCCATGTACGGGCTTGTGGTCACAATGCTGTCTGCACCGGGCTGGTGAATTCACTCACCGTAGACAATGACAGTGGCTGTTGTGCTCCTACGCCGAGCCACAATGTTTTTGGCCACACACGTATAGTTGGCTGTGTCGGAGAGTCGGGCTTGCTTGATGATCAGGTTGTAGTCGATGGTCAGGTAGAAGTTCTGATCTTCCTCGGGGTCAATGACTTCCTCGTTCCTCAGCCACTCCACCTAGGCATCCAAGAGAACCAGCCACACAGTTAGATACCGCGCCTCCGGTCAAACGCACCCTCGGGCAATAGGCCTAACAACCTTCCCAGTCCCTTTAACATCATCAGTCAGATTATTGAGTATTTTTGTGCCTCCAGCTCTTCACGCCAGAGTGAGGCCAAAACGTGGATTTTGATCCAAGATGGCACCCAACCCAGGCGACTCTTTGTGCGCTGGTCCCAGAAGTGGATCTGCAATCACGCATTACAATCGCTCCACTCCTTTAAATCTCTACTCCAACAGATCATGTATCCATCCGACAACTGTGGATGACTCGATTGAGATCATGTATTGTCTTTCCGCTGACTGGATAGCACACAACAACAGCTTTTCACTATACCTGGGTACACGTGACAATAAACTAAAGGCAAATTGGAGGAACAGCACCTCATATTTTGTTTGGTTAGCTTACAACCCAATGGTATGAAAATTGAATTCTCAGATTTTAAGCAACCGCCCCTCCCACCTCCTCCACCCTCGTCGTTTTACCTGTCCCACGGTTCTCCGCATTGTTTCCCTCTTGAGATCACACCTTCTCTGGCCAACAATGAGCTTACCTGGCTAGGGTCCCGACCAGAAACATCACCTAGCCATTTCCCCCAGAGATGTTGCCGGACTCACTGAGTTACTCCAGCACTTTGTGTCTATCTTGAGCATAGAAGTTGGGAGGACAAGTTACAGTTGTGCCAAGACATCACTGTGGCCACATTTAGAATATGGTGTCCAGTTTTGGCCACCGTGTTGTAGGAAAGATATTGTCAAGCTGGAAAGAGTGCAGAGAAGATTTACTCTGAGGTTTCCAATACTCCAGGGCTTTAACTACAGGGAGAGGTTGGGCAGGCTAGGACTTTATTCCTTGGAACGCAGGAGGATGAGGGGTGATCTTATTGAGGTGTACAAAATCATGAGAGGAATAGATTGTGTGTAAATGCACAGAGTCTCGTACCCGGAGCAGGGGAATCAAGAACCAGAGGTGTATAAGATCATGAGGGAAATAGATAGGGTAAATGAGTGGAGAGAAAATTACAGGAAAGGTCACGTAAAGCCTGAGGGAACACTAATTCCTACTCCCTAGGAACATGAAGCAGATTAGACATCTCACAACTCAATAATATCTAAAATTGATCCGTAGAAATACCTGCAGATGCTGGAAATCTGAAATAAAAACTGCGTAAGCTGGAAATGCTTGGAAGATCACAGAGGACATGAGTTGGGAGTGAGTACAGGTCTACCACCGATTTTCCGGCATGCTTAGTTCCGGAGCCTTTCTGGATTATCCGTTTTGCCAGACCAACGGAGGCCACAGTCTCTGATAGGAGTCCAACAGTACTGGAATGCTCGGCCTAGGCCACCTCGGGGCCGAGTTACCGGCCCGCAAAGTTGGCCTCGGACGTCGGCTATGGGAACGGATCTGCTGGCTCCAGCCGGGCCGGAGTTCCAGAGTCCCGGCTGCAGGGGGCAAATTCGACCGCCGATAGCGCAAAAGTCCTAATGCGGTCGAGATTGGCCGCGTCACACGTACCACATTTTTGGGGGGATTTCTGGGGGGGGTGGAATTTCAAGTGTGCTCCTGTAACTTTGTCTGAATTAATGGAGGTGCCGGACTTCAAACCTGTCGGAAAATCAATGATCGATGTGCACAAGAGGTGGGACACCTTGTAACAAATGAGCAAGACGTTGCTGAGACTGCACTTGGAGTATTTTGTGCAGATCTGGTCACCTAGCTACAGGAAACATATCATTAAGTTGGAAATGGTGGGAAATAAAATTCACAAGAATGTTACCAGGAGTGGAGAGCTTGAGTTATCAGGAGAGACTAGATAGGTTGGGGTGAAGGGAAGCTGCGGAATGACCTTAGAGGTTTATAAAATCATGAAGGGCATAGAAATAGATGTAACCCTGTCTTTAGATTTTAGAGATACAGAGCTGAAACAAGCCTTTCGGCCCACTGAGTCCATTCCGTCCAGCGACCCCATACTCTACTAGCACTATCCTACACACGTGGGACGATTTACATTTTCTACCAAAGCCTACTAACCTGTACATCTTTGGAGTGTGGGAAGAAACTGGAGGACCTGGAGAAAACCCATGGGGTCACAGGGACAACGTATAAACTCTGCACCATCAGCACCCCTAGTCAGGATCGAACCGGAGTCTCTGGCACTGTGAGGCAGCTGCTCTACCACTGCGTCACTGTGCTGCCCTGTCCATCTCGCACAAACCAACATCCTCACCACCAACTCCATCTACACTTCACGCACTCGGGAAAGCAAATAACAAAATCCAGGATCTTTTTCACCCCAGTCATTCCCTTTTGTCCCCTCTCCCATCGGGCAGCAGATACAAAACCTCAAAGCGCATACCATCAGATTCAGTAGCAGTTTCTTGCCCGCTATTATCAGACTACTGAACCATCCTCCAATCAGCTAGGGTGCAGTCCTGATCTTCCAAACCTATCTCTATACGGACATTGGACTTTTTCGCTGGAACTGTAAAGCTATGATGCTCTAACTGTATATTCAGCACTCTGGCATTTTTCTCTGTGCACCACTGTTGTACTTGTGTACCGCTTGATTGTACTCATGTATAGTGCAATCTGATTTAATTGATTTAATTGGACAGATCACAAACAAAAGCTTTTCACTGTAATTTGGCACGTGATAATAATCAACTAA
Organism: Amblyraja radiata; assembly: GCF_010909765.2. Taxonomy (NCBI): domain Eukaryota; kingdom Metazoa; phylum Chordata; class Chondrichthyes; order Rajiformes; family Rajidae; genus Amblyraja; species Amblyraja radiata. The sequence goes on from NC_045956.1 coordinate 60,334,009, forward strand.
TACCAGTGTTTAAGAAAGAACTGCAGATGACAACTTAAAGCACACGGTATTGGGGGTTCAGTATTGATGTGGATAGAGAACTGGCTGGCAGACAGGAAGCAAAGAATAGGAGTAAACGGGTCCTTTTCAGAATGGCAGGCAGTGACTAGTGGGGTACCGCAAGGCTTAATGCTGGGACCCCAGCTATTTACAATATATATTAATGATTTGGACGGAATTGAATGCAACATCCCCAAGTTTGCGGATGACACAAAGCTGGGGGGCAGTGTTAGCTGTGAGGAGGATGCTAGGAGGCTGCAAGATGACTTGGATAGGCTGGGTGAGTGGGCAAACGCATGGCAGATGCAGTATAATGTGGATAAATGTGAGGTTATCCACTTTGGTGGCAAAAACAGGAAAGTAGACTATTATCTGAATGGTGGCCAATTAGGAAAAGGGGAGATGCAACAAGACCTGGGTGTCATGGCACCAGTCATTGAAAGTAGGCATGCAGGTGCAGCAGGCAGTGAAGAAAGCGAATGGTATGATAGCATTCATAGCAAAAGGATTTGAGTATAGGAGCAGGGAGGTTCTACTGCAGTTGTACAGGGTCTTGGTGAGACCATACCTGGAGTATTGCGTACAGTTTTGGTCTCCTAATCTGAGGAAAGACATTCTTGCCATAGAGGGAGTACAGAGAAGGTTCACCAGACTGATTCCTGGGATGTCAGGACTTTCATATCAAGAAAGACTGGATAGACTCGGCTTGTACTCGCTAGAATTTAGAAGATTGAGGGGGGATCTTATAGAAATTTACAAAATTCTTAAGGGGTTGGACAGGCTAGATACAAAAAGATTGTTCCCGATGTTGGGGAAGTCCAGAACAAGGGGTCACAGTTTAAGGATAAGGGGGAAATCTTTTAGGAACGAGATGAGAAAAACATTTTTCACCCAGAGAGTGGTGAATCTCTGGAATTCTCGGCCACAGGAGGTAGTTGAGGCCAGTTCATTGGCTATATATAAGAGGGAGTTAGATGTGGCCCTTGTGGTTAAAGGTATCAGGGGGTATGGAGAGAAGGCAGGTACAGGATACTGAGTTGGATGATCAGCCATGATCACATTGAATGGCGGTGCAGGCTCGAAGGGCCGAATGGCCTACTCCTGCACCTATTTTCTATGTTTCTATGTTTCTATGCTGGAAAATCGAAGATAGGCAAACAAAGCTAGAGAAACTCAGTCTGAAGAAGGGTCTCGCCCCGAAATGTCGCATATTCCTTCGCTCCATAGATGCTGCCTCACCCGTTGAATACCAATACCAGTGATTTAATTTGTACATTCGCCTGCACAAGGTCCACATCCCTCTATTTCCTGTCTGTTTGTGTGCTTGCCTAAATGCTTAAAATGTAGATGCATCTTTAGACTTTAGAGATACAGAGCAGAAACAGGCCCTTCGGACTCCGAGTCCGCACTGACCAGCGATCATCCCATACATTATCACCATCCTACACACTAGGGACAACTTTACATTTTTTTACCAAAGCTAAATAACCTACAAACCCGTACGTCTTTAAAGTGTGGGAGGAAACCGGGGTAACCTGGAGAAAACCCACGCGGTCACAGGGAGAATATACAAACGCTGTAGTCAGGATTGAACCCGGGTCCCTGGCGCTGTAAGGCAGCAACTCTACCGCTGTACCGCTGTGTCACCCACCTTGTGTGGGGCTAGGTGGGGATGTTGTATTATCAACAATAAACAATCATTCAATAAAAACAATAATTTTTTTTTACGCAGAGAGTGGTGGGTGACTGGAACATGCCGCCAGAAGTGGCGGTGGAGGCAGATACGATAGTGGTGCTTAAGAGAATTTTGAATTGGCGCGTGGTTATACAGGAAATGGAAGGATACGGATCACGTGCAGGCAGAGATTAGTTCAGTTTGGCATCATGTCCAGCACGGACATTGTGGGCTGAAGGGCCTGTTCCTGTGCTGTTCTGTGTTCTATGCTCTGAGAACATCCCTGAAAGAACGGCAAAAGACTATTTTATGGTGAGTAGGGGAATCAAGAACCAGAGGACATACGGTGGGTTTAAGGTGAGGGGGGAAGGTTTAATAGGAACCTGAGGGACAACCTTTACAAACAGAGTGTGTTGGGTATATGGAACAAGCTGCCAGAGGAGATAATTGAGGCAGGCACTATATAACAACATTAAAAAGACATTTGGACAGGTACCTACCTGGATAGGATAGGTTTAGAGGGATAATGGCTAAATGCAGGCAGGTGGGACTAGGGTAGATGGGGTATGTTGGTCGGCATGGGCAAGTTGAGCTGAAGGGACTGTTCCCAGGCTGTTTGTCCCTAATCGGTTTCACAGTCTCTGGCTTTATCTCCAAGCAGTTGCTGCACAGACCAGCAGGTGGTAGTGTTGCTCTCCAATGTGGTCGTGGGATGTTAGTGAGCCACATATGACCACACTGGCACTTCGCACCACAACATACATCACCCCCAGAACAGACACAACCCCCAAAGTCTTGCACCATAGTCTTTGTTTGGAAGCAGCTCCATCCAAGACTACAAGAAATTGCAGTGTTATGGACACTGCCCAGACCATCACACAAATCAACCTCCCTTCCATTGACTCCGTCTACACTTCACGCTGCCACTGCAAGGCCACCAGTATAATCAAGGATCAGTCTCGCCTTGGTCACCCCCTCTTCTCCCCTCTCCCATCAGGTAAGAGGTACAGTAGTGTGAAAACGCACACCTCCTGATACAGGGACAGTTTCTTCCCAGCTGTTATCAGGAAACTGAACCATCCTATCACCAACTAGAGAGCAACCCTGACCTCCCACCCCCTCAGACTATCTTTAATCGGACTTTACAGAATTTTATCTTGCACTAAATGTTATTCCTTTTATCCTGGTGCTCCAGAGAAAACAATCCAAGTTTGTTCAACCTATTCTTCTGGTTAATACCCTCCAATCTAGACAGCATGGGCCAAATGGCCTCCTTCTGTGCCGTAAGTATAAAAACCATGAATGACTGCACCTCAGTAGCTGCTGGGAAGGTTATTTTTCCAAAGATAAACTTGATTCAGAATTTAAATTCTATACAAAACAAAATATATACAAAACAAACTGGGTAGTTTAGTTTAGTTTTGAGATACATTGTGGAAACAGGCCCTTCGGCCCAAAGAGTCCACACTGACCCGTCTCACCCCGTACAGTAACACCATCCTACGCACTAGGAACAATTCACAATTTTACCAAAGCCAATTAACCTACAAACTTGCACGTCTATGGAGTGTGGGAGGAATCCGGAGCACCCAGAGAAATTGATGTGGTCACTCCGTGCAGACAGCACCTGTAGTCAGGATCAAACCCGGGTCTCTGGCGCTGTAAGGCAGCATCTCTACCACTCCAGATGAATGTACAAAGGAGGGGAAAGGAATAGGACAACTCGTGCGGGATAGTGGGAGAAATAGGCGCATGGGGAGGGCACTGGAAAGAGAGAGGGGTGTAAGGGGATCTTACTTAAAATCAGAGAATACAACGTTCATACCATTAGGTTGCAATCCACCTGCCCGCATCTAGTTTCACAACATCACCACCTTCCCTGCTTCAGAAAGACAGTGTGCAGCAGTAGAGTTGTTGTCTACAGCGCCAGAGACCCCGGTTTGATACTGATTACGGGTGCTCTGGTTTGTAGGTTAATTCATTTGTAAATTGTCCATAGTGTGTAGGGTGTCCTTGGTGGGCCGAAGGGCCTGTTCCCACACAGTATCCCTGAACTAAATTAAACTAAATCTCAAAATGCTGGTGTCACAGCAGGTCAGGCAGCATCTCTGTCGAAAAGGGATAGGTGATGTTTCGGGTGTGAACCCTTCCTCATACTCCATGCATTTTCCTCTGCTTAATCGTGTATTGTTTCCCTTGCATTCATTACACCCAAGCCTCCACTGGGCCTATTATGAGGTAATACATATTTAAAATCCGGCAACTCTCAGCTCTTTTTTCTCATTCAACCAGCTGCCTTTTGCCATCTCCCTTTACAGCACTGCAGCGATTTCCACGAGAGCTAATTTGAACAAATGTGCCAATTACGCCCATAATTCTCAGGTGCCGATCAGTAGGTAATTGGACACAACAGATCTGTTTCCCCACATCCCCAAACCAACCCCCCACCCCCTCCCTCCCCTCCCACCACAACTTCACCAGCGGGACATAAAGTCTAAATGAGCAATTGTCCAGGTGTAATCTCCTGAGATTGTGTCAGGATAAATAGTAAGATTAAACGAGAACTTACCAGTTCGAAGTTTGATCATTATTTTATGAGGAGTACGTTGAGGGAATACGTGAAGAACCCCGCCAGGACGCATGCGTGTCTTTCTTCAAAGCAGCGGTGTGAAATCACAGATAACTGTAATGACTTAGACATAGTAAGATTAGAGAAAGAAATACCAGTTGAGTATATGATCATGGGTGGGAGCGGAGGGCACGTATTCCCTCAACATACTCCTCATAAAATAATGATCAAACTTAGAACTGGTAAGTTCTCGTTTAATCTTACTATTTTACTTCGGAGTCACGTGAGTGACTACGTGAAGATTTCAAAGCTCCGTGATTTCATGCCGTGGAAACAAGTCCATGCATCACATCTGCCTTAATGACTGTAGGAGGAACTGTGTCAACATAATTTAGACATGAATCCGACATTAAAATCCATGAAATTTATTAACACAAATTATAACCCCTATTTATGGGGTAAATTAAATTACAGAACTTAAAATTGTTTCTGCAAACGTTCCAGGTTTCATGACTGGTTTATGATAAAATAGTTGGAATGTTTTTTCCCCTGACCATCCTGCTGCCTTGAGGATTTGATCCATTGGTACATCCAACTGCATAGCTGCCGATGTAGCTGCAGCCCTGGTGGAATGAGATTTAAAAATATTAGTATCCACCCCAGCCTGTGTTAGAACCTGTTTCAGCCATCTTGAGATGGACTGGACCATCACTCTTTTGTGTGGTTGCTTATGGCTGACTAAAAGTGCCTTCTCATTGCCTCTGATGATTTTCGTTTTCTCCATGTATAACGACAAATGTCTTACTATATAGAGACGATCATCTGTTGGGTAAGACCTAAATTCTATATTGAGGCCTGCTGATCCCTGTCTGTTCTGCTTTACTAATTCATAAATATGAAACGTAATATTTTCAGATGAAGAAGTCATGTTGTCCAGTCTTAATTTATGTAATGACTGTACCCTTTGTGCCGTGACCAATGCCATTAGCATGACTGTTTTTAATGTCAGTCTATGTAGGGACAGAGCTGTTGCTGGAGACCAATTCCTGAGCATCTTCAGGACAATACTCACATCCCATATTTGTTACCAGTGGGTGAGTCCCAACAGAGTGACGCTCTGTTCCTTGCCATAGATAAGTTGATAAGGCACTTCTGGCGCAGTTGATGGCACAATAACTGAGCCCCTCATCATAATGGAGGCATGCCAGGTATTCCAGAACAGACGGGATGTTCATATCTCTGTAGGTGATGCTGTTTTTGTTACAATACATCTCCCACTTACTGATATAGACCAGATACTGTTTTTTGGTGGACTGTGTTTGGGCCGCCGAAATCATGTTCACTGTACGGTCCGTCAGTCCCAGCTGTAGTAGAGGTATTTTTAAACTCTACAAATTAATAAATTCAAATAGTTATGGCATGGCTGGCAATCCCTTGTTATGGGATGAACCAACAAGTCTGGTCCATTCGGGATGGTGATACATGGTTCTAATACCATGTTCAGTATCACTGGGAACCATGGTTGAGTAGGCCAATCGGGTACTACCAAAATACCAGACGCAGAGTCCTGCTGTATTTTCCTTAATACCCGACTGATGAGGCAGAAAGGAGGGAATGCATAAATAAACAATTTCCCCCAATGCAGTGAAAATGCATCTGTCGCCGCTGCCCCAGGGTCTGGTTCCCATGAAACATAATTTGATAACTGGTGATTAAACCTGGATGCGAATAGATCGATATCTGGTGTTCCATATCGTGCTGTAATATCAGCAAATACTTTTTATTCAACATCCATTCGGTGTTTTCATTAAATTTGCATGACCTGGTGTCTCCACTAAATTTAGTTTACCTGGTAGGTAAGTAGCTGATATCCAAATATCTCTCTGGATACACCATTGCCAAATTGTATTAGCCAGATTGTCACATGATGTCGATTTGTTTCCACCCATGTGGTTGATATATGCTACCACGGTGGTATTGTCAATCTGTAGTCTAACATGCTGATGATATGACCCAGTACAATATGACTTTAGGCCATAGAATGCACCCAACATTTCCAGGTAGTTTATGCCCAGTGTGAGTAATAATGATGCCTCCTGAGCAGTCCATCTACCTCCACAGCTGGAGATGGAATTGGTGGCACCCCAACCAAGTGCACTGGCATCAGTTTGTAGCACCATTGAAGGGTTGCTGATAATGATTGGATTGAAACAAAGCCAAATGTTATCTATCCACCATTTTAGTTCCATTATAGCTTTGATTGGTAGCTTCATTGGTCTGTCAAAATGACCAGCATTAATTTTGAGTGCTTGTATTTTTGCTCTCTGTAAATGTTCGTAATGTAAAGGTCCAAATTGTGTGGCTGAAAAGGCAGCCACTATTTTGCCAATTACTTTTTCTACCAATCTGATGGATGGTTTACTGATGTCAATGAGGTTATTGCAAGCCTCTATTAAGTCTATAGCCTTTCCCTTTGGCAAAGTCACCGACATGTGAACTGAGTCAATGGTGAACCCCAAATAGTCCATTGTAGTGGAAGGCGTTAATTTAGATTTAACTGGATGGATAATAAACCCCAGTTTTTCAAATAACTGTTTTGTGGCTGTTACAGTTTGTTTGGCCAATTCCAAAGTTTTGCCCACGATAAGTATGTCATCTAGATATGCCACGGCCATGTGCTTTTGTTTCCGTAGAAACGCTAGGGCTGGTTTCAAAATTTTAGTGAACAGCCTGGGGGCTGATGTTAACCCATTTGGCAGCGCTCTATACTGCCAGTGCTGTCCCATCCAGATACATTTTAAGAAACATCTGTGGTCACCTCGTATAGGCACTGAATAGTAAGCATCTTTTAAATCGATGCTAGCTATGAAGTAACCTTTGGAAATCAATTGTTTAGCAGTAACAAAGGTTTCCATTTTAAAATGAATATATTGTACAAATGTATTCAATTTGGTCAGATCTATGATGATGCGACAACCACCATCTTTTTTGTTTTTGGTAAATATATTGGACACGTATTCTAACGGTTCGTGTTGGGATTTTTCAATTACCCCTTTTGCGTAAAGCCGTTCCAGTTCAGCATGCGCTTCTGATTTTTCTTTACCAGAAAGTACGAACATTCGGTTTGGCATATGTTGAACTGGAGGGCTGTATTTGTGTATAAATTCTATGGTATATCCCTGGATACTGCTTAAAATATAAGTATCGGTAGTTAACATGCTCCATGCATCCAGAAAGGAGTGTAATCTCCCCCCAACCTCCATGCTCCCTGTATTTTGTAGGGAACCAGACCCACCTACCTCCATAGTTACCAGTGGCAGGTTTACTTCTTTTTGTAAATCCTTCGTTGATGTTGAGGCAGTGGTGTCTGGGTTTGTGGTTTGGTTGATGTTGGAGGTTCGCGTATCTTCCAAGAAGGCCGGCCTGGGCCATGGCCTAAAAAAGACTCATGTTTGGTGTACCGGACCTTCGAACTTTCACCAGTCGGTCTTGTTCTACTGGTGGGTGCGTAGGGGTGCTGTCTGTGGCTGTAGTGGGTTTTTGATGAAGTCCCTTTTATGAGTCCCAGGGTTTTTGCTTCCTCATCAAGCTCCTTGACTTGCTTCGATAGGTTACCTCCAAATAGTAGTATAGGTGGTTTTATGTTCCCAGGTTTGCACAGACCCACGAATTTCGGATTTAAAGTGGGTCGGATGGCATTCTTCCTGATGCTGTTTATCTCATATTGAGTGTTGCAAAGCTATGCCAGTGCATCCTGTTGGTCCTGGGACATGTCCTTCTCATCCACTGTGCGGGTGAATGCTGTTATCCCGGCTGTTAGGAGTTTTAATACCTTTTGGAGTTTGACATCCATGCCTCTAACTCCTATTCCAATATGTTTCCATATACAAGTATTGACTACTGGAACATTCAGGGATATACAGTTACCCGGTGCCAGGAGTCTTGACGTGGTGTCCAATACAGCCTGTTCTTGTAGCTGGTTAAAAGACATATAGTCTATACTGGCAGCAAGCTTTTGCTCCAGGTTTTGGCCAGTCTGGTCTGGCTGTATGAAGTTGGACACCATGTCCAGCAGATTTTCTCGTTCCTGCATCCCCTGCACACTTGATTTTTCTTCTGCGAACCCCTCTTCAGGATCAGCCCAGTACTGACCCCCAGTACTCCCTTCTGATGAGGGAGAAGCACTGTGCAGCCCTACAAGAGGTGCTGTTGTGGGTTTTACATAGAGCCCACAGTGACTCGACTCCATCTCCCGGAGTCTGTCACGTTGGAGCAAATGCTCCACACACCGCTCCATCCGGCTCCAGCGCTCACGGTCGCTGGCCGCCCGCGGCTGCTCAAAGTCGGACTCATCTGAGTCCACGACTTTGTTAGTTTTCTGTCTTGCCTTACCGCCCGGCCGCAGGGTGGATCTGGCCGGTGCGGAGGCGACATCGGGCACAGCTGATACCATTATCGGTGATTCAAGTGCCGCTGGCCGCTGCAGGCTGCCCGCTACTCCGCGGTCCTCCCCCACCAGCTTTGTCGCAGCCCTTGTTGCTTTCTTTGACTTGTCCATGCTTCCCACCTGTAAGTTGGTATAGGAAACACACAAAAAGACCACAGAGTAACTCTTACCTGCTGGTTCCGGCTTTTTAAATTGCCACTGCGGGGGAACGTCGTTCCACCCCGCCTGACGTTTCGCAATGCGTGTAGCGATATGACACGCATGCGTCCTGGTGGGGTTCTTCACGTAGTCACTCACGTGACTCCGAAGTAACATTGTGCTTTTGTTCATGACTAGAGCAATTCGTCAGCAAGTGTGGCTGTGTTTGTGTCCTGTATACACCCCAGTTAGAAGCAGCTGAACATTTAAGACAGGAAGTATAGTGGGTGGCATGGTGGTGAAGCTACTGCCTTACTGCGCCAGAGACCCGGGTTCGATCCTGACCTCAGGTGCTGTCTGTATGGAGTTTGTACATTCTCCCTGTGGCTGCGTGAGTTTTCTCCGGGTGCTCCGGTTTCTTCCCACACTCCAAAGACGTGCAGGTTTGTAGGTTAATTGGCTTCTGCAAATTTTAAATTGTCCCTAGTGTGTTGGATAGTGTTAGTGTATGGGGTGATCACTGGTTGGTGTGGACTCGGTGGGTTGAAGGGCCTGTTTCCACGCTCTGTCTCTAAAGTCTCAAGTCTAAAGTCAAGGGCCTGTCCCACGAGCATGCGACTGCCTGCGGCGAGCGTGACCTAACGTGGTCGCTTGAGCCGTACGGCCTCGCGCGGCCGGTCCCACTTCGATCGCCGGAGCCGTATGGAGTTGTGCGGAGCTGGTCCCGACATTGCGCGGGGCTGTGAAAAACTGACACTGTCCAAAAATTCCACGCGGCAATGACCTGCCGGCCCGCAGCCGCTTTGAGGCCTTACGCAGCGCCTCGACGGGTGTATGCAGCGTCTCAACGCCGTACGTAGCGTCTCGATGCCGTACGCAGCGTCTTGACGGCGTACACAGCGTCTTGGCGGCGTACCCATAGCGCGTGGCATTGCGCGATGACGTCACCGCCCGGCGTGCCATTGCATGATAATGTAACCACCCGACGCCGTGCGACGTCCAAATTTAGTCGGCCCGCCTCCTGCCCAGCTGATTGGTCAGTATGATGTCGGGACCAGCCTCGCACAACTCCAGACGGCTCCGCGGTTGGAAGTGCGACCGGCCCCGCGAGGCCGTATGCCTCAAGCCACCACGTTTGGTCGCGCTGGACGCATGCAATCGCATGCTGGTGGGACAGGCCCTTAAGGTTGTCATTACAGAACATAGAACAGTACAGTACAGAAACAGGCCTGACGGCCCACAATGTTTATACTGAACATGATGCCAAGATATTCTACTCATCTGTCTGCACGTGATCCGTATCCTGCCATTCCCTCCCCTTCCTCCTTAACTAACCCCCTCTCCCCCCTTTGTCTCCTCCAGCCTTTGTCCACCCATCTGCTAATCAAAATCCCACTCACCTGTATCCACCTATCATTATAAAGAAGAGTCCCGACCAGAAATGCCACCTTTAGACTTTAGAGATACAACGTCCAAACTGGCCTTTCAGCCCAATGGGTCCACACTGACCAGTGATCACTCGTACACTAACATTATCTTACACACAAGGGACAATTTACAATTTACAGAAGCTAATTAACAAACCTGTACGTCTTTGGAGTGTGGGAGGAAACCAGAGCACCCGGAGAAAACCCACGTGGTCACAGGGAGAATGTACAAACTCCGTACAGGCAGCATCCGAAGTTGGGATCGAAATCAGGTCTCTGAATCTGTAAGGCAGCAGCTCTACTGCTGCACCACTGTGCTGCCCACCTATCCATGTTCTTCAGAGATGCTGCCTGACCCATTGAGTATCTCCAGCAAATTGAATATATATATATTATGAATACTTGTCAGTCTTTGTCCAGTCCCCACCTCTTTTACAGCTTTCTCCCTACCCAGAACGTCATCTATTAATGTGCCGATCTAAAAGCCGCTTAAATACCACTATTAACGATGGTAGCTCTGGCTGTCTGACAGGATCTGCCTTTGGGGCTGAATGGCCTAATCTTGCTCCTAACTTTTATTGTTTTCAATCCTAGCAGTGGAAACCTGATCCTGTTGCCTTTGTCTGACCCACACACAATCACTGCTTTCTTAGTCAGTATCACCCTGAAATTTGTCCAAGTGGTCATTGGATCATATCTTTACAACTTCACTCATTACTTTAGACTTTGGAGATACAGCGTGGAAACAGGGCCTGCCCCACGAGTATGCGCCTGCATGCGGCAAGCGCGACCAAACCAGAATCGGTGGCCGCGCGGAGGTCGAGTGAGTGACATGAAGTTCGAGCGAAGTCCGCGGGAAGTTCGCGCGTGACGTACGGCATCGAGGCCGCTGCGGGCCGGCAGGCCGTTGCCGCGTGGAATTTTTGAACACGGTCAGTTTTTCGGAGCCCCGCGCGATGTCAGGACCAGCTCCGCTCAACTCCATGCGGCTCCGGCGATCGAAGTTGGACCGGCCCCGCGAGGCCGTACGGCTCAAGCGACCACGTTAGGTCGCGCTTACCGCATGGAGTCGCATGCTCGTGAGACAGGCGTTAAGACCTACAGAGTCTGCGCTAACCAGCGATCAGCCGTTTACATTAGTTCTATCCTACACACTAGGGGCAATTTACAGAAGCCAGTTAAATTACAAACCTGCACATCTTTGGAGTGTGGGTGGAAATCGGAGCACCAGGAGAAAACCCACGCGGTCACAGGGAGAACATGCAAACTCTGTACAGACAGTACCTGAGGTCAGGATCTAACCTGAATCTCTGGTGCTGTAGGCAGCAAATCTGCTGCTGCACCACCGTGCTGTCCTTTACTGAATCTAATTATTTTTTTAAAAGCAAATACAGTTCTACCACTGACTTTCCAGCAATGGTGGTCCAGCACCTCATTTAATCTGGACAAAATTACGAGAGCGCACTTGAAATCATTCCACGTTGTTTCTGGTCCACATCAATTTTCACACTTCCATCAGTGTTAAATGTTGTGACGGTACCTGCCTCAACTACCTCTTCCAGCAGCTCTTTGTGTAAATAATAAAGTATTAATAAAGTATCTATCTATCTATCTATCTATCTATCTATCTATCTATCTATCTATCTATCTATCTATCTATCTATCTATCTATCTATCTATCTATCTATCTATCTATCTATCTATCTATCTATCTATCTATCTACCTATCTACCTATCTAAAAATGTTACCCCTCGGGTTCCTATTAAATCTTTCCCCCCTCACATTAAACCCATGTCCTCTGGTTGTTGATTCCCCATCTCTGTGTAAAAGACTCTGTATATCTACCCAATCCTCTCATGATCTTATACACCCTCCCTCCCCTGTAACCGTAAAGGCAGTATATCACTTATCTCAGCTTTCAAATCCCATTAATTTTCTTTTTAAAATCTAATTTGCCTTGTGCTGTCTGGCCTTTGGCTTGGGTCCAGCCAATAAATATTACTTTTCAGGTGGGTCTATTGATTTAGCTGCTAGATTTCCTCAACGTGTGAGGAGATTTTGGCATATTGCCAAATACTCTATCGAACTGCCAGAGGAGCTCAGTGGAGAGTATACTGGCTAACTGTATCAAAAGTCTAGGGGAGCTTAGTTTTGGGACACAGCATAGAAACAGGGCCTTTGGCCCACCAAGTCTATGCTGATCATCGATCACCCATTCACACTATCTCATCCACTCCCGACACAGGGCGACAGGGTGAGTCAGCCGTAGAGTTGCTGTCTTATGGTGCCAGAGACCCGGGATCGATCCTGACTATGGGTCAGCTCTACTGATGTGCCACTTCACCACCCTAAATACAAGGGGAAGGGAACAGGGGGGTGGGGGAAGAGGGGCGGGGGAGATAAAAGGGAATTGAGAGACATGGGGATGGGAGATTAAAGTACGAAAGAGGGGCAATGAGAAGGGTGAGTGGGGCCAGATAATGGGAAAAATAGGTGCATGGTATTGGGAAAGATTAATGAATTTAAATTTTGTTAATGAAAAGGAACTGCAGATGTTGGTTTATACCAAAGATAGAGTCACAATGCTGGAGTAACTGGGTGGGTCTCAGGAAAACATGGATAGATTATGTTTCGGGTCGGGACCCTTCCTGGTATAAGATGGTGCAGGAAAGAGGGAGGCGGGCAAGAGATTATTACTTAAAATTGGAGAATTCAACGTGCATATCCTTGGGTTGTAAGCTGCCCATAGAATATGAGGTGCTCTTCCTCCGGTTTGTGTGCAGCCTCACACTGGCAATGGAGGAGGCCCAGCACAGAAAGGTCAATGTGGGAATGAGAAGAGGAGTTTAAATGGTTAAATTGTGTAAGGTAAAGGCAGACTACACCTCTATGCAAATCCCCACGATTATTTTCAAAGGTTAGGTTTAAACATTCCCAGAGGCACTCGGCTTGGAATCAGAGGAGGCTGCAGTGAAAGACTGTTCCCAGTTTGAATATGAAGAAAAGGTGGCATTAGAATTGATTAATAATTCAACCAAGCAAGCACTGTGCTTCGCCTAAGTCTTAACACCTGGGCGATGAACAAACACCAGTTATTTATTCAATGAAGAAAAGATAATGGCCTTTAATATTTTAGTGATATGCAGATCTGCTTCAGAAAAGGCAAAACATATCTGAGGTTAAAGCACAGATGATTAATAATTAAGGAGGACTGAGCTTTCACATGTTCAAAGAGAAATCCATGCCTACACCAAGACAACTCCAGCAATCTTGCACCTCAGTACTAAAAATACTCCGTCATCATACTGATGAATCAGAGCTCATTGTGGACTACAGAAGGTCTAGGGGCGGCACGCACACCCCCATCCATATTAACGGGACGGAGGTGGAACGTGTTTCCAGCTTCAGGTTCCTGGGGGTCAACATCTCTGATGACCTCTCTTGGACCCACAATACCTCAACTCTGGTCAAGAAGGCTCACCAGCGTCTCTTCTTCCTGAGGAGACTAAAGAAGGACCATCTGTCTCCTCAGATTCTGGTGAACTTCTACCGCTGCACCATCGAGAGCATCCTTACCAACTGTATCACAGTATGGTATGGCAACTGCTCTGTCTCCGACCGGAAAGCACTGCAGAGGGTGGTGAAAACTGCCCATCGCATCACAGCTGCAGGAAGAGGTTGGACGGATTTGGACTGTTCTCTCTTGGAATGCCAGAGGCTGATGGGAGACCCGTCAGAAATATACATAGAAACACACAACATAGAAAAATAGGTGCAGGAGTAGGCTATTCGGCCCTTTGAGCCAGCATCGTCATTCAATATGATCATGGCTGATCATCCACAATCAGTACCCCCTTCCTGGCTTTTCCGCATATCCCTTGATTCCTTTAGACCCAAGAGCTAAATCTAACTAACTCTTGAAAACATCCAGTGAACTGGCCTCCACTGCCTTCTGTGGCAGAGAATTCCACAAAGAATAGAGAGGCACAGACAGTCAGGATTTTTTTTTCCCCCAGGATGGATATATCAAATACGAGGTTTAAGGTGAGAGGGGCAAAGTTTAAAGGAGATGTGTGGGGTCACGTTGAAGACGAGTCCTGACCCGAAACTTCACTTATTCACCTATTTTCCCCAGAGATGCTGCCTGACCCGTTGAGTTACTCCAGCATTTGCTGTCTATTGTTGGTATAAACCAGCATCTGTAGTTCATTTTTATTAACTAAATTCAAGTTCATTAATCTCTCCCAATCAACCTCCGCTGCCAGAAGCACAGAATAACTAATTTATTACATCTCATTAATCATATTGCGTGGTGTTTGTTTAAAGTCATAGTTTCACATTAACCTTGGAGCAAATCCAGTCAGGGGGAGGAATGTTGTGATAGAAACTCACCTCAGCCAACGGGATACCTTCAGGAGGGCGGCACTGAAGAAGCACCTCTTGTTCCACGGATACCTCCTTGCCTAATGGTTCCTGTTCAAACGTCTTCCGTAGATCTGGGCAAGAGATTAGACAGATCATTAATCGTGGGCCTGTCCAAGCGATTACACACAGTGGCAAGAAAGAGAGCCAAGTCAAAAGTCAAGAGTGTTTCATTGTCAAACATATGTACCAACAACGGAACAATGACTGGTGTAGGAAGGAACTGTAGGCACTGCAGGTGCTGGTTTACACCGAAGGTAGACATTGAAGATAGATACGAAATGCTGGGTTAACTCAATGGGACAGGCAGCATTTCTGGTCTTTTCTTGCCTCCAGCTCTTCATCATCCCCCCCTCCGCCTCATCCCGCCTCCTACTTTCAGTCTGAAGAATGGTCCCGACATGGAACATCACTCATTCTTTTCCCCCAGAAATGCTGCCTGACCCGCTAAGTTTCTCCAGCACTTTGTGTCTATCTTTGGTGTAAACCAGCATCTGCAGCTCCTGGTTTCTACAATGAAATTCTTATTTGCTGCAGCATAAACACAACACACATACTGTAGAAGTCTGAAGGAGGGACAGGCCCAAAATGTTCTCCAGGGATGCTGCCTGACATGTTCCAGCATTTCGTGTCTTTCCTTGGTAAACCAGCATCTGCAGTTCCTTGTTTCTACAGATAGATTGAATTGATTTAAAGATACGGCATGAAAACAGGCCCTTCGGCCCACTGAGCCCACACCAACCATTGATCACCCTATTTCTCTGTTACCACACTTTCTCATTCACATCCTACATACTGGGGCCAATTTACAGAGGGCCAATTAACCTATGAATCCCACACGTCTTTGGGATGTGGGAGGAAATCGAAACACCCAGAGGAAACCTACATGGTCACAGGGAGATGGTGCAAGATCCACACAGATAGAATCCGACGTTAGGATCAAACCCTGGTTTTCTGAATCAGGTGATATTTGGTTCTCCATCTCAGGTATACGTCTGTTGTCTAAATTGCTGCAAAGAGCCTTGAGTCCTTTCACCATGTAAGAGATGCTGCATGAATAGAAGTGATTGCAGCTGTTATTTCTCTTCTTGCTCTGAACAATGTACAGTATATGGGCAAAGACACCCACAAAATGCCGGAGTGACTCAGCTGGTCAGGCACCATCTCAGGAGAAAAGGGATGGATGTCGTTTTGTGTCAGAACCCATCTTCAGACACGACCCGAAATGTCACCCATCTTTTTTCTCCAGAGATGTTGCCTGACCTGCTGAGTTACTCCAGCACTCTGAGTCTATTTTTGGCAGAAATCAGCATTTGCAATTCCTTGTTTCTACATTTTGACCCACTGCAAAACTTCATCAAGGTCTGCCTGCTTTAAAGAAGTTCTCCTCCTCTCTCCGTCGGGAGTTATGTGACACCCTCTCTTGCTGCTCTGTGATTCCTGTTGCTCTCCGGCTCTACAACAGTAGACCCGGAATCAAGGCCACAACCATGTGTGTTTCCTCAACACTTGCCTGTGCTGACACCTTGTTTCATGTGACTTCTTGCTCATGTCACCAATCCATGTTCTCCAGAGATGCTGCCTGACCCGCTGAGCTACTCCGGCACTTTGTGCCTTTTTTTTTGGAAAACCAGCATCAGCAGTTCCTTGTTTCTACCAGTTGAGATGTTTGCTGATAGATGCCAAGCTTTGAGTATCTGCTCTCTGGAATTACATTCTTAAACCCCTCTATCTTTCTCTCATGGTTGCAATTTGATTCTTTCATCAAAACTTTGGTTACAAAAAGCGATAATGGTTCAAAGTAGAACATGTAGCTCCCAATTCCTGTTTTTTTGTCTTAGTTTAAAAGATCTTTCAAGGGAGAGTTAGATCTAGTTCTTAACTCTAAAGGAATCAAGGGATATGGGGAAAAAGCAGAAACGGGGTACTGATTTTAGATGATCAGCCATAATCATATTGAATGGTGGAGATGGCTTGAAGGGCCGAATGGCCTACTACTGCATCTATTTTTCTCTGTTTCTATGAGATACAGAGTGGAAACAGGCCTTTCAACGACCTCTATCACCTCTACACTAGTTCTATCCCATTACTAGCAACAATGTAATAGAAGCCAATTAACCTACAAACCTGCACGTCTTTGGAATGTGGGAGGAAACCTGAACATCCGTAGAAAACCCATGCGGTCACAGGAAGAACGTACAAACTCCGTACAGACAGCACCCTTAATCCGGAACAAACACGGGTCTCAGGCAGCAACTTTAGTTTAGTTTAGCTTAGTTTAGAGATACTGTGCGGAAACAGGCCCTTCTGTCCATCGAGTCCACGCTGACCAGAGAGCACCCCGTACACTAACACTGCTCAACACACACTAGCCCAATTTACAATTATACCAAGCCAATTAATCTACAAACCTCTATATCATTGGAGTGCAGACATACAGATGTGCCTCTCTACCGCCCTGAGTTCCAACAAGATGAGGGTTGATCTCAGCTCCAGAATCCTCTCTTTCGTCACTGAATCTCTTGAAGCCGCTTCGGCCCAACTCATCCATGCGAACAAAGATACCCATTGAATCTAGACCTATTTGTTCACAATAGACCCATATCCCTCTAAACCTTTCCTATCCATGCACCTGCCCAAATATCTTGCTCGGTGGCCTTCCTTCTCCAAGTAAGCCAGGTCTGTGGTTGGGATACAGCTGTGGCTCGCCGGGCCCCCGTCTCACCACCATCGAGGCCCTGCCCTGCTCCCACTGCCGTCTCATCACCTATTCCTTGTCTGCAGAGATGCTGCCTGATACAAAGTGCTGGAGTAACTCAGTGTATCGACCTTCAGCGTACAGGTGATCGTTGGTCAGCATTTAATCCGTGGGCCGAAGGATCTATTTCCCTGCTGCATCTCAAAACTAAACTAAACTAAACTGGACCCCAATTATGTGCATCAACACTTACATGCAATTCGGACGTAGGACTTGTGACTCTTGGTGGTCCCAGAAGAACTCCACGCAACGCACTGGCACCAGTAGTCTTCCGGTCCAAAGAGTTCTTCCACTTGCTGCCTGGAGATCTCAATGCTCACTTCCCTCACGATGAGGTCTGGCAGTCACAAGAAATGGTTCAAGTTGTTAGCTATCTCTTCAAATAACACTTTAAATGGTAAGTTGCCATTCATACTTGCCTTGATCTGAATATTAGTATTGGTTATTATTGTCACATTATAATAATAATAATGGATGGGATTTATATAGCGCCTTTCTAATACACAAGGCGCTTTACATCGCATTATTCAGTCACTCCTCAGTCACACTCGGTGATGGTAAGCTACTTCTGTAGCCACAGCTGCCCTGGGGCAGACTGACGGAAGCGTGGCTGCCAATATGCGCCTACGGCCCCTCCGACCACCACCAATCACTCACACACATTCACACACATTCACACACAGGCAAAGGTGGGTGAAGTGTCTTGCCCAAGGACACAACGACAGTATGCACTCCAAGCGGGATTCGAACCGGCTACCTACCGGTTGCCTGCCGAACACTTAGCCCATTGTGCCATCTGTCGTGCACATTTTAGTTATCAGGCAACTGAGCCAATCTAACACCAACTAGAGAGCAGTCCTGTCCGACCATCTACTTCACTGGAGACCCTCGGACTATCTTTAATTGGACTTTACTGGACTTTATCTTGCACTAAAAGTTGTTCCCTTTATCTTGTATCTGCACACGCTGGATGGCTTGATCATATATAGTCTTTCTGCTGACTGGTTAGCACGCAACAAAATCTTTTCACTGTACCTTGGTACACGTGACAATATACTAAACTAGTTTAGTTTATTTAGCTTAGTTTATTGTCAAGTGTACCAAGGTACAGTGAAAAAAATACTTTTGCGTACTATCCAGGAAATCAAACATTTAGGAGTATACCAGGGAGAGCAAAAGAGAAAATAACCAGAGTACAGAATATAGTGTTACAGCTACTGAGTGCAGGTAAAGAAACTAACGTGTAAGTCCCCAATGGTGTAGATTGGAAGACCAGAAATTCATTGTTAGCTTTAGATTTTTAGATACAGTGTGAAAACAGGCTCTTCAGCCCACCGAGTCCGCGCCGACCAGTGATCACCCCGTACACTAGCACTATCCTACACACTAGGGACAATTTACAATTTTATTGAAGCCAATTAACCTACAAACCTGCACGTCTTTGGAGGGTGGGAGAAAACCGGAGCATCCGGGAAAAACCCACGCAGTCACAGGGAGAACGTGCAAACTCCGTGCAGACAGCACCCAAAGTCAGGATCACACCCAGCTCTCTGGCGCGGTGAGGCAGCAACTCTATCGTTGCACAGCTGTGCTGCTTCTGAAACGTGCATTCAAGAGTCTGATCACAGAGGGGAAGAAGCTGTTCTTGAACTTAGTGGAAGGTGCCTTTAAACTTTAAAGCCTGATGGGAGAGGGGAGAAGCGGGAATGACCCAAGGTAGGAGTGGTCTTTGATTGTGCTGGCTGCTTTCCCGTGGAAACGTGGTGTAGATGGAGACGATAGGGTGGGGAGGGAGGTAGGGTCTGGTCTGTGTGATGGACTAGACTGAATCCACAATATGCAATTTCTTGGTGTCTGGAGTAGAGTGTTGGTAAAACATGCAGTGATGCACCCATTCTGAAGAAGGGTGCCAACCCAAAACATCACCTATCCATTTTCTCCAGATTAGATACAGCACGAAAACATGCCCCTCAGCTTACTGAGTCTGTGTAGCACCATCCTACACACTAGGGACAATTTATATTTTACAATTTTACCAAAGCCAATTAACCTACAAACCTGCATGTCTAGATCCCTGTACTGTTCTAGATCTATGTCTATGTCTATGTCTAAGGTAGTGGAAGGTCTTACCTGCAACCTCCGGCAACCACCTTCAACTAGCATCGCAACTGGCTTTGACTAAAAAATTACCGATTTTTAAAACGGCAACCTATTTTTAGTCGCGGCTGATTTTGAATTTTTTGAAATAATCGCCGGAACATAGAAGAAGCGGAAACCACTTTCGACCATTAGGGAGACTGACAAAAACCTCCGGGAACCGCACGGAAACCTTGGGTGGGGCGCAAAGTCTCCAGAGGTTTCCGTTCAGGTTTCCTAAGTGGGACAGGGGCATAAGGAAGCAACTCTACCCCTGAGCCACCGTGTTGCCCAAAGTTGATGCCTGACCTGCCGAGGTATTCCTGTACTTTGTGTCTATTTTCGGTGATGCTTCCTGTTGGATGCCCCTGTGGAAATTGGTCATTCGGAGATATACCGAGTTACCTCTGTTTGCTGAGGATTGGTTTCTGGGTACTCAGACATTTAGCCAATAGATCTCAAGGGGTCTTACTTGCGTTTAACAGAAAATCAAATACAACATTTCACCTCAAAAACAGATTACGCACTAGAGAAGCAAGAGGATTGTACAGAGCCTGCTAGCTGACAGGCTGACTGTTCAAGGTAAAATGTGTTTTGTGTTTGACAGTGCAGAGATGAAGATTAGCGAGGGATTACAGCATTATGCAAGCATCTAGCAGCTAACGTGACTTACATCAACTCTTGGGGTAATGTTAGGAAACTTAAAACTCAGTTGGGTGGAAGAGGATTACACTTGTCGTTCGAACACTGCCAATTGTAATGCAGAGAGTTCACTAATACCTTTGAACATCAAGTCGACCCCTTTCTGAATTTTCCATCCTCTTTAAATGCTGACGCTTGCTTCATTCAGACAGCCCTTGTCAGTCTGGTGGAGATTGCTGTCACCAAACTGCCCTGTTCCTGCCCCATGTGTTTGAAACAACACATCACTGACTCCCACTGGATCCCTGGAGTCATACAAAGTTGACAGTGACCAGTAGAAACATCCAGCCCTCAGAATGAGTGTGCAGAAAGGAACTGCAGATGCTGGTATATACTGAAGATAGACACAAGGTGCTGGAGTAACTCTGCAGTGAGGCAGCATCTCAGGAAAACATGGATAGGTGACATTTCAGGTTGGGACTCGGTCTGAAGAAGGATCTCAACCCAAACGTCAGGGAGCATCTCTTGGGAATATGCTTGTGAAGTTTCGGGTCGAGATCCTCCTTCAGACCCTGTTTGAAGAATGATCCTGACCTGAAATGTCACCTATCCATGTTCTGCAAAAATGCTACCAAACCTGTTGAGCTACTCCAGCACTTTGTGTCATCTTTGGCAAACCGGCACCTGCAGTTCCTCGATTCAGAATGACATGAAGATTTGTCCATGTCCATAAATATTGCACAAATCATAAATAAATCCAGCTGGAAACTGAGGATTTACTTCATTCACATAGAGAGGGGAGAATGTAATTGTGGGTTGAAGAGCCTCTTCCTGTGCTGTACTGTTCTAGATCTATGTCTATGTATATGTCTAAGGTAGACCCAAAATGCTGGAGTAACTCAGCGGGACAGGCAGCATCTCTGGAGAGAAGGAATGGGTGATGTTTTGGCTTGAGACCCTTCTTCGGGAAGTCCAGGACAAGGGGTCACAGTTTAAGGATAAGGGGGAAATCTTTTAGGACCGAGATGAGGAAAACATTTTTCACGCAGAGAGTGGTGAATCTCTGGAATTCTCTGCCACAGAAGGTAGTTGAGGCCAGTTCGTTGGCTATATTTAAGAGGGAGTTAGATCTGGCCCTTGTGGCTAAAGGGATCAGGAGGTATGGAGAGAAGGCAGGTACAGGATACTGAGTTGGATGATCAGCCATGATCATATTGAATGGCGGTGCAGGCTCGAAGGGCCGAATGGCCTACTCCTGCACCTATTTTCTATGTTTCTATGTTTCTTCTGACTGAGAGTCAGGGGAGAAGGAGACTAGAGATATGGAGGGGTAAGTTGTGAAAACACAGATCAAAGGAGACGATGACAAGTAAATGTAGAAAGGTTCATTGTTGTCAGAGGGGAAGGTTATAATCAGTAACATTAATCAGAAGGACAGTGAAACTAGTCAGAGAACTAGGGTGGGGGAGGGATGGTGAGAGAGGGAACGCAAGATGATGTGGGATTCACTGCCTGTGTGCGGGGTGGAAACAGAAATGGAACAGGAATATTTTCTCTCCTTCATTGGCATTGATATACAGTAGTTATGTTAATGTGGTATGCTAATAGCACTGGGATCTGTGACAGCAAACAAAAACAATGCATCTTACAAAGTATTATACAAAATCTATCAATATTCATTTCAAGCTTTTGCAGGGTTTTTTTGGCTTTCAATGGTTGAAATTCATTTTTGTATAGAGTTCAGTACGTATCACTATACATAGGCACAAAGATGCCTCTTAGATAAGCATCTCAGATACAGTATAAATGTAGGGTAGTGTGCAGAAAGGTGCAGATGCTGGTTTACACCAAAGATAGACACAAAGTGCTTGAGTAAACTCAATGGGTCAGACAGCATCTCTGGAGAATATGGATAGGTGACATTTCGGATCGGGACCCTTCTTCAGACTGGGTCTGAAGGAGGATCTTGACCCGAAACATCACCTAAACATGTTTTCTGGAGATGCTGCCTGACATTTCGGGTGGAGGTCCATCTTTTATACTAGACAGTGTATAGCAGTAGTACACTTCTTCTTCTTCGTGCGTATGGTGTGTACAGCCTAAAGTTGGAGGTCAACTTGTTCGATTTGATCTTGTTTGTGCACGTCGGGTTGGTTGCATTAGTCGAAACAGGGTGGACCACGTGAAGGTTTCAATCTTGCACCACAGTGGTACACTGAGATTGTATGTAGTCGCCAGGTTTGGCACCAGTTTCAAGTCCCAGTTCACAAGGTCATAAGTGATAGGAACAGAATGAGGGTCCTATCACCACCAAGACCCACCAAGTCTACTCTACCATTCAATCATGGCTGAACTATCTCTCTCCTAACTAACTCTCCCATACTAATCAATAATCTATCTATATCTGCCTTTAAAATATCTATTGGCCTCCACTGTCTTCTGTGGCAATTAATTCCACAGATTCACCACCCTCTGACTAAAAGAAAATCCTCCTCATCTCCTTCCTATAGTAACGTCCTTTATTTCTGAGGCTAAGACTGGTCCTAGACTATCTCACTAGTGGAAACATCCTCTCCACATCCACTCTATCCAAGCCTTTTACTATTCGGTAAGTTGTAATGAGGTTACCCCCTCATCCTTCTAAACTCCAGCGAGTACAGGCCCAGTGCCGACAAACGCTCATCATATGCTAACCCACTCATTCCTGGGATCATTCTTGTAAACTTCCTCTGGACCCTCTCCAGAGCCAGCGCATCCTTCCTCATATCTGGGGCTCAGAGTACTCCAAGTCCTAGTTGTTGCAAATGCAGGGTTAGTTGAAGATTTGAGATGCAAACATGTGATTTTCAAAATATTGACAATATTGAAAAGGGGATGTGTAGGCTTTGGAGAGGATGCAGAAGGCGTTGCCCACAGTGTTGTCTGGATTAGGGAGTATTAGCTATCAGGAGAGGGAAGGCCAGCTTGGATTGTTTTCACTGAAACGTCAGGGACAGAGGGGAGACCTGATGGAGGTATTTAAGGTTATGAGAGGCGTTGTTAAGATAGACAGTTCAGAAGCTTTTGCTCAGGGTGGAAATGTCAAAGTCTAGTGAGCATATCTTTAACGTGAAAGGAGATGGGCAGGGAAACCTTTTTTTACACAGAGTGTGGTGAGTGCCTGGAACGCATTGGACATTATGGTGGTGGTGGAGGCAGGTACAATAGTGGGGTTTGAGGGGTCTATAGATAGGCACATGGGTTTGTTTGCAGGGAATGGAGGGATATGGATTACGTGCAGGCCGAGGAGATCAGTTTAACCCGAATGTGTGTTTGGCACAGACATTGTGGGCTGAAGGGCCGTACTGTTCCATGTTCTATGTTCAACATCGATGGGACCTTAATCAACTGGCCACATGGGCTAGGGAATGGCAATGGAGGTTAATCACGGTAAGTGTCAGATGCTCCAGTTTGGGAAGTCAGCTCAGGGCAGGACCTTCATAGTGAACAGTAGGACCCTGGAGAGTGTTTTAGAGCAGAGTGATCTGGGAGTACAAGTGGCGACACAGAAGCTGCAGATGTTGCTTTACCAAAAAAAACTAAGTGCTGAAGTAACTCTGCAGAACAGGCAGCATCTCTGGTGGACATGAATAGATGATGATTCCATTTTGTACCCCTCCAGACATTGGACGTGACATGAAACATCACCTATTTATATCCTCCAGAGATGTTGCCTGGCCTGTGGTTTTTCAGGAGTACAAGTAAATACTTCCCTGAAAGTGATGCCACAGGTAGATAGGATGGTGAAGAAGGCTTTTGGCATGCTGGCCTTCATAAAGTCATGTGATAGGAGTAGAATTAGGCCATTCAGCCCATCAAGTCTACGCCACCATTCAATCATGGCTGATCTATCTCTCCCTCTTAACCCCATGCTCCTGCCTTCTCCCCATATCCTTTGATTCATCAGTCAGGGAATTAAATATAGAGGTAGACACAAAATGTTGGAGCAACTCAGCAGGACAGGCAGCATATCTGGAGAGAAGGAATGGGTGATGTTTCGGGTCGAGACCCTTCTTCAGGTTACTGTGTCTTCCTTCGATTTAAACCAGCGTCTGCAGTTCTTTCCTACACATAGACGTTGAGGTGTTATGCTATAGTTGTACAAGATGTTGGTAAGGCCACATTTGGTGTACCGTTCAGTTTTGGTCAGCCTGCTGGAGGGAAGATACCATTAAGTTGGAAAGAGCACAGGGAAGATTTATGAGGATGTTGCCAGTGCTCAGGGTCCTGAGCTACAGGGAGAGGTTGAGCAGGCTAGGATGTTATTCCTTGGAGCACAGGAGAAAGTCCCCCCGAAAATGTGGCACCTAGGCTGGGTGAGGCGGCCGATTAGCTGGTCAAATTTCCCCCCTACTGCCGGAGCTCTGGAACTCCAACCCGGCCAGAGCCGGCAGATCCCTTCCCATAGCCGACTTCCGACGCCGACTGTACAAGCCGGTGTGTCGGCTCCTCGGCGGCCTATGCGGACCATTCCAGTACCGTTGGACTCGGAGGCCGTGACCTATGTTGGTCCGGTAAAACAGATAATCCAAAGAAGCTCTGGAACCAAGGGTGGATCTGTATTACTGATGTCATTGCATTATTAAATATTGTTTATATTTTAATTGTGTAACTGCGTTAACGGGAATGTAACATTGCAGCAAGTAATAATGTCCTTGTTCCATACCCAGTGCATGTGATAATTAAACTCTTTTGAGTCTCTCTTGAGCTTTGACTGTTTCAGTAAGATAACTTCCTCTCTCTGTTTCTCTCCCTACAGACACTTCCTGACCTTCCGAACACTTTCTATTTTCATTCCTGTTTACTGAGGCTCGTCTGCAACATCAGATCCTCCTCAAAATCTATCAGTGAAGATTTAAAAATAAACCTTTTTCTCTGTTTGTTTAAAAAGCTCTCCTTTCTATAGATATTCATGAATGAGATAAGCATTTTACTTGAGTCACTTCCCCTAGAGCTTTATGCAAAGTAAAGGTGAGCTGCCAACTCTTCAATCTTGCATTGATTTATGTGTCCAATTAAGTAAAAATATCAAGGAGCAGTTAATTTTGGCTCAGAGGATAAACAGGAACTTCTTAACGGTCTATGTATTCAGCAGAGCCACTGAGTGAGTCCCTGCAACTAAATCATCCATACTGTGGGTGCTGGTGGAAGGATTTATTTTAGTTTAGAAACAGGCCGTTCGGCCCACCGACTCCGTGCCGGCCAGAGATCCCACACACTAACGCTATCCGACACACACTAGGGGCAATTTACATTTTTACAAGCCAATTAGCTTACAAACCTGTACGTCTTTGGAGAGTGAAAGGAAACCGGAGCACCAGGAAAAAACCCATGTGGTTACGGGGAAAACTCCATACAGACAGCACCCGTGGTCAGGATCGAACCTGGGTCTCTGGCGCTGTAAGGCAGCAGCCACCAGCAGTCCTCTATTAATTAATTATTTTTAGGATCTTGCAAGTTTAGAAACATAGAAACATAGAAAATAGGTGCAGGAGTAGGCCATTCAGCCCCTCAAGCCTGCACCGCCATTCAATATGATCATGGCTGATCATCCAACTCAGTATCCCATACCTGCCTTCTCTCCATACCCCCTGATCCCCTTAGCCATTAGGGCCACATCTAACTCCCTCTTAAATATAGCCAATGAACTGGCCTCAACTACCTTCTGTGGCAGAGAATTCCAGAGATTCACCACTCTCTGTGTGAAAAATGTTTTTCTCATCTCGGTCCTAAAAGACTTCCCCCTTATCATTAAACTGCGACCCCTTGTTCTGGACTTCCCCAACATCGGGAACAATCTTCCTGCATCTAGCCTGTCCAACCCCTTAAGAATTTTGTAAGTTACTATAAGATCCCCCCTCAATCTTCTAAATTCTAGCGAGTACAAGCCGAGTCTATCCAGTCTTTCTTCATATGAAAGTCCTGACATCCCAGGAATCAGTCTGGTGAACCTTCTCTGTAGTTTGAGCTATTGTTGTCCAGCTTTTATTTCCCATGAACTGAGATCTTTTAAGATTCAACAACAATAATAGTTTGTGTAATTGCAGAAGGTTCATATCCTCTGAGGGTGAGTACAAGAGATGCATCTCCTGAAGAAAGTTAGTGAACCAAATATTGAACAACGTTTGAAAAACATTTGGGCAGGTACCTGGATAGGAAAGATTCCATAAGGTCATAAGTTATAGGAGCAGAATTAGGCCATTCGGCCCATCAAGTCTCCTCTGCCATTCAATAATGGCTGATCTACCTTTCCCTCTCACTCCCATTCTCCTGCCTTCACCCCATGAGGCCTGACACCCTGACTAATCAAGAATCTGTCAATCTCCACATTAAAAAATATCCAATGACGGCCTCCACGGCAATGAAACCTACAGATTCACCACAGATTTGGAGATATGGACCAAATATGGGCAAGTGGGACTAGCTCAGATGGGGCATCTTGAACGGCAGGGATGAGTTGGGCTGAAGGGCCTGTTTCCATACTATATGACTCGAAATAATGTTTACACAATAATTAGTTAGTTTTCAAAGTTACTAAGATAGACCTAGTTAATAGTTGAGAGATACAGCAAGGAAACAGGCCTTTCAGCCCACCAAGTCAATGCCGACCAGTGATCATCCGTACACTAGTTCGATCCTACACATTAAGGATAATTTGCCGAAGTCAACTACCCTACAGACATTTAGTTTAGTTTTATTTAGTTTAGTTTAGTTTATTGTCACATGTGCCAAAGTACAGTGAAAAGCTTTTTTTCCACCGGTCAGCATAAAGACAATACATGATTACAATCGAGCCGTCCACAGTGTACAGATAAATGATAAAGGGAACAACATATATAGTGCAAGATAAATTCCAGTAAAGTTCAGTTCTATCCCACACTAGGGACAATTTACAGAAGCCAATTAACCAACAAAGCTACAGGTCAGGACTGGTCTCTAGTTGGTCATAGGATGGTTCACTTGCCCAATAACAGCTGGGAAGAAACTGTACAGAAATCTGGAGGTGTTCGTGTCAAGTTAATAAATATAACTGCAGCAACACCAACAAACCTGACTATTGGGAAAAACTCCTTCAGATCAGTGTTGGGAAACGGAAGTCATTCTGTGAGGATGGCTGGAGGCACAGAAACTGCAGGTGCTGGAGTCTTGAGCAAAGCACAAAGTGCTGGAGAAACTCAATGGATCAGACAGCAGATTTACAAGGATGTTGTAAGGCCTCGAGGTCCTGAGCTATAGGGAGAGTTTGGGAAACCTTGGACTATTCCTTGAAGCAAAGGAGGCTGAGGGGTGATCTTATGGAGGTGTAAGAAATCATGAAGGGAATAGATCGGGTAGACGCACAGTCTTTTACCCAGAGTAGGGGAATCAATCACCAGAAGACATAGTTTTAAGGTTAGAGGGGAAAGATTTAATAGGAACCTGAGGGATAACATTTTCGTGTGGGGTATGTAGAATGAGCTGCCAGAGGAGGTAGTTGTGGCAGGTAGAGTAACAACATTTAAAAGACACATGGACAGGTACACGGAGAGGACATTTTGAGAGGGATATAGGCCAAATGCAGACTAGCTTTGATGATGCATCTTGTTCGGAATGCACGTTGGGCCGAAGAGCCTGCCTCCAAGTTGTGTAAGACGAGGCTGTTTGTGGGAGGTTGGTATGCTTCAATTGTTATAACGCATTGGGCGATTATTAGTTCATGAAAGACACTATAGAAGTGTAAGATCAGTCCAGTCTACTGTAATGCCCGTCCCACTTAGGAAACCTGAACGGAAACCTCTGGAGACTTTGCGCCCCACCCAAGGTTTCCGTGCGGTTCCCGGAGGTTGCAGGTGGTTGCCGGATGTTGCAGGTAGTGGAAGCAGGTAGAGAGACTGACAAAAGCCTCCGGGAACCCCACGGAAACCTTGGGTGGGGCGCAAAGTCTCCAAAGGTTTCCGTTCAGGTTTCCTAAGTGGGACAGGGGCATAACTCTGACTCAAATCCTCCCAACGGCAATAAAT
Organism: Amblyraja radiata; assembly: GCF_010909765.2. NCBI lineage: Eukaryota > Metazoa > Chordata > Chondrichthyes > Rajiformes > Rajidae > Amblyraja > Amblyraja radiata. The sequence continues at coordinate 60,362,302 of NC_045956.1, forward strand.
GTAATTGCACAACATTTAGTTACATGCCATACTTATAGAGCATACTTAATGTAGTTAGGGTAAAATGAGATTTACAGTAGCCCGCATTAACACTGGAGAAACTATCCAAGAGTTTTGTCAAAGACCACTCCTGTTTTGGGTGGCACGGTGGCGCAGCGGCAGAGTTCCTGCCTTACAGCGTTAGACTCGGGTTCAGTTTAGTTTTGTTTATTGTCGCATGTACCGAGGTACAGTGAAAAGCGTTGCGTGTTATCCAGTCAGTGGAAATACTATGCATTACAATCAAGCTGTCCACAGTGTACAGATGCAGGATACAGGGAATAATGTTCAGAGCAAGATAAAACCAAGTAAAGTCTGATTAATGATAGCCCGAGGATGTTCAATTAGTAGATTGGAGGTCAGGACCGCTCTTTATTTAGTGATAAGATGGTTCAGTTGCCTGATGACAGCTGGGAGCCCCTGAATCTGAAGGTTTTCACACTTCTCTACCGCTTGCCTGATGGGGGAGAGGAGAAGGGGGAGTGACTGGGGTGAGACAGGCCCTTGATTATGCTGATGGCCTTGCTGAGGCAGCATGAAGTGTTTAGAGAGTCAACGGAAGGGAGGTTGGCTTGCCTGAAGGGCTGGGCTGTGTCCACAATTCTCTGCAATTACGTGCAGTTCAATGCTGAACTCGAGTGCTGTCTGTGTGGAGTTTGCACGTTCTCCCTGTGACAGCGCGGGTTTCCTCTGGGTGCTCCGGTTTTATCCCACATCCCAAAGACGTGTGGGTTTGTAACTTAATTGGTCTCTGTAAATTGCTCCTAGTGTGAAGGGGGTGGATAGCAAAGTGGGATAAAGTGATCGACGGTCAATGTGGACGGTGGGCCCAAGGGCCTGTTGCCACGCTGTATCGCTTTGTTTTTACTTAATGGAATGGTGGAGCAGGAAAAGGAGGTTTCAAAAACTGAAGGGCCTGTTTCCATGCCGAATCTTTATAAAAATTAGAAACAACAGATATGGATTGTGTCAGATGTGGAAGAATCTGTTCGAAACAGACTTTTTACTTTTTTTCCCAAAAGAGGGGAACAGATTTCTTGTGATAGCTAAATAATTTCACCTTCACAAATCCTCATGTGAACACATCCATCACACACTGCTAAATCCGTGATATTTTGCAGAGAGAATGGTGGTGGGTGTGATGTGAAGGAACCGCAGTTAGAAGGAGTAACATCAGTGTCAAATGAAAAGCTGCAAATGGCTTTCCGTTTGTTTATACTTGCAAACTATTTGTGGAGCATGACAGGCTCCCGGCTTGTCTCCTGTGATTTGTACAGAATATGTCTCCTCTTCCTGGCAACAATTAAACATAAAGGATGAACAAGTAGGATGAGGGTAAATGCTCAGAGACCCTTGCCCAGAGTAGGGGAATTAAGAACCAGGAAGTGTAGGTTTAAGGTGAGAGGGGGAAAACAATTAATAGGAATCTGAGGGGTACCTTTTTTACACAAAGGGTAATGGATGGGTGTATGGAAGGAGCTGCCAGAGGAGGTAGTTGAGGCAGGTGCTATCGCAACATTTAAGAAACATTTAGACAGGTACATGGATAGGACAGGTTTAGAGGGATATGGGACGAACGTGGGCAGGTGGGACTAATGGAGATGGGACATGTTGGTAAGCATGGGCAAGTTGGGCTAAAGACATGTTTGCACACTGTATGAGTCTATGACTATGAGATACAAAATGTAGGAGTAACTCAGCGGGTCAGGCAGCATCTGTGCAGAACATGAATAGGTGATAGCCGTTTTCTCTGAAACATCCGATGGTGAGGGATGACCTGGTTTATAAAATAAACTTAGAGGCATAGATTGGGTAGGCAGTCAGAATCTTCCTCCGCCAGAGTGGTCATGTCCAACACTAGAGGGCATAGCTTTAAGGTGAGAGGCTGAATGTTTAATGGAGATGTGCAGGGCAGGTTTTTTTTTTCACAAAGGGTGGTGGGGGCCTGGAACGTTTTGCCAGGGGTGGTGGTGGAGGCAGATACGATACAGGTGCTCAAAGAGGCTTTTAGATCGGCACGTGGAAAAGCAGGGAATAGAGGGATATGGATCATTTACAAGCAGATGAAATCAGTTTAACTTGGCATCATGTTCGGCACTGACATTGTGGGCCAGTGCTGCTTTATGTTCTCTGTTCCATGTGATGTTTCTGGTCGGGGCCCGTCTTCAGTCTGAAGAAACCTCCCAATCCAAAATATCATCTATCCAAGTTGTCCGGAGGTGCTGCCTGACCCGCTGAATTACTCCAGCACTGAAGACAGTCTGAAGAATGGTTCAGACTCGAAATGTCACCTATTCTTTTTCTCCACAGACGCTGCCTGGCCTGCTGAGTTCAGTATTTGTGTTTTTTTTCCAGTATAAACCAGCATCTGCAGTTCCTTCCAATACACTCCGGCACTCTGTGTCTTATTCTTGAAAACCAGCCTCAGCAGGTCCTTGTAACCAACGGATGAACAGGTGGTTATCGACAGTCAATGCCCAAGTTACAGAGAGGTTACCTTCCCAGAAAACATGTTCCATGATGTGAACGATTTTCCACTTCAAACCCCATGTTATTGTCGCACAAGACATTGGTGAGGCCATAGTTGTACAAGACATTGGTGAGGCTACACTTGGGTGCATTCTCTTCAGTTTTGATCACTTTGCCATGGGAAAGATACCATGAAGCTAGAAAGAGTGTAGAAAGATGTTGCCAGGACTCAAGGGCCTGAGCTACAGGGAGAGGTTGGACAGGCTAGGGCTTTATTCCTTGAAGACTGAGAGGAGATCTTGTGGAGGTCTATATAAACGTGAGGGGAATAGATAGGGTGAGAGTGCTGGTTAACTTCACAGGTCAGGCAACATCTGTGGAGGGAATGGTTGATGGCACAATGGGCTAAGTGTTCGGCTGGCAACCGGAAGGTAGCCGGTTCGAATCCCGCTTGGAGTGCATACTGTCGTTGTGTCCTTGGGCAAGACACTTCACCCACCTTTGCCTGTGTGTGAATGTGTGTGAGTGATTGGTGGTGGTCGGAGGGGCCGTAGGCGCAGATTGGCAGCCACGCTTCCGTCAGTCTGCCCCAGGGCAGCTGTGGCTACAGAAGTAGCTCACCACCACCGAGTGTGACTGAGGAGTGAATGAATAATGCGATGTAAAGCGCCTTGAGTATTAGAAAGGCGCTATATAAATCCCATCCATTATTATTATTATTATTATTATTATTATTATTATTATTATTATTATTATTATTATTATTATTATTATTATTATTATTATTATTATTATTATTATTATTATATTAACTGATTGGCCGGGAATCTCTTCCCTTGCCTGTGATGCCTCTTGGAAGTTCTGAAACAATGAAAGATGCGGACACAAAGGAACTGCAAATGCTAGAATCTTGTGCAAAACACAAAGTGCTGGAGGAACTCAGAGGGTGAGGCAGCATCTGTGGAGAGAATATGTCTGGTGAACAATCCCAAACTGAAATGTTACTCCACCACTTTGAGTCCATCTTTGGTATAAACCAGCATCTGCAGTTCTTTGATTCCACAAACACCTATCAGTCTCTGCTTTAATAATACTCAATGACTTGGTTTCCACAGCTATCTATGGCAATGAATTTCATAGAGTCACCAACCTTTGGCTAAAGAAATTCCTCCTCGTCTCCTTTCTAAAGGTATGTCCTTTTATTCTGAGGTTGCGGCCTCTGGTCCTAGTTAGTTAGTTAATTAGTTTAGTTTATTGCCATGTATAGCAGGGTACAGTGAAAAGCCTTTGTCGTGGGCTAACCAGTCAGCGGAAAGACAATACATGATTACAATTGAGCCATCAACAGTGTACAGACACAGGATAAATAGAATAATGCTTAGTGCAATGTAAGGTTCAGTAAAGTCTGATTAAAGATAGTCTGTGGGTCTCCAATGAGGTAGATAGTAGCTCAGAACTGCTCTCTAGTTGTTGACAGAATGGTTCAGCTGCCTGATATCGGTTGCGATGAAACTGCCCCTGAATCTGGAGGTGTGTGTTTTCACACTTCTATACCTTTTGCCTGATGGGAGAGGGGAGGAGGGAGTGACCGGGGTGAGACTTGTCCATGATTATGTTGGTGGCCTTGCGGAGGGAGCATGAAGTGTAGATGGAGGGAAGGGAGGTTGTTTTTTGCGATGGTCTGGCCTGCGTCCCAGACCAACCCAGACCAGATGCCATAGAAATGGAAAAGGTGTTCTATTCATGGATGGGAAACACTAACGGCACAAGAATGGCTGGCAATGGTACGACAATCATGACCCACCTGTAGTGTCGTCCACATACTCTTCCGTGGTGTGTTCCTTCTGATGCACCCACTCACTGTTACACTTGAAGTATATCTGAGTGGCGGGGCTTGCTTTGCAGTACAAGTTGACCGGCTTGTTCTTCACTATGTACGCATCCCGGGGCTCGATCAGGAAACGTGGCAGAGGCTCCGGAGGGTCAGATGGGAAGAATTCGGGAAGTTCTCCAAAGAAGTCATCATCTGGAGAGACAAAGAGAGGAGCGGTGAAGTTATAAGTACACCCACGGTGCATTAAATACAGTCTGATGCTTCATATTGAAGATTTAAATAAGGGTGGCACGGTGGCGCAGCAGGAGAGTTGCTGCCTTACAGCGCCAGAGACCCGGGTTTGATCCTGTCTACGGGTGTTGTCTGTACGGAGTTTGTACATTCTCCCTGTGACCACATGGGTTTTCTCCAGGTGCTCCGGTTTCCACCCACATCCCAAAGATATGCGGGTTTGTAGGTTAATAGTGGGGGGGAAACCAGAGCACCTGGAGGAAACCCACGCTGTCTCTGGCAGTGTGAGTCAGCAGCTCTACCAGTTATGCCATTGTGCTGTCCTGATTGTGTGGAGAATTTCAGTGCTGGATTTAAATGACTTTACCAGGTCTGGAACAGATAGGTGATAAATTGTAATCATATTAAAGGATTATTTTTACTATTTTAAGAGGAGCATTGCATAAAATGGTACGACTTTCCAGCTCCATCTTGTTCTAGTCCATATGACCTTGTTCTGTCTCAACAGCAACCTAACCTAGTCCCACCACATTGATGAGATGTTCAAGAAAATACATCAGCACATTTACTTTCTTAGGCAACTGAGAAAGTTTGTCATGTCCACAGGACTCTTTAAGTTTAGTTTTAAGACTCTTTAAGTTTAGTTTTAAGATTATTATTGTCACGTGCACAGAGATACAGTGATAAGCTTTCTTTCGCATACTATCAAATCAGATCAGAAATAATACATAAATACGACCAAGCCAAACTCAAGTACAGTAGGCAGAGCAAAGGGGAAGATACAGAGTGCAGAATATAGTTCTCAGCATTGTAGCGCACCAGTTCCACGGACAAAGTCCAATGTCCGCAATGGGGTAGAGGTGAATCGGACACTACCCTAGCTTATGGAGGGACCATGCAGAAGCCTGATAACAGAGGGGACGAAGCTGTTCCTGAGTCTGGTGGTGCGCGCTTTCAAGCTTCTGTACCTTCTGTCAGACAGGAGCGGAGAGAGGAAGGAATGGCCGGGGTGGGACAAGTCTTTGATTAAGTTGGCTGCTTTCCTGAGGCAACGTGAAGTGTAGATGGAGTCAATGACCAGGTCTGGTCTGTGTGATGGACTGGGTTATATCGACAACTCTCTGCAATTTCTTGCAGTCTTGGGCAGAGCTCAAACCAAGCTGTGATGCAAGTATTCTGGCGGGATGCATCTCAGCCCATTGACGGCAACAGCTGCATTCTTGACCGCCTGAACCTGCAGAGAGTGGTAAACACGGCCCAGTCAATCACAGGCTCCTCACTTCCTTCCATCCAGTCCATCTTCATGGTGCTTTGCATCAGGAATGCTGGAGGTATCATCAAGAATGCCCGCCACCCTGGACATTCCCTTTTCTCCCTTCTAGGCGAAGATACAGGAGCTTGAAAACCCAGTTACCCAGAGAAGAACAGCTTTTTCCCCCGCTGTTTGAAGTCTCTGGGCTTGTACTCGCTGGAGTTCTGAAGGATGATGGATTGAAACCTACTGGATAATGAAAGGCCTGGACAGAGTGGATATGGAAAGGATGTTTCCAGTAATGGGAGAGTGTAGAACCAGAGGGCACAGTCTCAGAATAAAAAGGATGTACTTTCAGAATGGAGATGAGGAGGAATTTATTTGGCTAGAGGACGGTGAATCTGTGGAATTTATTGTCAGAGACAGCGGTGGAGGCCAAGTCATTGGGTATTTTAAGGCAGAGATTGATAGGTTCTTGGTTAGAATCATCGAGCGATACTGTGTGGAAACAGGCCCTTCGGCCCAACTTGCCCACACCGGCCAATATTGTCTGGTGTGGGAAGTTGGGCCAAAGGGAGGTTGGAACCGAAGTTTAAAAGGGCCTGTCCCACGAGCATGCGACTCCATGCGGCAAGCGCGACCTAAAGGGCTTGTCCCACGAGCATGCGACTGCATGCGGCAAGCGCGACCAAACCAGAAACGGTGGCCGCGAGGAGGCCGAGTGAGTGACATGAAGTTCGAGCGAAGTCCGCAGGAAGTTCGCGCATGACGTACGGCATTGAGGCGGTGCGTACAGCGTCGAGGCGGCTGCGGGCCTGCAGGCCGTTGCCGCGCGGAATTTATGAACACGGTCAGTTTTTCGGAGCCCTGCGCGATGTCGGGACCAGCTCCGCACAACTCCATACGGCTCCGGCGATCGAAGTGGGACCGGCCCCGCGAGGCCGTACGGCTCAAGCGACCACGTTAGGTCGCGCTTGCCGCATGGAGTCGTATGCTCGTGGGACAGGCCCTTTAGGGTGTCGAAGGTTACAGGGAGAAGGCAGGAGAATGGGCTTGAAGGGAAAAATAGATTAGCCATGATCGAATGGGGGAGTAGACTTGATGGGCTTAATTGGGCTAATTCTGCTCCCATGTCTTATGGTCTTACTGCAATCAGACTCCTGAACCAGTCAGCTATTTCACACCTCCTTCCCGGAGTTGCAGCCACTTACTCTTTCAGTTATTGCATGGCTGTATTTGATAGTTTTCTGCATTATTTTAGATTGCCCTCCAATCTTGCACCATTCAGCTGGTTTTCATTCATCACTGTATTTATTATTGTATTTAGCATTACCTGTTTACTCTGTGTGCTTCATGCATGCAAGATATTTGATTGCACCCTGTGGTATATGACAATAAACTAATCTATCTTAGTCCTGAGAGCTGCAAGGTGCCAAGTTGGAAGATGAGTCTTCGCTCTTTCAGCAGACATTGAGATTGGGTTGAACAATTCAGCAGGTTGAAGATAAAGAGATCAGAGCAAAAATGGGTAAGGGAATTATAGTAATTTAATTTAGTTGCCGTTCACGGTGATTAACTGCACGGAAACAAATGGTTTTCATCCCTCCAATGTGTCTGTTACTTATGTCCTCTGGTTCCCAGCTTTAGACCTTAGAGATACAGTGTGGAAACAGGCCCTTCGGCCCACCAAGTCCATGCCAAACGGCAATCACTCCATACACTAGCACTTTCCTACACACTAGGGACAATTTACAATTTATTTTACCAAAGCCAATTAACCTACAAACCGGCACATCTCTGGAGCATGGGAGGAGACCGGAGCTCCCGGGGAAAACCCACGCAGTCACAGGTGGAACGTGCAAACTCCGTACAGACAGCACCCAAGGTCAAGATGGAGCCCGTGTCTCTGGTGCTGTAAGGTAGTAGCTCCACCGCTGCACCACCGTGCTTCCCCTCTGTGCCAACAGCTCTCCTGTTCATGGGAACAGCATCTCAAACCTTTATCAAAAAAAGTGCTGGAGCAACTCAGCGGGTCAGGCAGCATCTCTGGAGAACATGGATAGGTGACCTTTCGGGTCGGGACCCTTCTTCAGACTGTTTGTGGGGGAGGGGAAAGAAAGCCAGGGGAGTAGAAGGGCAGGACAAAGCCTGGCAGAAGATGAGGGATGGGGTGGGACCTAATTAAATTACGATAATTCCCTCACCTAATCCTGCTCTGACATGTTTATCGTCATCCTCTTCCTTAGCCTCTCGTTGTAACTAATACCTAAGGGGAGACCTGAGAGAAGTATATAAAATGATGGGAGCCATACATAGGGTTGTCAGATAGAGCTCTTGTTCCCAGGGAGGAAACATCAAAGACCAGAGGGCACAGTGTTACAGTGAGAGGGGTAAAGTTTAAAGGAAATGTGCAGGGAGGTTTTTCCACAGATAGTGGTGGGTGTTGGGAATGTGCTGCGAGGGTTGGTGTTTGGGGCAGATGTGATAGTGGCGTTTAAGAGGCTTTCGGGTTGACATTTGGATCCACAAGGAATAGAGGGATAAGGATTATATGCAGGTAGAGAAGAGTTGGTCTTGGCGTCATGTTCAGCACAAACATTATGGGCCAAAGGGCCTGTTCTTGTGCTGTACAGTTCTATGAATCTATCTGTCTATAGTTCAATAAACCAATGTTCTTGTAGAGTAGACGCGATGGGCTGAATGGCCTAATTCTGCTCCTATGAATTACGAACACTTAAAAGACATTTGAACAAGTGCATGAATAGGAAAGGTTTGGGGAAATGGGCCAAACTCAGGCAGGTGGGACTAGTGCAGATGGGATATGTTGGTTGGCACAGGAAAGTTGGACCAGGGCCTGATTCCGTGCTGTTTGACTATAAAAAAATCTTACTATACTTAGGCACAATCATACTAAAGGGCCTGTCCCACTCTACCAGTTTACCCAAGAGCTCTCCCGAGTTTAAAAAAAAAAATCAAACTCATGGTAAGTACGTAGAATGTACGTAGCGGGTACGTCGGAGCTCGGGACGTCTCTTAGCGGCTCGTAACGCTAACGGCAGGTACTCGGGAAACGCGGTTGTAAGTTGTTTCAACATGTTGAAAAATGTCCACGAGAGCCCCGAGTACCTACGAGCGGCTATTACCATAATTTTCCAAGTTTGAATCAGGGGAAACTCGGGAGAACTCTTGAATTACCTGGTACAGTGGGACAGGCCCTTTAGGTACAATTGTGTAAGAATAGTAGATTGCACTGAAGAGCCTGTATCTGTGCTGTAGGACTCTATAAAAATCTTACTCTACATCGGATAGACACAGAGTGCTGGAGTAACTCAACGGGTCAGGTAGCATCTCTGGAGAAAAAAAATGGATGACGTTTCGGGTCAAAAAGTTCGACCTGAAATATCATCCATCCTTTTTCTCCATAGAAGCTGCCTGACCTGGTGAGTTACTCCAGCACTTTATGTATTTCTTCGGTATAAACTGGCATCTGCAGTTCCTTCCTACACTTACTATACATAGGCAAATTTATACTTAAGTACAGAGTGTACAGATTGCAGTGAGTTTGAGAAGGGGGAAAGATTTTATAGGAATTTGAGGGGTAACTTTTTCACACAAAGGGTGGTGGGTGTATGGAACAGGCAGCTGGAGGAGGTTGTTGAGGCAGGGACTATTGCATTGATTCAGAAGCAATTAGACAGGTACATGGATAGGGTAGGTTTGGAGGAATATGGGCGAAACACAGGCTGGTGGGACTAGTGTAGATGGGGCAAGGTCCTGTTTAATTGCTGTACGACTATGAATCAATGAGTTGTTTTCACAGCGAGTGGTAGTTAACAGCGAGATTCATAAGGTCATAAGTGTGATTTTCTGCACCTTCGAATTGGTAGATGTCATCTTGTGTCAAATTAGGGCATTTTGTTTTCAAATGGCAAAAATGAACATCACTGGGGAAGTAATGGGCTGGCAGATGTTAATATTACCAAAAAACGCTTTCCTGTTGATGCTGATGACTGTCATTAACTTCATTGCCGTTGAGCCACTTTAACTTGTAATGTGTCGTATGTACCTTGCAAGCCAAACTACTTGGGACGCTGCCATAGAGTCATAGAATCATAGAAACATAGAAAATAGGTGCAGGAGGAGGCCATTCAGCCCTTCGAGCCAGCACCGCCATTCATTGTGATCATGGCTGATCGTCCCCTATCAATAACCCGTGCCTGCCTTCTCCCCATATCCCTTGACTCCACTAGCCCCTAGAGCTCTATCTAACTCTCTCTTAAATCCATCCAGTGACTTGGCCTCCACTGCCCTCTGCGGCAGGGAATTCCATAAATTCACAACTCTCTGGGTGAAAAAGTTTTTTCTCACCTCAGTCTTAAATGACCTCCCATTTATTCTAAGACTGTGGCCCCTGGTTCTGGACTCGCCCAACATTTGGAACATTTTTCCTGCATCTAGCTTGTCCAGTCCTTTTATAATTTTATATGTTTCTATAAGATCCCCCTCATCCTTCTAAACTCCAGTGAATACAAGCCTAGTCTTTTCAATCTTTCCTCATATGACAGTCCCACCATCCCAGGGATCAATCTCGTGAACCTACGCTGCACTGCCTCAATCACAAGGATGTCCTTCCTCAAATTAGGCCAAAACTGTACACAATACTCCAAATGTGGTCTCACCAGAGCCCTATACAACTGCAGAAGAACCTCTTTACTCCTATACTGAAATCCTCTTGTTATGAAGGCCAACATTCCATTAGCTTTCTTCACTGCCTGCTGTACCTGTAAGCCAACTTTCAGTGACCGGTGTACAAGGACACCCAGGTCTTGCTGCACCTCCCCCTTACCTAACCTAACCCAATTGAGATAATAATCTGCCTTGTTTTTGCCGCCAAAGTGGATAACCTCACAAGCATCATACAGCGTGGAAAAAAAAGCCCTTCGGCCTAACTTGCCCACACCGGCCAACATGCCCCATCTACACTAGTCCCTCCCGCCTGTGTTTGGCCCAGATCCCTCAAATCTGCCCTAGCCATGTATCTGTCTAAATGTATCTTCAACTTTGCAATAGTCCCTGCTTCAACAACCTCCTCCGGCAGCTTGTTCTCCGCACATCCTGTCCTTTGTGTGAAAGAGTTGCCCCTCAAGTTCCTATTAAATCTTTCTTCCCCTCACCCTTAACCTATGTCCTCTGACTCTCGATTGCCCTACTCTGGGCAAAAGACTCTGTGCGTCTACACGATCTATTCCTGTTCACAAAGTGGATCCTAAAACAATGTCGGAAGAAGAGCACTGTCTGGCTGCTGTTAGAGTCAGTCAGGGGGGGGGGGGAGAACTACTTAAAGTTGGCATAACGTGAGGAGATTGTGCAGTGGAGCAGACAAAATGTGTAGGAAGCTGGTTTTCACTGGACAGGCACAAACTGCTGCCTTGCAGTGGAACTGACGACTATTATCTGCTGATGAGTATCTTGGGACAGTTACAACAAGAGGACGCCAATGACTAACAAATAAAACCCAAATGCCCGCAATCATTTGCCATTTCTCAAACAGTATTGGAATAATGAATATAAATGTACATTTAATGAAATTAGATCCCGGGTTTTAACAGTTACTGCGTGTTGCAGCATAAAAATTAAATCAATCGACTTAGTTCATTAAAGTAATTGAACAAAATGGTTAGGATGTCTGGACAGGTGGATGTGTCATCAGCCATCCTCAATATTCCCAACCACTCCATTCCACTGTCTGCCAAGGGCGCAGCGAGCTGCAACTGTGTGGTGACTGGAACACTGTGGAGCTTCGAGAGAGAGAGGGAGAGGGAGGGAGAGAGGGAGCGAGAGAGATATGGAGGGGAGAGGGAGAGGGAGTAAGAGAGAGAGTAACAGTGCAGCACAAGAACAGGCCCTTCGGCCTACAAAGTCTGAGCTGGATGTGATGCCAAGACCAATGTTTATTGGGTCAGGCAGCTTCTCTAGAGAACATGGATAAGTAATGTTTCGGGTCGGGCTCTTCGTCAGACTTCACATCAGCCTAAAGATGGGTCCCGACAGGAAATGTCACCTATCATGTTCTCCAGAGATGCTGCGTGACCTGCTGTGTTACTCCAGCACTGTGTCCTTTTGTGTCATTCAGCATCTGCAGTTCCTTGTTTCTCCAACTCTTATCTGCTGCACTTGATCCATATCCCACCATTCCTTGCATATCCATGTGTCTATCTAAAAGCCTCCTTAACGGCACCATCATGTTTGCCTCCACCCCCACCCCTGGCAGCACATTAATCAGTTATATTGTTTGACTACTTGTTTGCTATCATCATGCCTTATGCAGCTCCTCAAGTTAATGAGAAGTCCAGAATTTTGGTGCTTTACTTTAGAAGTACAGCAATAAAACAGGCCTTTTGGCCCAGTCCACGCCGACCAGCGATCATTCCATACACGAACACTATCCTATACACTGGGGACAATTTCCACAAGCCTATTAACCTACAAAGCTGTATGTGTTTGGAATGTGTCCTCTATAACTGAGCAAGGGATTATCATTGTGTAAGTAGCAGAAACAAAGAACTGCAGTTGCTGGTTAATACACAAAGAGACACAAACTTTTATCAGGTCAGGCAGCATCTCTGGAGAACATGGACAAGTGACGTTTCGGGTTGAGACCCTTCTTCAGACTCTCGGTCTGGAACTGGACCAGGAATCCAGGTGAGTTGACGGCCCAGGCATGCTGGTGGCCGGGACAGAGGCGAGGTTTGGCGGAGTCGATGGTGGCAGGAGTCCTGGTGAGGGTCGGCGATGGCGGAGGCAGGGGTGGCCTGGAAGTGGCCGGGAGGCGGTGAGAGCCGGGGGTGATGGCAGTAGGCCTGGCCTGGAGAGGGTGCAAGCCAAGGGTGGCGTCAGCAGCCGATAGTAAGTTCGTCCACTATAACTAAAATCCAGAATGGTTAAAACAGGTGTTCACTCTCTATTGACCCTGGATAGTCTGCTCAGGATCTTGTATAATTCACTGGGATCACAGTGAAGCATGAACACAGACTCATCCTAATCAATCTCACCTCCCAGTGCAACCACGGGTGCCTGCGGACTTACTTCGTGGAGCTCGCAATCCCTTTGCCGGGGTCGACCTCGGAGCTCCAACCATGGGTGCTTGCGGACCTGGTCAGAGACTGCGGAGTTTAGAAGGATAAGAGGGGATCTCATTGAAACATGTAAGATTATTAAGGGCTTGGACACGCTAGAGGCAGGAAACATGTTCCCAATGTTGGGGGAGTCCAGAACCAGGGGCCATAGTTTAAGAATAAAGAGGAAGCCATTTAGAACGAAGATGAGGAAACACTTTTTCTCACAGAGAGTGGTGAGTCTGTGGAATTCTCTGCCTCAGAGGGTGGTGGAGGCAGGTTCTCTGGATGCTTTCAAGAGAGAGCTAGATAGGGCTCTTAAAAATAGCCGAGTCAGGGGATATGGGGAGAAGGCAGGAACGGGGTACTGATTGGGGATGATCAGCCATGATCACATTGAATGGCGGTGCTGGCTCGAAGGGCCAAATGGCCTACTCCTGCACCTATTGTCTATTGTCTATTGAGACCGACTCCAAGCCGCGGGAGTTTCGATCACCCCGACGCGGGGGCTTCAACCTCCAGCGTGGGGGCTTCGATCGCCCCGGGGGATGGCTCGACTGCCCCAACCGCGGAAGAATAAAGAGGATGAAGGTTGGACTTTATTGCCTTCCATCACAGTGGGGAATGTGGGGAATCCACTGTGGTGGATGTTTATGTTAACTTTAATGTAGTTGTGTGTCTTGTTGCTTTTTTCCCCCATATGGCTGTATAGTAATTCGCATATCACTGAACCTTAATTGGTACACGTGACAATAAAAGACCTTTGAAACCTTTGAACCTCTTTTAGCCCAGAAATTAATCTATTAGTTTAATAATTATAAAGAGTGACCTAAAACTGGTAGTCCAGTAAAAATCAATCTAAAGTTAATAACTACTTTCATGTTTAATACCCAGAAGGCTGACAGTTTATTTGCCAAATGAATTATGTATTCTACAAGGGTCTCATTTGCAAACAATCTTTCCTCTGTGCATTTAAGAATGTCAATTCATCATCAGAGGCCGTAAATGGAAAATCTTAATCTGTCAAGATGGATCTCATTTGGCTGGATGGGTGGGAGCGAGACTTGTTTATAATCACCAATGAACAACAGTTAAATTAAATTCTGATCGTTCATAAATCATTCAGAACGCCATTGACAATACAAATATACAGAGTTAACAATTTCAACTCTCCAATGATGTCAGGTGTCGGAAAGCAAATTCTAATCCCCAACAGTGCGAATTACTTGCATTAGCAAAACGTCCATGCAGATTGTGACTGGATATTTCATCTACTCACTGAATGCACTTTGTATGTAGGTACAGTATGTAATTCCTTCTCGACCACCTAATCTGCTCCCGAAAATATTCAGGAAGCTACCTTAGCGACTCACTTTAAAGACATGGCGGCATGGTGACGCAGTGGTAGAGTTACAGCCTTATGCCCCTGTCCCACTTAGGAAACCTGAACGGAAACCTCTGGAGACTTTGCGCCCCACCCAAGGTTTCCGTGCGGTTCCAGGAGGTTTTTGTCAGTCTCCCTACCTGCTTCCACTACCTGCAACCTCCGGCAACCACCCGCAACCTCCGGGAACCGCACGGAAACCTTGGGTGGGGCGCAAAGTCTCCAGAGGTTTCCGTTCAGGTTTCCTGAGTGGGACAGGGGCATTACATCGCCAAAGACCAAGGCTCGATCCTGATCACTGGTGCTATCTGTACGGAGTTTGTACATTCTCCCCGTCACCATGAGGGTTTTCTCTGGGTGCTCCGGCTTCATCCCACTCCAAAGATGTTCCGGTTGGTAGGATTGTTGGCTTCTATAAATTATAAATTGTTCTTATTGTGTAGGATAGAAATAGTGTACGGGGTGATCACTGATTGGCATGGTCTCGGTGGGCCAAAGGGCCTCTTTCCACGCTGTATCTCTAAAGTCTAAAGACATTGGCCAAAGAATGACGGGTTTACATTAGTTTAGTTTAGAGGTACAGCAAGGAAACAGGCCCTTCGGCCCACCAGGTTCATGCCATCCATCGATCACCCGTTCTCACTAGTTCTATGTTATTCCATTTTCTCATCCACTTCCTAGGGGCAATTGTACAGAACGCTAATTAGCTACAAACCGCACGTCTTCAAGGCACGGGAGGAAACCGGAGCACTTGGAGAAAACCCACGCGATCACAGGGAGAATGTGCATGGAGACAGCACCCGAGGTCAGGATCGAACCCAGGTCTCTGGCGCTGTGAGACAGCAGCTCTACCCACTGCGCCACTGTGTTGTCAACTTTCTGCAGTAATGCTCTGGGCTTCTCTACACCAGTAACCTCATTGCAATACAATTGACATATTGAAATCTCTCCACTATTTTTCCTTCATAGTCACGCAGGCAAAAAGTCATACAATCATAGTCATACCAGCATGGAACAGGTTCTTTGGCCCAACTCGGCCATACCAACCAAAATGCCCCATCTAACCTGGCCCCATTTACCCACGTTTGGCACCTCCTTCTAAACCTTTTTTTAATCATGTATAGTCTTTTCGCTGACTGGACAGCACGCAACAAAAGCTCCTCACAGTACCATGGTACACGTGACAATAAACAAAACTAAATTAAACACTCCCTATAGCTCAGGCCCCTTGAGTCCTGGCAACATCCTCATATATCTATCTCTGCACTCTGTCCAACTTCGTGATATTCTATCCTATGGCAGGGTGACCAAAACTGAACACATTATTCCACATCTGCGCACAACTGCAACATGACGGTACAGCTGCTACATTACAAAATTGTCTGCAGGATAATTGGCCTCTCTGGGAACTAACTGGCATTGATCCAAGACCATTTGTGAAGGCTGAAGGAGTTTCTGGAAACACTGTAACAAAAAAGACCCACAGTGCTGGAGTAACTCAGTGGGTCAGGCTGCATCTGTGGAGAACATAGATAAGTAACTTTTCAGTGTGGGATCCTTCTTCAGACTGATTGTAGTGGTGGTGGGAGGGGTGGGGGGGAAGTTGGAAGTGAGATGGAAATGACAAAACCTGACCTTGTAGGTGGACACTGGTGAGGGCGGTTTCTATAGGCAGAGGGTTAGACAAAGGCTGGAGATGAATCACACAGCGTGAAAACAAGTCAAGAGTGTTTTATTGTCATGTGTCCCAGATAGGGCAATGAAATTCTTACTTGCTGCAGCACAACAGAATATGTAAACATAATACATAACGGGAGAAAAGGAGGAAAGAGAGAAAAAAAAAAACAGGCCCTTCGGCCCAACTTGCCCATGCCGACCAACATGCCCCATCTACACCAGTCCCACCTGGTCGCACTTGGCCCATATCTCTCTCAACCTATCCTGTCCATGTGCCTGTCTAAATGTCTCATAAATGTTATGACTGCACCTGCCTCAACTACCTCCTCTGGCAGCTCATTTCATACACCCACTACCCTTTGTGTAACCATATAACCATATAACCATATAACAATTACAGCACGGAAACAGGCCATCTCGACCCCTCTAGTCCGTGCCGAACACATAATCTCCCCTAGTCCCATATACCTGCGCTCAGACCATAACCCTCCATTCCTTTCCCATCCATATAACTATCCAATTTATTTTTAAATGATAAAAACGAACCTGCCTCCACCACCTTCACTGGAAGCTCATTCCACACAGCTACCACTCTCTGAGTAAAGAAGTTCCCCCTCATGTTACCCCTAAACTTCAGTCCCTTAATTCTCAAGTCATGTCCCCTTGTACACCCTCAGGTTCCTATTAAATCTTTCCTCCCTCACCTTAAACCTATGTCCTCTGGTTCTCGATTCACCTGCTCTGGGCAAGAAACTCTGTGCGTCTACCCGATCTATTCATCCCATGATTTTGTACACCTCTATAAAATCACCCCTCATCCTTCTGCGCTCCAAGGAATAAAGTCCTAGTCTGCGCACCTCCCCATATAGCCCAGGCTTTCGAGCGCTGACAACATCCTCGCAAAACAGTATTAGGATAGAAGAGGTGCGAATTGGGAACGCTGTTAATCCCAGTTCACCTGCACACAGAGACACGAGGAACTGCAGATGCTGGTTTACAAAAAAGAAGACAAAGTGCTGGAGTAACTCAGCGGGTCAGGCAGCATCTCTGGCAACATGGAGAGGTGATGTTTCAGTTAAGGACCCTTCTTGGGTACTGACCTGAAACATCACCTATCCATGTTCTCTAGAGATGAAGCCCAACAGATGCCCCTGTCCCACTTAGGAAACCTGAACGGAAACCTCTGGAGACTTTGCGCCCCCACCAAAGGTTTCCGTGCGGTTCCCGGAGGTTGCAGGTGGTTGCCGGAGGTTGCAGGCAGTGGAAGCAGGTAGGGAGACTGATAAAAACCTCCGGGAATCGCACAGAAACCTTGGGTGGGGCGCAAAGTCTCCAGAGGTTTCAGTTCAGGTTTCCTAAGTGGGACAGGGGCATTACTCCAGCACTTTGAGCCTCCACCTGAACACAGTCTTGGATTTGTACATCTAGACCTGGTCCTTTGAAGTCTATAGACTTCAGGCTATATTGGAGCATGTGAGACACGTGCAGGGGGTCAAGGTCCTTGCTCCACCGAACAGAATGGAATGGAAGACCCGGTGGTTCACGGCTTCAAGGTTGACCCTGTCGAGATGGTCCCCCGCGGTCGCCCGGACTGAAGTCCCGGCGAATGGCAGCCTGCGGAGGATGTCGCCCAGGCGGTCCCTCCTCGTTGGACCAGGCGTACCAGCGGCCTGGGAGGGGGAGGAAGGCCTCCGTGCCCGCCCCTGCTCACCCCCCTGAAGACCAGAGACACGGAAGATGGAGCCAAGCGACGACAGGCGAGGATCAAGGCCGGTGGGATCCGGGATCGGATCTACCACGCCCTCAAGGTCAGCTGCTGTAAGCTCCCCCGGGGACGAAAGGTGGACGGGCGAGGAAAGGGACGTGCTGTCCAAGGAAGGTGAAGTCTGGAGGCCCCGCCACAGCCTGGGACTGGTCTGGAACATGAGAACTGGAGTGTGGACTTTAAAAATATCGCCAAAACATGACATTTCTTGCATGCGGGCTCAGTGGACTATTTCTGTACACTTGCTAATCCTGGATCGGGGATAAAGCAATACTCTACTGGACTGGTTGTATGAAAAATAATTTCACTGTGTAAGCACTTTGTAGGCGACAGTAAAAGCACCATTGAACCATTGCTAGCAGGAGGTACGTATGCCCATTGAGGCCCACTTGCCTGCACCCTCAAAGGGGGAGGTGGAGAGAGCAAGATCCTCTTCCCCTCAGCCAACAATGAAACATTCCAGATTTTGATGCTCATCGCCTGCTTTGATCTGTCCTTTTCACCCCATACATTATTTTGTACCCTTCCATATCTGTAGTTTCACTCTCCGCTAATTCTCAGTCTGAAGATAGGTCTCAAACCGAAACATCACCGTTACTTTATTTCCAAAGATGCCGCCTGACCTGCTGAGTTCTTCCAGCACTTTGTGTTTTGCTCAGGATTTCAGCACCTGCTGTTCCTTCCGTCTCCATGTAAATAGGTCTCATGGTCTAGCAAGGGTACAGACTTGATGAAGGGTGTTGACACAAAATATCTGTTTCCCTTCCATAGACGCTGCCTGGCCCGTTGAGTTCCTCCAGCTTATTCTTCTTCTGCGATTCCAGCATCTTGTGCATTAGGGTGGCAGTGGTAGAGTTGCTGCCTCACAGTGCCAGAGACCTGGGTTTGATCCTGGCCTTGGCTGTTGTCTGTGTGGAGTTTGCACCTTCTCCCTGTGACCATGTGGGTTTCCACCGGGTGTTCCGGTTTCCTCCCACATCCCAAAGACGTGCAGGTTTGTAGGTTAATTGGCCTCTGTAAATTGCCCCTAGTGTGTAGGGACTGGATGAGAAAGTGGGATAACATTGAACTAGTGTGCACGGGTAATCGATGGTCTGCAGTCTCTCGCTTCTCCCTACCCCCACACATATTGGAAGCTGAGATTCTTGACTTCACGAGTGGGTAGCTGACTCGATAACACTCTGGGACATGTTGAGATTGGGGCTGACATAATGCAGCAGATAAGGCAGCCTCTCTGGAGAACATGGATAGGTGACATTTTGGGTCGAGACCCTTCTTCACTGTAAATTGCCACTTTATTGTCATGTTCCGAGGTACAGTGAAAATAATTTTTTGTTGCGTGTTAACCAGTCAGTGAGAAGACTATACATGATTGCAGTCGAGTTCTCCACAATGTACAGACACAGGATAAAGGGAATAACGTTTAGTGTAAGATAAAGTCCAGTAAAGTCTGATTAAGATAGTCCAAGGGTCTCTTATGAGGCAGATGAAAACTCAGGACTGTTCTTTAGTTTGTGATAGGACGGATCAGTTGCCTGATAGCTGCTGGGAAGACACTGTCCCTGAATCTGGAGGTGTTCGCGCTTCTGTACCTCTTGCCTGATGGGAGAGGCGAGAAGAGGGACTGTCTAGAGTGAGACTAGTCCTTGATTATGCTGGTGGCCTTGCCAAGGCAGCGTGGAGTTATAGATGGAGTCAATGGAAAGGAGGTTGGTTTGTGTGATGGTCAGGGTTACGTTCACAATTCTCTGCAATTTCTTGCAGCCTTGGATAGAGCTGTTCCCAAACCTAGCTACAGGGGAAGGAGGGGGGGTTGGAGGGTTTGCCTCCTCACTTACTTTGCATGCATAAGCCATCGGTGCAGTTTTTGGAGTCTAGCACGAGTCCGTGGCAGTCCTTCCCACCGGTTTTAGGGGCAGGGGCCGTGCACTCCCTCCAGCGCCAGTGCATGCAATCCATCCCACATGTTGACCACCTGCTCCACTCCGTCCACCCACCATCCACTACGTGCAACAAGAGAGAAGCATCAGAGCACACAGTCCCACCATCACCATCACCACCCACCACGCCACACACAACAGTACAGGCCATTCGGCCCACAACGTCCGTGCCGAACACAATGCCAAGTTAAACCAATAGTCGTGGAGTCACACAGTACGTAAACAGGCCCTTTGGCCCAACTACTCCATGCTGACCATGAGGTCCCATTTGCCCGCATTTGGCCCAAATCCCTGCTGAAGGGACGGCACGGTGGCGCAGCGGTAGAGTTGCTGCATTACAGCATCAGAGACTTGTGTTGAATCCTAACAATGGGGTTTAATCCTAACTTCAGCGCAGTGCAAGTCTGAAGAAGGGTTTCAGCCCTACACTGCAAAGACATACAGGTTTGTAGCTTAATCGACCACGGTAAAATTGTAACTTGTCTCTAGAGTGTAGGATTGCGTTAGTGTACAGAGTGTTCGCTGGTTGGCGTGGACTCAGTGGGCCAAAGGGCCATTTTCCGCGCTATATCTCCAAAATCTAAAGTCTAAACTATCATCCATCTGAGTGTGAACGGTGAGATATGTTGTACTTTATCCCATCCATTGATGGGCGCTGAACAATAGTGACAGCACAGCGGGTAGAGTTGCTGTCTCACAGCGCCAGAGAACTGGGTTCAATCCTGACCTCGGTTGTTGGCTGTGTAGAGTTTGTACGTTCACCCTGTGATCGCGTGGGTTTCCTCCAGGTCCTAGACTCTCCCATTAGTGGAAATAACCTCTCCACATCCGCTCTATCCAGTCTGCCTATCACCACCATCACAACCCCCCCCCCCTCTCTGTACCCACCTATCACTCACCAGGCTTTGTCCCGTCCCTACCTCCTCTTTCCAGCTTTCATCCCCTTAATGCAATCAGTCTGAAGAAGGTCAACAACTATTTTCTCTGGAGTTATGAGAGGCATACGTAGGTTAGACAGTCAGAACCGTTCACCAGGGTTGAAATGTCAAAGGCTAAAGGGCATAGCTTTAAGGTGAGAGGGACCAAGTTTAAAGGAGATGTACAGAGAAGGTGGTGAATGCCGGGAACGAGCTGCCTGGAATGGTGGTGGAGGCAGAAATGATATTGGGAAGTACGAGGCTTTTGGATAGGCACGTGGATATGCGGGGAATGGAGGGATATGGATCACTTGCGTACAGATGAGAACCATGGAAGACATGGATCGGGTAAGGTTTTGAGTCGGGATCTTTCTTCAGATTGTACTGCTCTGAGCATATAGCATAGCACAGTACAGCGTAAGAACAGGCCCTTCGACCCACAATATCTGTGCTGAGCGTGATGCCATCACTTATCTACCTGCACATCACTCGTATCTCTCATTCCCTGCAGATCCATATGCCTATCTAAACATATTTTAAAAGCAACTATTGTGACTGCCTCCACCACCACCCCTGGCAGCACATTCCAGTCACCCACCACCTTCTGTGTAAAAAACATACCCTGCACACCTCCTTTAAACTTTGCCTCTCTCACCTTTAAGTTATGCCCTCTAGTATTTAATGTTTTCCATCCAGGGTAAAAGATCCTGACTGTCTACCCTCTCTATACCTCTCATAATTTTACATACTATAATATTAGTCCAAGTTCTATGTCCTAATTTTGTATTTATTCAGCAACAATGGAAAGATGTTTCAATATTATTTATTATTTGTGATGTGCCACCCATTAGTTTCTTTCATGGTTGATCCTAGGTCACAATTATGAAACTTTAAACGAGGTTTGTTGTCAGAGGGAGGCTTGGCATTCCATTGAGTCATCAGTCACAGACAGCCTGGGCCTCTGCCCTAGCCTTTAACCTGGGTTACTAATTAATGTGGACAAAGCATAGATTCATAAATCTTTTGTGAGTTCTATTCATACGTGGCCTAAGGCTTTTGAAGATGCCCGTATCTTATGCCTGTCAGCACTGTGCTGCCCTGCACCACATCAGCAGGGCAGCAGAGTGCTGCAGACCCGGGCTTGATCCACGGGACTATGGGTGCTGTCTGTACGGCGTTTGTACATTCTCCCTGTGACCGTGTGGGTTTTCTCTGGGTGCTCCGGTTTCCTCCCATGCACCAAAGACATACAGGTTTATGGGTTAATTGGCTTCAGTAAATATTGTAATTTGCCCCCTAGTGTAGGATAGTGGAAGTACATGGAGATCGCTGGTCAACACAGACTCGGTGGGCCAAAGGGCCTGTTTCCACACTGTATCTCTAAACTAAACTAAACTTAAGTAAACCTTACATGGAGACTCACACTGTTCAGCCAACTTGAACCACTGACACCGCTAGTTTGGATTTAGGTGTATTATGTTTTGCATGCTATCCAAACAAGAGTCAAGAGAGTTTATTATCATGTGTCCCAGATAGGGCAATGAAATTCTTGCATTGATCAGATTGCATTGATCAGATAACAGATCAGATAATACATGCAGGAAGGAACTGCAGATGCTGGTATACGTCAAAGATACACACAAAACGCTGGAGTAACTCAGCAGGTCAGGCAGCATCTCTGGGAAAAAGCAATAGGTGACGTTTTGGGTCGAGACCCTTCTCCACACCTCAGGGGAGAGGGAAACCAGAGATATGTAAACATAAAGAACAAATCAAAGCCGGCAAAAATTCAAAGATGGCCAAGGAACCCACAATGGTCCATTGTTGGCTGTGGAGGAGGTGATAGTGAAGAGATACTACAAGAACAGTGATACTAGCAAAACGATTAGAGTCTGAAGAAGGGTCTCAACCCGTATTTTCTCCAGAGAAGCTGCCTGACCCTTTGAGTTGCCACAGCATTTTGTGTCTAGATCAGATAATATTATACATAAATACAATCTTCCTACACTCTTGCATTTAAGTATGATTGTGCCTATTTGTAGTAATATCTTTACTAACCTGTGTGCATAAAAAGAATCTCATTGTACCTAGGTACGTGTAACAATAAAGTCACTGATTGATCCACTGATTGAGCTGTTATTGTCGCCTGTACAGAGGTACAGTGAAAAGCTTTGATTTGCATGGCATCCAAACAAGAAAAGCATCAGAAAAGCATAAAACATAAATACAATCATGTCAAACTCAAGTACGGTAGGTAGAGCAAGGGGGAAGTGCAGAATACAGTTCTCAGCAGTGTAGTGCATCAGTTCCAGAGACAAAGTCCAATGTCCGCAATGGGGTAGAGGTGAATTGGACAGTATCCTGGCTAATGGAAGGAGCGTTCAGAAGTTTGATAACAATGGGGAAGCAGCTGTTCCTGAGCCTGGTAGTACGCGCTTTCAAGCTTCTGTATCTTCTGCCGGATGGGAACGGGGAGAAGGAGTGACTGGGTGGGACAAGTTTTTGATGCCAGTGGTGAGTGGAGAGTGAGCTCCAAGATGCCACCTGACACAGCTGATGTCGGGCCCTTCCTTCCTCTGCGTTCCAAAGTTTCCTCTACAGTGTTGCAGAGTTTAAGGCAAATGCAGAATTGTTTCTCGGGTTGCACGATCATGCCAAGGAGTGGAGTGGCAGAGTGGAGATAGGCTGGTGGGGCAGGGAATTGGGAGATCTTCATCTCATAGAGTCAATAGATCATGGATGTAGCACAGTTCGGTCACACAGACCAGATTCCCCACCATCTACATCTACATGTCATGCTGCCTCAGGGAAGCAGCCAACATTAGCGTATGGTATGCTTGCCTTCATTGCCAGGGGCATTGAATATAAGAGTGAGGAAGTCAAGATACAGCTCTGCAGGACTCCGATGAGGCCGCATTTGGAGCATTGTGTGCAGTTCTGGTCACCCCATTACAGGAAAGATGTGGAGCTTTTAGAGAGGGTGCTGAGGAGGTTTACCAAAATTAGAGGGTTTCACCAAAGGGAGAGGTTGGATAAACTTCGATTGTTCTCTCTGGAACGGGGAGGTTGAGGGGAGACTTGATCGAAGTAAATAAAATTATGAGAGGCATAGATAGGGTGGACGTCAGAATCTTTTTTCCTGGGTAGAAATGTCCAACACAAGAGCTATAAGGTGAGAGGGGGAACGTTTAATGGATGCGTGTGGAGCAAGTTAATTTACACAGTGAATGTTGGGGGCCAGGAATGCATTGCCAGCAGGGCTGTGGAGTCGATACCCAAAACACACGACTCCGACTCCTTGATTTCTTAGGTATCCGACTCAGACTCCGACCTGGACCCTGAAGTATAATAATTCTAATTTTGCTATGATGACATTACACAAGATGGCATATCATAAAAACTACATGAATCATCAGGCTACATTTTAAACCCATGTCCTTAAAGTTGAGTCTAATGGTTGTAGCTATGTA
Source organism: Amblyraja radiata (assembly GCF_010909765.2). Lineage (NCBI taxonomy): Eukaryota > Metazoa > Chordata > Chondrichthyes > Rajiformes > Rajidae > Amblyraja > Amblyraja radiata. Next base: position 60,386,395 of record NC_045956.1, read on the forward strand.
ATTGGGGCTTTTTTAATTGTGTATTCGTGGGAAAAAAACCATAATTCATTATGCCAAAAGGAAAAAATAAAAAATTACATATAGGACTATGACAAAATAAAAAATTCCATTGAATTAAATAAAAATTCTCATTCTCAGGTGAAAATAAAGTGTGCTGTATGTTTAAAAAGTGGGATTTTTTTTCGATTTATGTGATCTCTGAAATTTATGTTGAGGTCGGAGTCGGGACTTTTTTACCGACTCCTATTCCAGCAGTACCAAACTTGCTCCGACTCCGACTCCACAGCCCTGAATGCCAGGGGTGGTGGTGGAGGCAGATACGACTGTGGCATTTAAGAGACTTTTGGATAGGCACATGGAAGTGCAAGGAATAGAGGGAAATTGATCATGTACAAGCAGATGAGCTCAGTTTAACTTGGCATCATGTTCGGCACAAACATTGTGGGCTGAAAGGCCCGTTCCTGTGCTGCACTGTACTATGTTCTATAATCAAAGATCTTTCATAGATAGTGTCTTATGCCCCAGTCCCACTTAGGAAACCTGAACAGAAACCTCTGGAGACTCTGGAGAGTCCCCACCCAAAGTTTCTGTGCGGTTCCCAGAGGTTTTTGTCAGTCTCCCTACCTGCTTCCACTACCTGCAACCTCCGGCAACCACTTGCAACCTCCGGGAACCGCACGGAAACCTTGGGTGGGGCGCAAAGTCTCCAGAGGTTTCCGTTCAGGTTTCCTAAGTGGGACAGGGGCATTAGAATCATACAGCACGGAAACAGGTCCTTCAGCCCACCGAGTCCACATCAACCAGCGATCACTCTAGCACTGTCCTACACACTAGGCACAATTCACAATTTTTTTACCAAAGCCAATTAACCTACATATCAGTATATCTTTGGAGTGTGGGAGGAAACCGGAGCACCAGGAGAAAACCCATGCAGACACAGGGAGAATGTACAAACTCTGTACAGACAGCACCTGTAGTCAGGATCTGTAAGGCAGCAACTCCACCGCTGTGCCACTGTACTGCGCTATGTGTGAACGAGTTTTGTTTTTAAAAATAGTTTCTTTATGGTGGTAATGAATGGTCGGCGTGGACTTGGTGGGACAAAGAGCCTATTTCCAGCCGGTATCTTTCAATCAAAGAGGGGGAGGATGAGCACCCCAATTCAAAGGATCAAAGGCTAACGTCTAATGGCAATGGACAACTGACTATAAGTATCAGGAGGAGCCGGGCCCGGAAGCACCCCATAGAGCCCGAAGCCTCCAAGTGGCACAACTAGTCCCTCGGAACAGATCTCCGGAGAAGGTTCAAGTCAAATGGCCACAGGTCGGCAAGACGGCAGTCTGGCATCAGTCCGACGAGGATGTCGAAGTTCCCACAGCACACAGCTACAACCAACCTGAGGCCAGACATCCTCCTGGTGTCAGAGGCGACCAAAAACATTGTCTTGTTGGGACTGACTGTGCCGTGGGAGGACCGTCTGGAGGAGGCCAACAAGAGGAAGAAGACCAAGTGCGAAGAGCTGGTCATAGACTGCCGCAAGCAGGGCTGGAAGGCAAGGTGTATGCCCATCGAGGTTGGCTGCAGAGGTTTTGCAGGGCAATCGCTCTACAAAGCCTGGAGTGCACTGGGCATCAACGGAGTGGAGAGGAGAAGGGCCATCAAGAACACCACAGAGGCAGCGGAGAAAGCCTCGAGATGGCTCTGGATCAGGAGAGGAGGTCCATGGGGAGGAGCGAATGCCACCTGAACAAGTCGTGGTCTGATCAACCACGGCCGGGTCGCCTGGGTGAGGGGGTCTGATGTTGAAAGACCCGAAACACCCAATGACCCCAGGTTACATCACTGATGATGTGTTCAGGAGCATCAATAGGTGTATTTATCAATGACCAAACGCAGTTGAAGAAACTATCTTTTAGATATTAAATAATTTTTTGCCAACTTGCCCTTGGATGAGGCACAATAATTTGCAGATACTAGTTTAAAGAAAAGGACACAAAGTGCTGGAGTAACTTAGCGGGTCAAGTTACATCTCTGGAGACATTTCCTGTCGGGTCCTTCTTCATACTGAACAGTTTGCAATCAATACTCCAATCAATCTGAAGAAAGTTCCTGTTTTGAAACGTCACCTGTCCATGACCCCCAGAGATGCTGCCTGACCCGCTGAGTTACCCCAGCACTTTTGTATTTTCTTTTGCATACCAGCATCTGCTGTTACTTGTTTCTTCAGCAACACCTGACTGGTAGCCGACAGTCAAACAGACTTTTGGATGAATGTGCAGGAAGGAACTGCAGATGCTGGATTACGCTGAAGATGGACACAAAATGCTGGAGTAACTCAGCGGGTCAGGCAGCATCTCTGGAGAAAAAGAATAAGTGATGTTTTGGGTCGAGACTGCTCTTCAGACTGAGAGTTAGGGGAGAGGGAAACTAGTGATATGAAGCAGTTCAGAACATTGGTGCCAGTTCAGATTTGTTCAAATCTTTTAATTCCTCCGGTTTCCCTCTCCCCCGAATCTCAGTCTGAACAAGGGTCTCAACCTGAAAAGTCACCTATTCCTTTTCTCCAGAGATGCCATCTGACCCACTGAGCATTTTGCATTTAGACTCTTGGATGAAGTTATGGCAATGAACTCAAAAGCTTTTCCCTTCCTGTTATACCAGTTTCTCACCAATAATCATAAAAACTCTCACAAGATCAAAGCTGTAATGAAAGGAGAATAAATTATGACTTCCCAAGATTTATTTTTATGAGGAATCATAAATACCTAAGTAGCTGGAGGTATATCTCTGTAGAACTTTAATTCACATTAGAAATCCATTAGCCGCCGAGGAGAAAAATGATCGCTGCCAGACAGAGCAAAGAGCTTCATGAAATATTATTATGAGTTACTCGTCTGAGTTGTGCAGAGAAGTACAATTCTCTTTGGAAGATAGCAAGTTCAAAGCTGTCAATGTCTAATTAAGCTAAAGACATTGCCACAGTTTTGCAATGGAAACTGGGGCCATGGGCAATGTGAAAGGGGAAATTGACCCATTGCTCATAGGTTGTATGCAAGGCTTAGTTCAGAGATACAGCATGGAAACAGGCATTTCAGCCCACTGAGTCCACCCGTTCACACTAGTTATCCCTCTTTTGCCTCCTCTCACTGCACACGAGGGGCAACTTACAGAAGCCAATTAACCTACAAACCAGCACGTCATTGGGAGGTGGGAGGACACATGGCAATAAACTAAACTACAAACTAAACTGAGATTAATTTCCCCCACAGCGGGTTACAGTGCTTTATGACGGGGTAACACCAAGATTAAAGGTTTGAAGCTCCGATCAGTGAAGTTCAATCTACAAAGGCATTTTGTTTGCAAACTCCTCCGGTTGCACTTTTCACTGACACAAAATCATTAATTTTAAACATTCGAGCACCTCTGTTAAAGTAAGAAGTAGACTTGATGAGCTTGATGTGAACACACTAGATGTTACACAAACTAATCTCAATTCCTTTGTGAAACATACAAAAGAAATGAAGCATCAAAATGAAGTGTGACCCCACAAATGTCATTTATTCAAGATACATTTTCCCAAAGTTAAAAAAAAGTGGCTATTTTTACCTGGTGTGAACTATACATTTTTCTTTTAAATTCCCACTCCTGTTTTCTAATCCTTCTTCCACAGCCTTCCCCTGTGAGTCTCTCCATTCATCCAATTCTAATTTTGTGACCATCCCTGACTTTAACCATTCCATCATAAATGACTGTGCCTTGAATTGTAGAATTTTACTTCGGAGTCACGTGAGTGACTACGTGAAGAACCCCACCAGGACGCATGCGTGTCATATCGCTACACGCATTGCGAAACGTCAGACGCGGTGGAAAGATGTTCTCCCGCAGCGGCAGTTTAAAAGCCGCTAATTGCAGGTAAGCGTTTACTCTGCGTTTTTTTTTTGTTTCCATTTCCCACTACAGGTAGGAACATGGACAAAACAAAGAAGTCAAGGGCTGCGACAAAGCTGGGGAGGGAGGACCGCGGAGCAGCGGGCAGCCAGCAGCAGCAGCCGACCGCACTTGGATCACCGATAGTGGGATCAGCTGTGCCCGATGTCGCCTCTGCACTGGCCAAATCCACGCGGCAGGGCAGCAAGGCTAGACACAAAACAAACAAGGTCGTGGACTCAGAGGAGTCCGACTTTGAACCACCGTGGGCGGCCAGCGACCGAGAGCGCTGGAGCCGAATGGAGCGGTGTATGGAGCATTTGCTCCAAAGTGACAGACTCCGGGAGATGGAGTCGGGTCACTGTGGGCCCTATGATAAACCCACAGCAGTACCTTTTCAAGGGCTGCACAGTGCTTCCACCTCATCGGAGGGGAGCACTGCGGGTCAGTTCTGGGCTGACCTGGAAGAGTGGTCCGCAGAAGAAAAGATAAGTGTGTATGGGGTGCAGGAAGAGAACCTACTGGATATGGTGGCCAATTTTATACAGCCGAACCAAACTGGACTAAATCTGGAGCCAAAGCTTGCTGCCAGTATAGACTACATGTCTCTAAACCAGTTACAAGAGCAGGCTGTACTGGACACCACAGCGAGACACCAGGCACCGGGCAATTGCATATCTCTGAATGTTCCAATAGTTAACAACTGTATATGGAAACACATTGGAACAGGAGTCAGGAGTATGGACGTAAAATTGCAAAAAGTACTGAAATTACTGACTGCAGGGATAACAGCATTTGCCCGTACAGTGGATGACAAGGACATGTCCCAGAACCAACAAGATGCACTGGCACTACTCTGCAATACCCAGCATGAAATAAATAACATCAGGAAAAGTGCCATTCAACCCACACTGATCCCAAAATTCGCAGTCTTGTGCAAACCTGGGACAAACAAAACCACCTATACTCTGTCGAAGCAAGTAAAAGAGCTCGATGAGGAAGGCAAAACCCTGGGATTAATAAAAGGAACACCAACAAAAACCCACTACAGCCAAAGACAGCACCCCTACGCACCCACCAGCAGAACTGGTGAAAGCTCGAAGGCACGGTATTCTAAACATGAGTCTTTTTTAGGCCATGGCCCAGGCCGGCCTTCTTGGAAGATGCGGGGACCTCCAACGCCAACCAAACCGAAAAACCAGACACCAGCGCAACAACAACAGCGAAGAAACAAAAAGAAGTAAACCTGCCACTGGTAACAGTGGAGGTAGGTGGGTCTGGTTCCCTAAAAAATATGGAGAGCATGGAGGTTGGGGGAAGATTACACTGTTTTCTGAGTGCATGGAGCAAGCCCTCCAGTTCAACATATACCAAACCGAGTGTTCGTGCTCTCTGATAAAGAAAAATCAGAGGCACAAGCTGAACTGGAGCGGCTTTACATAAAAGGTGTAATTGAGAAAACTCAACACGAACCATTAGAATTCGTGTCTAATATATTTACCAAAATCAAAAAAGATGGTGGTTGTCGCATCATCATCGATCTGACTAAATTGAATACATTTGTACAATATATTCACTTTAAAATGGAAACCTTTGTTACTGCTAAACAATTAATTTCCAAAGGTTACTTCATGGCCAGCATCGATTTAAAAGATGCTTACTATACAGTGCCTATACGAGGTGACCACAGATGTTACTTAAAATTCAACTGGATGGGACAACACTGGCAGTATAAAGCACTGCCAAACGGTCTATCATCAGCCCCCAGGCTGTTCACAAAAATTTTAAAACCAGCCCTAGCGTTTCAACGTAAAAGTAAACACATGGTTATGGCATATTTAGATGACATACTCATTGTGGGCAGAACTTTGGAATTGGCCATACAAACTGTAACAGCCACAAAACAGTTATTTGAAAAACTGGGATTTATCATCCATCCAGTTAAATCTAAACTAACGCCTTCCACTACTATGGACTATTTGGGGTTCACCATTGACTCAGTTCACATGTTGGTGACACTACCCAAGGGAAAGGCTAGAGATTTAATAGAGGCTTGGAATAACCTCATTGACATCAGAAAACCATCCATCAGATTGGTAGCAAAAGTAATTGGTAAAATGGTGGCTAACATATCACCAGCATGTTAGATTACAAATAGACAATACCACCGTGGTAGCATACATTAACCACATGGGTGGAAACAAATTGATATCATGTGACAATCTGGCTAATTCAATTTGGCAATGGTGTACCAGAGAGATATTTGGATATCAGCCACTTACCTACCAGGAAGACTAAATTTAGTGGCAGACACCAGGTCACGCAAATTTAATGAAAACACCGAATGGATGTTGAACAAAAAAGTATTTGCTGATATTACAGCAAAATATGGAACACCAGATATCGATCTATTCGCATCCAGACTAAACCACCAGATACCAAATTATGTTTCATGGGAACCAGACCCTGGGGCAGCAGCGACAGATGCATTTTCGCTGCATTGGGGGAAATTGTTTATTTACGCATTCCCTCCTTTCTGCCTCATCAGTCGGGTATTAAGGAAAATACAACAAGACTCTGCGTCTGGTATTTTGGTAGTACCCGATTGGCCTACTCAACCATGGTTCCCAGTGGTACAAAACATGGTATTAGAACCATGTATTACTATCCCACATAGACCAGACTTATTGCTACATCCCGTAACAGGGGATAGCCACCCATGCCATAAATACTTGAACTTATTGATTTGTAGAGTTTGAAAACACCACTGCTACAACTGGGGCTAACGGACCGAACAGCGAACATGATCTCGGCGGCCCAAAGACAATCAACTAAAAAACAGTATCTGGTCTATATCAGGAAGTGGGAAATGTACTGCCATAAAAACAACATCACCAACAGAAACATGAACATCCCGTCTGTTCTGGAATATCTGGCAGGCCTCCACTATGATGAGGGGCTCAGTTACATCAGGGCCATCAACAGCGCCAGAAGTGCCTTATCGACTTACCTATGGCAAGGGACAGAGCGTTACTCTGTAGGGACTCACCCCCTGGTAACAAAGCTCATGAGGGGAATTTTTAATACTAATCCCCCAAAAACCAGGTACTCCCAAATTTGGGATGTAAGCATTGTCCTGAAGACGCTCAGAAATTGGTCCCCAGCAACAGCGCTGTCCCTACACAGACTGACTTTAAAAGTCATGCTAATGGCATTGGTCACGGCACAGAGGGTACAGTCACTGCATAAACGTAGACTGGACAACATGACTTCCTCACCTGACAATATTACGTTCCACATCTACGAGCTAGTAAAGCAGAACAGACAGGGATCAGCAGGCCTCAATATACAATTTAGGTCATACCCTACAGATGACCGTCTCTGTATAGTTAGACACCTGTCATTATACATAGAGAAAACAAAAAACCTAAGAGGCAATGAGAAGGGACTCTTGGTCAGCCACAAGCAACCACACAAAAGAGTGACGGTCCAGACCATCTCTAGATGGCTGAAACAGGTGCTTACACAGGCTGGGGTGGATACTAACATTTTAAAATCTCATTCCACCAGGGCTGCAGCTACATCGGCAGCAATACAATTGGATGTACCTATGGACCAAGTCCTCGAAGCAGCAGGATGGTCAGGGGAAAGAACATTGCAATTATTTTACAATAAACCAGTAATGAAACCTGGAACGTTTGCAGAAGATTTTTTAAGTTCTGTAAATTAATTCAAACCCATAAAAGGGTTATAATTTGTGTTAATAAATTTTATGATTTCAATGTCGAATTCATGTCCAAATTATGTTAACACAATTCCTCCTAGTAAGTAAGTAAGTAAGTTTTATTTATATAGCGCATTTTAAGTCAACTCGCTTTGACACCAAAGTGCTTTACATAAATTAAATAATAAGTTCCATTACAAACCATAGAAAAGGGTTAAAAACAAATGAATAAAATGGACACAGCACATTATAGAGTTCAACACAAACGTCCCCCCACAGCAGAATCAAAACATTTCCACTGTGGGGAAAGGCACCAGAAAGTTAAGTCCTCTTCCTCTGTGAAACACCCGAGGTCGGGGCCCATTTGTGGCCGTGCAGCCAGTCCGATGATTTTCAGGACCCTCTTGCCGTGAAGATGGAACTTCGGCGTCGGGTGAAACATTCCTCAGCGGCTTGGAAAAGTCTGGAGCGGCTGCATCCTCCCTGGAGACCGGGCACTCGTAGTCCTCAGGCCGCGCCGGTTGGAGCTCCGACCCTGGTGAACTCGATCCCTGGCTCTGCGGCGCTCCAAATCCAGCGCCGCCCGCGGCCGGACACCCGCTGTCCCAGCTCCGCGATGTTGGGATCGACGGCCACAACGCTCCGGAGCTTACCGCACGGCGACCCGGCAAGGCATCGCCCGCGTTGATATCCCAGCGCTGCGCCACCGCCGCCGAAGCTGTAGTCCCGGCCGGTCCCGACAGGAAACACCGCTCCATCATCGATGGTAGGCCACGAGGACGGGGCGAAGAAGCAGCTTGGAGGGATGCTGCCTCTCCGACCAGGTAGGTGACTAAGAAATAAAGTTTCCCCCTTCCCCACCCCCACCCCCCACATAGAAGACCTCCACTAACATTTTTTAACAGGACTTAGAATAAAATAAAATTTAAAAAAAGGTGTAGAGACGGACTGCGGGCAGGCTGCCATACACAGACGGTGCCCACTCCCGCACATCCGCCATCTTACATCCTACACATCCTACAGCCAAGGCAGACGTGATGCATGGACTCGTTTCCACGGCATGAAATCACAGAGCTTTAAAATCTTCACGTAGTCACTCACGTGACTCCGAAGTAAAATAGTAAGATTAAACGAGAACTTACCAGTTTGAAGTTTGATCTGTATTTTATGAGGAGTTACGATGAGGGTTTACGTGCCCTCCGCTCCCACCCTTGATCATATACTCAACTGGTATCTCTTCTCTAATCTTACTATGTTTAGTCATTACAGTTATCTGTGATTTCACACCGCTGCTTTGAAGAATGACACGCATGCGTCCTGGCGGGGTTCTTCACGTAATCCCTCAACGTTACTCCTCATAAAATACAGATCAAACTTCAAACTGGTAAGTTCTCGTTTAATCTTACTATTAAAGAGCTTCTTGCACTTTGGGAGGTTGAACGTAAAGGGAAGGTATATGGTTGATGGCAAGACCTTGAACAGCATTCATGTGCAGTTGGATCTTGTTGTCCAGGTTTGTAGCTCCCTGAAAGTGACCACACAAGGTTCTGAAGAAAGGTTACTTATTCATGTTCTCCAGAGATGCTACCTGACCCGCTGAGTCGCTCCAGCACTTTGTATCCTTTTGCACATAAGGTTTAGCTTTAGGTCTATTATTGTCACGTGTACCGAAGTACGGCGAAAAGCATTGTGTCGCATGCTATCCAAACAGATTAGATAACACAATACAGAAATACAATCAAGTCAAAGTCACGTATTATCGGTAGATCAAAGGAGAGGATACAGAGTGCAGAATATAGTTCTCAGCATTGTAGTGCACCAGTTCCATAGACAAAGTCCAATGTCTGCAATGGGGCAGAGGTGAATCAGACAGTCCCCTAGCTTATGGAAGGACCTGTTCAGAAACCAAAGTGTAGTAAACAAGACATGGTATGCTCGCCTTCATTGGGGCATTGAATATAAGGATCAGGAAGCCTGGATGCAGCTCAATAAGAACTTGGTTGGGCCACATTTGGCCGCTTCTGGTTGCCCCAATACAGGAAGGATGTGGAGACTTTGTCGGGGGGTGCAGCAAAGGATTACAAGGATGATGCCTGGTTTAGCCGGTATTGGCAACATGTTTAGTTTAGAGATACAGTGTGGAAACAGGCCCTTCGGCCCACTGAGTCCATACCAACCAGCGATCACCCTGTGCACTAATTATAGCCTACACGCTGGGGACAATATACAGAAGCCAAGAAACCAGAGCAACTGGAGAAAACCCACACGGTCATCGGGAGAACATGCAAACTCCTCACACAGACAGCATCTGTAGTCAGGATCGAACCTGGGCCTCTGGCGCGGTAAGGCAGCAGCATAAAACACTGCGCCACTGTGCTGCCCTAATAACTGGATAAATAACTCTGAGGCACGTGACAGGGAAACATGTCTTATTATCCTCAGCTCAGTCAATGGTTGGCTAATTGTGCCGCCATAACTCAGTCCCCTACCCAGGGTGCATTGCCACTGATGGGATAGCTGTCAAATGGCCCATTGCTTCAATTTCACAGTCCCTGTGTATTCACTGCCTTATTTATAGAAACCAGACACTTCATTTCAATAATTTTAATGTACCATTGTTGGTACTTACGATAATTAAACACAAAAAAAGATGCCAAGTGCTGGAGTAACTCAATGGAATAAGGCAGCATCAGGGGAGAACATGGATAGGCAATGCTTTGGGTCCAGACCCTTCTTCAGACTCTTTCAACACTATGAGTCTACAGGATGATAATCCCTATTCTGCCCTTGAACACCATCATCAGGTTATTAGGCTCTTGAACGCTACACAACACTAACAGCACAGTCATAGTCACAGAGCATGGAAACAGGCCCTCAGCCCAACTTGCCCATGCCGACCAACGTCCCATCTACACTAGTCCCACATTTGGCCCACATCCCTCTAAACCTATCCTATCCATGTATCTGTCTAAATGTTTCTTAAACATTGCAATAATACCTGCCTCAACTACTTTTTCTGGCAGCTTGTTCCATATACTCATAGAATCATAGAATCATAGAAAGTAGGTGCGAGAGTAGACCACCAGGTCCGTCGAGCCCGCACCGCCATTCACTCATGGCTGAACACCAAACAGACACACTTACCCACAAACAGTAGACACAAGACACAGAACACAAGACACTACCCTCCCCTTTATACCGCTATCACCCCTCTCCACCCCAAGAACCGCGTGATCTCCTGGGGGAGGCAAAAAAACGGATAAAAACCCAGGTCCAATTCGGGAAAAAAATCCGGGAAATTCCTCTCCGACCCCAATCCAGGCGATCGACACTTGTCCAGGAGATCACTCAGGTCTACTATACTAACCATACCTAGGTCCATATCCCTGCCCTCTCCCCGTAGCCCCTTATCCCCTTGGCAGCTAAAAAACCATCTATTTTTGACTTAAATATATTTAACGTTTCTGCTTCCACTGCTCCCTGGGGCAGTGAATTCCACAAACTAACCACCCTCTGGGTGAAGAAGTTCTTCCTCATCTCAGTTTTAAAAGAGCCCCCCCTCACTCTGCAACTATGTCCCCTAGTTCTAGCCTCCCCGATCATTGGGAACATCCTCGGTGCATCCACCCGATCAAGGCCCCTCACGATCTTATACGTTTCAATGAGATCGCCTCTCATTCTTCTAAACTCCAAAGAGTAGAGTCCCAGCTTACTTAACCTTTCCTCATATGTCAATCCCCTCATTGCAGGAATCAATCTTGTAAACCTTCGCTGCACTGCCTCCAGGGCTAGTACATCCTTTCTTAAGTATGGACCCCAGAACTGTACACAGTATTCCAAATGTGGTCTCACTAATACCGTGTACAGCTGCAGCAAGACCTCCGCGTTTTTATACTCAATCCCCCTAGCAATAAAGGCCAAAACTCCATTGGCCTTCCTGATTGCTTGCTGCACCTGCATACTGACTTTTAGTGATTCATGTACTAATACCCCTAGATCCCTTTGCGTTGCATTACAACGCAGCTCCTCCTCATTTAGAAAATAACTTGCCCTATCATTTTTTTCCCCAAAGTGAATGACTTCACATTTATTAGTATTAAATTTCATCTGCCAAGTTGTTGCCCACTCACCTAGCTTATCTATATCCTTTTGCAGACTCTTCCTATCCTCCTCATCCCCTACTTTCCCTCCCATTTTCGTATCGTCCGCAAATTTTGATATATTACACTTGGTTCCCTCCTCCAAATCATTTATATAAATTGTGAACAACTGGGGTCCCAGCACCGACCCTTGCGGAACCCCGCTAGTTACCGGTTGCCATCCCGAGTATGAACCATTTATCCCCACTCTCTGCTTCCTATTCGTTAGCCAATCCTCTACCCATGCTAATATATTACCCCCAATCCCACAATTTTTTATTTTTAGCAATAGTCTCTTATGTGGCACCTTGTCAAAAGCCTTTTGGAAGTCCAAGTATACCACATCCACCGGTTCCCCTTTATCCACCCGAGTTGTTACTTCCTCAAAGAATTCGAGCAGATTCGTTAAACACGATTTCCCCTTCACAAAACCATGCTGGTTCTGTCTGATGAAGTCATGTTTATCCAAGTGGCCCGTTAGTGTTTCTTTAATAATTGTCTCCAACATTTTACCCACCACCGATGTTAGACTAACCGGTCTATAGTTACCCGCCTTCTGTTTACTTCCTTTTTTAAATATAGGTGTTACATTGGCCATTTTCCAATCCACTGGGACCGTTCCTGCCTCCAGGGAGTTTTGGAAAATTATCACCAATGCATCCACAATCCCCACTGCTATCTCCCTCAAGACCCTTGGATGTAATCCATCAGGCCCAGGGGATTTATCCTCCTTCAGTCTCAATAATTTCCCTAATACCACCTCCTTGGTGATCTTAATAGTATTTAGCTCTTCCATTCCTACCGCCTCCTGTTTATCCAGCGTTGGAATATTTTTTGTGTCTTCTATGGTGAAGACTGATACAAAATACTCGTTTAATGCCTTTGCCATTTCCATGTTCCCCACCAACAACTCTCCAGTCTCACCCTCCAATGGACCAACGTTCACCTTAGCCACCCTTTTTCTTCTTATATAGCTATAAAAACTCTTACTATTAGTTCTTATGTTGTTCGCTAAATTCCTCTCATAGCCTATTTTCCCCGTCTTAATTAATCTCTTAGTTACTTTTTGCTGACCTTTAAATGCTTCCCAATCCTCTACCCTCCCACTACCTCTGGCTACCTTATATGCCCTTGCCTTCAGCCGAATACTATCCTTTATAGTTTTACTGAGCCATGGCTGACTGTCCTTACCCTTACCCCTTTTTTTCTTCATAGGAATAAATTTTTCTTGAAGGTTATACAGTAGATCCTTAAACGTACACCACTGCTCATGTACCGTCTTATTCTTGAGTCTGCTATCCCAGTCAACTTTGATCAGCTCAGTCCTCATACCTTCATAATCCCCCTTATTTAGACTAAGCACCCTAGCCTGAGTTTCAACCTGCTCCCCTTCTATTTGAATATGGAACTCGACCATATTGTGGTCACTTGTTCCCAACGAGTCCCTAACTATGACATTTTTAATTAATCCTGCTTCATTACACAGGACCAGATCTAAGATTGCCTCCCCCCTTGTCGGTTCCGTGACATACTGTTCTAGGAACCCGTCTCTAATACATTCTATAAACTCTTCCTCTAGTCTACCCTGCCCAGTCTGGTTTGCCCAATTAATATGAAAATTGAAGTCCCCCATGATTACAGCAGTTCCCTTTTTACATGCGTCAACTATTTGCAGATTTATGTTCTGACTAACAGCGTCACAGCTATTTGGAGGTCTATAAATTACACCCACTAGTGTTTTTTTCCCCTTGTTATTCTCTATCTGTACCCAAGCTGTTTCACTATCCTGATCCTTCAACGCAATATCCTTCCTCTCCATTGCCGTTATCCCCTCCCTTATTAAAAGGGCCACCCCTCCTCCCTTTCTTTCCTGTCTATCTTTTCTAATTGTCGAGTACCCCTCTATATTTAACTCCCAGTCCTGATCCCCTTGCAGCCATGTCTCCGTAATGGCCACGATATCATAACTATATATACTTAATTGCACCGTTAATTCATTTATCTTATTTCGAATACTCCGCGCATTTAGATAAAGCACTTTCAGATGATTTTTACTACCCTTACTTTCCGTTTTTGCCCCTTTTACATCTAGAGCTTTATCTTCACACATTCTGAGAAACCCCCCGTCTCTTCTTCTCTGTTTATTTCCTTTTTTTTCTTTCTCCTCTTGTGTCCGAGTGCTTCCCTTTTCTGCTTCCTGCCTCCCATTTGGTCTACTAGCTTTCTCTATTTGAGTCCCTCGCCCCAACCATTCTAGTTTAAAGTCCCCCCAGTGACCTTTGCAAATTTCCCCGCCAGGATGTTGGTCCCCCTCGGGTTCAAGTGCAACCCATCCTCTCTGTACAGGTCCCACCTTCCCCAAAAGAAGTCCCAATGATCCAGAAACTTGAATCCCTGCCCTCTGCACCAGTCTTTCAGCCACACATTTATCCTCCACCTCGCTCTATTCTTACTCTCACTGTCGCGTGGTACAGGCAGTAATCCTGAGATTGTTACCTTTTTGGTCCTTTTCCTTAACTCTCCTCCCAACACCCTAAATCCTACATCATCTTGTGTGTAAAAACATTACCCTTCAGTTCCTATTACATCTTTACCCACTCACCTTAAAACTGTGTTGTCTCTATTCCCCTACTCTGGGCAAGAGACACTGTGCGATCTATTCCTCTCATGATTTTTTACATCTCTATAAGATCATCCTCCTGCGCTCCATGGAATAGAATCCTAGCCTGCTCAACCTCTCCCTATAACTCAGGCCCTCGAGTCCTGGCAACATCCTGGTAAATATTCTTTGTATCCTTTCTAGCTTGACAACATCTTTCCTGGAACATGGTGCCCAAAACATAACACAATACTATCAATCTTACACAATACTATCAAGCCTCACTATCATCTTGTACAACTGCAACATGACCTCCCAACTTCTATACTAATAACTCTGACCGATGAAGGCCAATGTGCTGAAATCTACCTGTGATGCCACTTTCAAAGAAAATTTGAACTTCAGGCTTCTTCAGACTCAGATTTTGTGAATCACCAATAAATCTGTGGCAGAGATGGAGGGAAGAATAGAAGGGCTTGACTGACAGGAGGACAGAAGCAAGAGAGGTTAAACATTGTTAGAGACACAAGGAACCGCAGATGCCGATTAACAAAAAAAAGAACACAACGTTTTGACACAAAGTGCTGCAGTAACTCAGCAGGTCAGAGCATTGAAAAGTGACTTTTCGAGTCGGGACTATTCTTCAAACTGATTATAATGTGGTAACTTTAGATCCTAGAGATACAATGCAGAAACAGATCCTTTGGTCCACACAGTCCACGCCTACCAACGACCACACCGCACACTAATAATATCCTACACACGACGGACAATTTACAATTCTTACCAAAGCCAATTAACCTGCAAACCTGTACAGCTGGAGTGTGGGAGGAAACCAGAGCACTCTGAGAAACCACACCGAGCTGAAATGTTATTTGTCCATTCTCTCCACAGATCCTGCCGTACCCACTGATTTCCTCCAGCACTTTGTGTTTTGGTCAAGATTCCAGCATCTGCAGTTTCTTTTGTCTCCAAGTCCCCTTTCTCCTCTGCTAAAACCCATGCGCTCACAGGGAGGATGTAGAAATTCCGTACGGACAGCACCCGTAGTCAGGATCGAACCTGGGTATCTGGCGCTGTAAGGCAGCTACTCCACCTCTGCAGCACAAGGAACCGCAAATGCTGAGTTACCAACATCGAGACACAAAGTTTTGGCACAAGGTGCTGGAGTAACTCAGCAGGTCACAAAGGTGGAAGAGAGGAGGACGCAGGCCAAAGCCACAGCCAAAGCCATGATACAGGTGAGGAGGGCAATGAGCCTGGAGAAGGGTCCCGACCCGAAACAGCACCTAACAATGCTCTCCAAAGATTCTGCCTGACCCTCCAAGTTACTCTGTCACTTAGTGTCTTTTTAAATATTGTTATGTTCTTTAAAACCAATCCTGATTACCTTTGCTGACTTTGTCTTTTATCCTCCTAATTATCAGCTAACTTCCCGCGCCGTGTTGCACAAACAATTGAAAAAATATTTGCGTGGCAGATAATTGAACTCTAATCTCCAAACAATCTAAATGATTTGTGCCATTAATTCAAGTGATTAAAGACTCATTACTCTGATGCCAAAGGAGAAACACAGCAAAGATCACTTAACCTTGGTGAGTAATTTTATCTTGCATTGAAGTCAAAGATCACAGCATTGAACTCCATCCTAAGGGCCTGCTGCCAGTTTTCCAACTAAAACCCAGACGGGGCTTTCTTCTGCTTAAATATACTGCAAGTTCAGAGAGTCATTCTCAGTCACTCGCTGGTTGCAGGCTATTTATTTAAATTCTTGTCAGGGAAAAGTCACATCCTCAGTTTTATTTCATCTTGCCTTATTCCCATGGCAATGCAGAGCAGGAAAGAAAACAATGAAGCAAGCAAAGATGTAGAAACAAAGAACTGCAGCTACTGCCTTATACCAAAGATAGACACAAAGTGCTGGAGCAATGCAGCGGGTCAGGCAGCATCTCTGGGGGAAAAGGAGAGGTGACGTTTCGGGTCGTGACCATTCTTCGGCAAGCAAAGATAACCTGCAGTTCAGGCAATATCTCTTTAAGGCACGGTAATGGCGCAAGATAATTTACAGCAGATAGACACTAAATGTTGGAGTAACCCAGCAGGTCAGGCAGCATCTCTGGAGAAAAGTCATAGGTGATGTTTTAGGTCAGGACTCAGAGATGCTGCATGACCTGTTGAGATACTCCAGCATTTTGTATCTATATTTGGCATAAACCAGCACCTGTATTTCCTTTTTATTGCGTTATGAATTACATCAGTTATGAATATTGAAGACAGACACAAAATGCTGGAGTAACTCAGTGGGCCAGGCAGCATCTCTGGGGGAAAAATAATAGGTGATGTTACGGGTCGGGGGATAAACTGGAGACGAGAGAAGGCCAGAACAAATCAGGGGTGGCAACAGATGACCTCAAGAAAAGGGTGGAGTCCATAATGGCCCATCCTTGGCTGGAGAAGATGTGAACATTTAATTCTGCAATTTTAGATAACACGTACAACCCCCTCCCCTTTCTCCTGACCCCACCCCTTTCTCGCCCCCTCCTCAGTACCCAACCTGAACTTACACCTATATTTCCCCTGCCCGTCCCTCTCCAACCACATTCCTCCCTCTGGCTTCACAATTTCAGCTCTTCGATCCTCTTGTCTCACATCTTCGGTTTTAAACTTTGGCCTTTGTTCCAACTATATGCTGATCCAAATAAACCTCCTCACCTGTGCCTACCTGTTACCTGCCACACTTCGTGTTGCCTCTCCTCTCTCCCAGTTTTCATCCCCTCCCCCCCCGCACAATCAGCCACCAGCCTAAAGAAGAGGCCCGGCCCAAAACATCATTATCCATATTCTCCAGGGATGCTGTTCCCGATGTTGGGAGAGTCCAGAACCAGGGGCAACAGTTTAACAATAAGGAGTAAGCCATTTAGAACGGAGATGAGGAAACACATTTTCACACAGAGAGTTGCAGTGAGTCTGTGGAATTCTCTGCCTCAGAGGCTGGTTTTCTGGATACTTTCAAGAGAGAGCTAGACAGGGCTCTTAAAGATAGCGGAGTCAGGGGATATGGGGAGAAGGCAGGAACGGGGTACTGATTGGGGATGATCAGCCATGATCACATTGAATGGCGGTGCAGGCTCCAAGGGCCGAATGGCCTACTCCTGCACCTATTGTCTATTGTCTGCCTGATCTGCAGATGTACTCCAGCACCTTGTGGCCCTTTCCATGATTTAGAGCAGGTTGTGCCTGAACGAATATGCCACAGTTGTTACCGACCATAAAGAAATGTGTGGAGGAGTGTGTACCATCTTTTGTCTAAGAATCTTTAATCTATCCCGACCGGTGGTCATCCGTACGCTAGTTCATGTCAAAGGAGTAGAATTAGGCCATTTGGCCCATCTAGTCTACTCCCCCTTTCAATCATGGCTGATCTATCGCTCCTCTCAACCCCATTCTCCTGCCTTCTCCCCGTAATTTTTGACACCCTTACTAATTAAGAATCAGTCAATCTCTGCTATGAAAACACCCAATGGTCTCCTCAGTCTTTTGTGGCAACGAATTCCACAGATTCACCACCCTCTGACTAAAGAAATTTCTCATCATCTGTTTTTGATTGCCACTGACTGGTTATGCCACAAAAGCTTTTCACTGTACCCCGGTGCATGCGACAATAAACTAAACTAAACTAAAGGTACCTCCTTTTACTCGGAGACTGTACCCTCTGGTCCTCGACCTTCCCACTAGTGGAAACATCCTCTCCATATCCAGTCTATGACTGTTTGGTAAGTTTTAATGAGGTTTTCCCCTCATCCTTCTAAATTCCAGCAAGTACAGGACCAGAGCTGTCAAACGTCATCATATGTTAACCCAATCATCCTGGAATCATTCTTGCATGCCTTGAAGTTCTATCGTACACACAAGGGATAGTTTACAGAAACCAATTAGCCTACAAACCCGCACATCTTTGGAATATGGGAGAAAACTGGGCCAGCCGCAAAACAACAATGTGGTCACAGGGCGAAAGCACAAACCCCATAAAAAACAGAACTCGAGGTCAGAATCAAACCCAGGTGTCTGGCGCCATGATGCAACAACTCTACCGCTGCGCCACCATGCTACCTTTCATAAGAGATAAGAGTAGAATTAGGCCATTTGGCCCATTAAGTTTTCTCCATCATTCAATCATGGCTGATCAATCTCTCCCTCCCAACTGCATTTTCCTGCCTTCTCCCCATAACCTCTGATGCCCGTACTAGTCAAGAATCTATCTATCTCTGCCTTAAATATATCCACTGAATTTGCCTCCACAGCCTTGGTGTGGCAAAGAATTCCACAGATTCACCACCCTCTGACTAAAAAAAATCCTTCTCATCTCCTTCCTAAAAGAACGTTCTTTAATTCGGAGGCTATGTCCTCCAGTCCATCTAATTCTGAGGCTATGACCTCTAGTCCATTGTTTTTTGAATATGTGTATGTATATATACACACAGTGCATTCAGAAAGTATTCAGACCCCTTCACTTTTTCCACATTTTGTTACGTTACAGCCTTATTCTAAAATGGATTCAATTCTTTTTTTTTTTAAATCAACAATCTACACACATAGGCTGTGGGCCGAGGAGCTTTATTCTGCAGTTTCGTGACCCAAGTCACCAAACTACATGCACAGCTATTTTCAGGTCCCTCCAGAGATGTTTGATCGGGTTCATGTCCGGGCTCTGGCTGGGTCACTCAAGTACATTCACAGACTTGTCACAAAGCCGCTCCAGCATTGTCTTGGCTGTGTGCTTAGGGTCATTGTCCTGTTGGAAGGTGAACCTCCGCCCCAGTCTGAGGTCCAGAAAGCTCTGGAGCAGGTTTTCATCAAGGATCTCTCTGTACTTTGCTCTGTTCATCTTTTCCTCAATCCTGATTAGTCTCCCAGTTCCTGCCGCCAAAAAACATCCCCACAGCTTGATGCTGCCACCACCATGCTTCACCGTACGTATGGTATTGGCCAAGTGATGAGCGGTGCCTGGTTTCCTTCAGACATGACGCTTGGCATTCAGGCCAAAGAGTTCAATCTTGGTTTCATCAGACAAGAGAATCTTGTTTCTCATGTCTTTTGGCAAACTCCAAGCGGGCTGTCATGTGCCTTTTACTGAGGAGTTGCTTCCGTCTGGCCACTCTACCATAAAGGCCTGATTGGTGGAGTGCTGCAGATATAGTTGTTCTTCTGGAAGGTTCTCCCATCTCCATAGAGGAACTCTGGAGCAATGTCAGAGTGACCATCGGGTTCTTGGTCACCTCCCTGACCAAGGCCCTTCTCCCCCGATTGTTCAGTTTGGCCGGGCAGCCAGCTCTATGAAGAGTTCTGGTGGTTCCAAGGTTCTTCCATTTAAGAATGACAGAGGTCACTGTGCTCTTCGGGACGTGCAATGCTGCAGAAATTGTTTTATACCCTTCCCCAGATCTGTGCTTCGACACAATCCTGTCTCGGAGGTCTACACACAATTCCTTCGTCTTCATGGCTTGTTTTTTTGCTCTGACATGCACTGTCAACTGTGGGACCTTATATAGACAGATGTGTGTCTTTCCAAATCATGTCCAATCAATTTAATTTATCACTGGTGGACTCCAATCAAGTTGTAGAAACATCTCAAGGATAATCAATGGAAACAGGATGAATCTAAGCTCAATTTTGAGTGTCATAGCAAAGGGTCAGTTGTTTTTTTAATTACTTTGCAAAAATTTCTAAACACCTGTTTTCGCTTTTTCATTCAGGGGTATTGTGTGTAGATTGATGATTTAAAAAAAAGAATCGATTTTAAAATAAGGCTGTAATATAACAAAATGTGAAAAAAGTGAAGGGGTCTGAATACTTTCTGAAAGGTGTGTGTGTGTGTGCACTGAACTTTTTTTTCTCTTGTTTATCATGTTGTTTACAGTGTGCAATGTTTACATATTCTGTTGTGCTGCAGCTAGTAAGAATGTCATTGTTCTATCTGGGACACATGACAATAAAACATTCTTGACTTCTCTCTCTTGACTCCCTCACGAGTGGAAACATGCTCTCCACATCCACTCTATACAAGTCTTTCACTAACTCACAAACCTTAGTGATATCAATGTGACCATTCATGCTATTTATTTGTGGAACAGTGATGGGGGAGTGCTAAGCATGGGAGATTTTAAAGGTTAGTTACAGAAGAGAAATAAACAAACATGCAGATGAACCGATTAAAGAGGGTTGGTGTTGATATTTGCAAAGTGAGGTGTACTTAGCTACTAAGTCCACTGGATTTCATGGGATATTCTGCAGCATCCCTCCTGTTGTTTTCTAAATGTCCTGGCATTTCAGAAATGTCACCGCCAACCCACAAAACGTAGCATTTGGACCCGAAGGAGTCAGTTGTTCGAAGGTAGAACTTTTAATTGGGGGATGTTGGATGTAAATATTGGAGATGATTTAGAAAGTAGGGAAATTCTGAAGAAGTAGAAACAAAGAACTGCAGTTTAAGGTTAGAGGGGAAAGATTTAATGGCAACCTGCGAGGGAATGTTTTTTTTGCATATAGGGTGGTGGGTAATTGGAACGAGCCGCTGAAGAGGTAGTTGGAGCAGGCATTAACACAATGTTTAAGAAACATTTAGACAGGTCCATGGATAGGGCAGGTTTAGAGGAATATGGGCCAAACGCAGGCAAGTGCAACTAGTGTAGATGGGCCATATTGGTCGGTGTGGACAAGTTGGGCCGAAGGGCCTGTTTCCATGCTATGTGACTATGGTTCTATCAATCTATGCAGATACTGGTTACTACATAGAAAGACAAAAATACTGGTGTTACAGCGGGTCAAGCAGCATTTCTGGAGAACATGGCTAGGTGACGTTTCGCGTCGAGGCCCTTTTTCAGATTGATTGGGAGATTCTGTAGTGGTCTCAAGTGGTAGAGCAGTTCTCTAATCTTTCAATCCTCTTTGGTGAATACTGGTACCATGAAGCATTGATGGGGTATTGAGGGAGGATGTAAGGTGAGAAGGAAGGTAGGGACAGACACAGGGCTGCACGGTGACGCTGCGTTAGAGTTGCTGCTTTACAGCACCAGAGACCTGGGTTCGATCCTGACTACGGGTGCTGTTTGTACGGAGTTTGTACGTTCTCCCTGTGACCATGTGGGTTTTCTTCAGGTGCTCCAGTTCCTGACACACTGTAAAGACATAGATTGTAGGCTAATTGACTAATTGGATGTTGGATAATGTTAGTGTGGAGATCGCTGGTCAGCGTGGACTCAGTGGGCCTAATGGCCTGTTTCCACGCTGTATCTCTAAATTAAACTAAACTAAACACTGATATAATCTCTGACACCAATTCTTCTGGGTTGGAGTTAAAGCCTATGTCTGTCCCTCATCCGTCCTTTCTTCTGTTTGCTTTTCTAGATATTAACTAGATTGAGGGCAGCACAGTGACTCAGCGGTAGAATTGATTGTCTTACAGCGCCAGGGTCCCGGGTTCGATC
This sequence comes from Amblyraja radiata, assembly GCF_010909765.2. NCBI lineage: Eukaryota > Metazoa > Chordata > Chondrichthyes > Rajiformes > Rajidae > Amblyraja > Amblyraja radiata. The sequence continues at coordinate 60,408,268 of NC_045956.1, forward strand.
CTGACCACGGGTGCTATCTGTACAGAGTTTGTATGTTCTCCCAATGAACGCAAAGATTTTTTCCGGGAGGTCCGGATTCCTTCCACACTCCAAAGATGTGCAGGTTTGTACATTAATTGGCTTCTGTAAATTGTCCCTAATGTGTTGGACACAACTAATGTACGGGTGATCTTGGTCAGCACGGACTTGGTGGGCTGAAGGGCCTGTTTCCATCCTGTATCTCTAAACTGAACAATGCTAAACTAAACTGTTTTCTGGTGCAGGATTAATATTTATTCAAGAATGTGGTAACAAGGCTATGTATGAAAATAAATCTAAAAGCCAAAACATTGTAGATGCAGTTAGCATGAGGATTTGGATCAAAGGATAACACTTTCATAAACAACAGGTAAACAGAATGTGAAAATAAACTAGCGAAGCAACAAAAGACATCAAACTCCAAGAGCTTGTGTAGACGTGTTAACAGCGAAGGGAGAGAGAGGCTAACATAGATTCCTTAGAATTTGCAATGGGAATAAGGAAAAGGCAGAGAAAGATATTGTTCACTGAGAAAAACTTTAAAAAACTTCATGAAATACTGGAGAAATAAAGGTTTAGTGCAAATGAGAAAATAGAAATTAGCGTACAAATAATCTATAAATTCCATGGACACAAATCTAATGGTTTGTGCGGCACTAAACACCATGTAATACCATTGGACTGCCATTAACATACTGTACCTATCCACAAAATACTAGAGGATGCTACAGGGAAGAAAATACACAAGTCTGAAAATTGTGACCACCAGGTTCAAGAATCCTTTCTTCCCAACAACCATCAGGCTCTTGAACACTACACAATACTAACCTCAACTACACTTCCATGGACTGTCTTTGGTGGCATTAGAAAAAATTTTCGCACTGGTATTGTGGTTATTGATTTATTGTGGTTTTTTTTTGTTTATTATGTATTATCTGTTTTGTATTATGTTCACAGGTCTTTTATGCTATTGCAAGTAAGAATCTCTTTGTTCCTTCGTAGGTACAATTAAACATTGATTCTTGGATAGGTTTATGAGCCTACAAAGTGAGAAAAATGAGCTATATCTTGGAGTTCAGGAGATGGCCATGGAGATGGCTGCTCTGCTTATTATCATCTTGGAACGATTCCTGCAGATGGGAGGATAGCAAATGTGACCCAACTATTGAAAGGGGAGATGGAAAACAAAGAACTATTGGCCTGTTAGCCTAACATTGGTTCACAGAGCATAGAACAGTACAGCACAGGAATAGGCCCTTCAGCCCACAATGTCCGTGCTGAGCATGATGCCAAGTTCACGCTTATCTAGCTGCACATTATCCACACCCCTCCATTCCCAGCATATCCAAGTGCTTAAGGGCCTGTCCCACGGGCATGCGACCTGCATGCGACAAGCGCGACCTAAAGGGCCGGTCCCACCAGCTTGCGCCTGCATGCGGCAAGCACGACCTAACGTGGTCGCTTGTGCCGTATGGCATGCGGCAAGCACGACCAAACCAGAATGGGAGCTGCGCGGAAGTCGAGTGAGTGACACGGCGTCGAGGTGGCTGCGGGCCGGCAGGCCGTTGCTGCGCGGAATTTTTAAACACGGTCAGTTTTTCGGAGCCCCGCGCGATGTCGGGACCAGCTCCGCACAACTCCATACGGCTCCGGCGATCGAAGTGGGACCGGCCCCGCGAGGCCGTACGGCTCAAGCGACCACGTTAGGTCGCACTTGCTGCATGGAGTCGCATGCTGGTGGGATCGGCCCTTTAGATCGCGCTTGCCGCATGCAGGTCGCATGCCCGTGGGACAGGCCCTTTATCGAAAAGTCTCTCAACATCCTCTACAATAACACTGGTGCCCCACAAGGATCCATGCACAGTCCCCGACCAATACACCTCCTTATACACCTCACCGTGCAGACAAATACCAATCTAACTCAAGCGTACTTTATTGGACATTATCTTGCACTAAATGTTATTCCTATCATTCTCTATCTGTGCACTATGGACGGCTTGGTTGTAAACATATATAATCTTTTCACTGACTGGATAGCACGCAACAAAAAAGCTTTTCACTGTTCCTCAGGACACATGACAATAAACTAAACTAAACTGTGTAAGTCCTGCATTGTTGTAACTTATCAAAATGCAACTCGATGAAGTTAAATTCCATCTGCTATTCCTTCGCAAGTTCATCAAGAATCTGTTGCCATCTTGTATAACGTGCCTTCTCATCAAAGATCCCATGGTACTATTCTGCTTCTCTCCAGAGTTCAGACCTATTCTTAATTCTCAATCTATCACAAAACAGGTTCTCAGGTCGGCAGCTGTTTGTGGGAGATTTCTGTGTACTTGATGGTAGCCACCTTCATAAGTTCATTAGTCATAGCAGCAAAATTAGGCTATTCAGCCCATCGAGTGTACTCTGCCATCCAATCATGGCTGATGTATGTTTCTCTCTCAACGCCATTCTATTGCCTTCTCCCCATAACCCCTGACACCCGTACCAATGAAGAATCTGTCAATATCTGCTTTAATAATACCAATTCACTTGGCCTCCACAGCCGTCTGTGGCAATGAATTTCCAAGATCCACCACCCTCTGGCTAAAGAAGTTCCTCCTCATCTCCATTCTAAAGATACGTCTGTTTATTCTGAGGATGTGCCCTCTGGTGCTCGACTCTCCCACTAGTGAAAACTTCCTTTCCACATCCACTCTACGTCTTTCTCTATTCGCTAAGTTTCAATGAGGTCCCCACTCTTACAAATCTTGACAATACTTTAAAAATGACTGCATGGGTTGTAAAGCACTCTGGGCCACAATGAATGGTGCTATCTAAAAGTAGTCTTTAGTTCATCAGATGGGCGGCACTGTGGCACAGCGGTAGAGTTGCTGCCTTACAGC